>NC_044352.1:20599975-20932475 GCF_007364275.1 Archocentrus centrarchus
CAAATGTTCAGAGTTTTGAGGGAACCACAGACAGCCAAGTGTCCAGACTGTTAATAACTACAGACCGGAAGAAACAAATACAGCCCTGATAAGAAACACAAAAGTCCGAGACGGGGTTGCTGCGTTGGCTGTCTGCATATATGTGCACGTTCTCCTTCATCATTAAGTCCACAACAAAATAAGTGTTCGTGCCTGTCAGTGACAGTGACATTTCCGTGGCCTTTGCTCACAAAAGATGAATAAATTACTTAAGGTTACTGTACTTTTTGAGCAGATTCATTAGTGTGTGTCAAATGTCAAACATTTATTCTTTGGTTATTTTCATCCTTAGTGTTGTCCTTGCATATATTCTTTTATGAAACATAGTTTGTTTGTTTTTTTCACAAAAAATAAATAATTGATCCAGATGAAATACTTATACTATTGCTCATAAACACAAGTGTCCGTCCTAAGGCAACTGGGCTTCATTATCTCTCGGGCAGCTTGGGGAGAAAAAAAAAACCTTCTAACGCGAACAACACCCTTCATCTGTGCATTTGAGTACGTGGCAACATACAGTCTCGTCCCTGCTGGCCTTCTACTGTCCCCACCGTGCTTGCACCGCGCTTCGAGCTGACCACTCTCTGCCTCTCTGCAGTCTCTGACGTATCAGTGCAGTGGGAGTCACTCTGTGGTCAATTGGTCTCTCATTAACTACCTGGGGGGCCGCTGGTGAGGAAGTAAGTGGTCATCTCTCCCTTCCCCTTCACTTTGACGACACCTCGACATTCCAGCTGGTATCCATTGTTTGCCAGCACGTGGTACAAGTCTGTGGTCACCTAAGACATGGCACAGATATTTGACACTCAGGATATGAGACATTCAATCTTTCCTAAGAGTCAGTCCCAGTTTCACACTGAATAATTCTCCCTAAAGCATTGTGAAGGAGGCTTAAGAGTTTTTGTGTATAATTACAATCTACAGTGCTTATTAATGCCTGCTAAAAAGTAGCAAAAAAATAATTTACAAGCTCAAAAAAAATGACCTGAACTGAAATCCATTTATCAGCTTCTTAATGACAGTTTTTTAATGTTATTATTTTGCTTGTTTGTTTTTGACACTGGCTTGCTCAAAACAAGACGTGTTTTGCTTATTTAAGATTTTGTATCTCAGAGACTTAATGATTCATTTTCAACCAAAAAGTCTTCAAAAGATTCTCTGGGAAATGAAAACAATCAATTCCCCTCTGCGTATAGCAGAGGGCACGTTGATCTGCAGGAACTCAAAGTGTGCAACAGATGGCAGCATTGTTGTAATGATAAGCAATCTTTCTAGGCGCTGCTTCAACACTACAGCTTTTGGTGTTTTTCATATTTCAAAATATCTATTCTACATCTATAAATAACATTTTTTGCTTCCCAAAACAAACGTGGTGACTTTTCACTACTGAAGAAGATAGCACTGTGATAACTGCATAACATCTACAGGGAATTTAGATTTAGCTCTCTATTCCTCCCCCAGAGGGACTTTAGAGCACAATTACTGCTAGAAAACAACATGGGACTCTTTCTTCTGGAGAGCAGATGTCTGAACCAAAAGTGAAGTAAAGTGAAGGGCGGTGTACTGGTTATATGTGTAGCATGTAGTATGTGTGGAAGCATCTGTAGTATACTTCCACACAGAGCAAAGGTCTCTTTCAGATATTCAAACAAGACTTTGAACTGTGTGCAAAGAGCATTTCTCAGCTAGAGGAAAGATGTCTAATGAGTGGACATTGTTTTGGGTGTAAATAAACACTTTCATGTTAGAATAACCACTGAGAACAGTGTGATGACTAATTTAACAAGTAACTGTGGTGGTATTCTAAGTTGGATGACTAATCCAACAATTACTAAAAGTACAAAATGTTTTTTGTAATCATTACAAACTGCTGATGAGTTACTGAGAGGAGCCCAGGACATGCGCAGTACCTGGATGTAGTCTGGTACTCCTGTGCTGTCCATCCGGCTGGCCACATTGACCGTGTTCCCCCAGATGTCATACTGAGGTTTCCTAGCTCCTATCACCCCTGCTACCACAGGCCCCATGTTCAACCCTAAAAACAAATTACCTGGCTGTGAGTCATCATAACAGTTACAGCATTTTAAAACATTAATGCAGTGTCTGAGGAAATTACTGTAGCTGTCCTTTGACTGACATCACAAAAGCTCAACCAAAGAAAATTTATCAGATAATGTTTCAAGAGCAATTTTTACTCCTTTTCAGGTTTACCTATCTTCATCTGGAAGTTGTTAAAGGAGTGCTCGTTGATGTACTTCATCTGCTCTCTAAGCCTCATGGCATAATCAGCCAAAGCCAGGATGTGTGAACGTCCCTCTTTATCATAGGTGGAGTCATTGAGGCCAGAAGCTGCCATGTAGGTGGAGCCGATGGTTTTGATTTTCTCCAGCTGACGGAACCTCTCTTCACTGATAATCTAGGAAATAGGAAGAATAGGAAGAGGAAACGAGAGTAACAAAAGCAGCAGTTTAGCTACAGGTCAGCAGCACGCTAAGTGGCAGAACAGACAACCATGAAAATGATTAATTTGTCATACTTTATTCATTAATTACTCCTGTTACTTATGTTTACTTTTGCTCACCTCATCGAAGTCAGCAATGATCTCATTGAGCAACCTGAGACACTCCACCCCCTCGTTGTTAGCCTCCAGCTCCACGTAAAACTCTGAAAAGTTGCTTATGGAGGCAAACATGACGGCAACACACTCACATGACTGATAGTACAACTCGTCGTTCCGACGCTCTTGTCCAAGGAAGTGGGCGGCTACATCCTTGGGCAAGATGTTATGGAGCAAGCGGCGGTTGTACGCCTGAAGCTCCTCCATCTCCTCCTTCTCCTCTGTAGCCTTAGGTGGGACAGGGAGGGATGCTGTTACTTAGTCACACTGTCAAGTGACTGGATTCATGAAGTAATTACAGCTGTTACAATTGGCCTTTTCACAGAAGACATTTTGACACATCGCATCCAAGATTTTGAAATTACATTCAACTCCCTTATTTTTAAGTCCTAATGCCATTAGTGCTGGCTCAGGGACACTGACCACCACATGATTCTCCTGCTGTGACAAGTCAAAAATATCCACAGTTTAAGATGTATTTTGCTGAGTTTAAATACTTGTGGTTTCCCTTTTGTTTGTAGTTTATACATGTAATTCTTGAACCTACCTGCAGCTTCCAGAGGAAGTCAAGGCGTGCGGTGGACTCCACCTGCTGGCCGTGCAAGTAAAGAGCCAGAACAAAAACTGTGAGGATAACAGGAGTCATGACCTTTAGGGAGACCTTTGTCACATTCTTGAGGCTGAGGAGTGAAAGAAGAGTAATGAATGAGTGTTTTAAACATTAAAAGTGACACATGCTAAAAAAAAAAAAAAAAGAAAATCCAGAACAAGTGAAAACTACTTACCACTGTTCTGCAGTTTCACTGAAACCAAATCTGGAAAACAGACAAGAAAGCGTCATGTCTAAAAACCTATGAGCCACTGAAAGTAGATACAAGAAAATGTAAAATACAACTTACTGTTGCAGAGAATCATTAACAGGTGGTAATTGGCTGAGGAAAAAAATAGAGCATATTTAAAAAAAAAAATAGGACTAAACATAAAGTAGGTCTATTAGAATATAAACCTTACAAAAAAGTAGGCTAGTTTCAACCTAATCCACAGTACTGTGACACAATAGAGACTATTCAGGTTGAAAACTGGGAAAGGTGTTTTTTCTGTATGAGTGTTAGTGTTGCTGGTAGGGGACTCACAAAGTGTTGGCAATGACCAGCAGGTCTGCGTTGTCAAACAGGGCCACCTGAGGCCACTCCACAAGCAGGAGGAAAGTGAGCTGGATGAAAAGCATCAGAGCCAGCTTCCCTATGCTGCTGATGTGGAGGAACACAGAGCAGGCCAGCAGGGTCAGCAACACACTGTAGCTGAAATACTGCAGCACAGAGGAGATAGAGGCAAGGGTGGAGGAGGAGGAGGAGGAGTAGGAGGAAGGTTTAGAGAGATAATTCAAGATTTCACCAACGCAGAAAAACAAACATGAACATGCACGCACCTATTATTCTGTGTGCATCTGCAAAAGCAAATACAAAAGCCCTTTTCAAATATTGGCTATGTAAGAGCACTGGGTTTGTTAAACTTCCCCAGTGATGACACAAAGTGATGCACACAAAGAGTCACTTCTGTGTTAATGTCCCCCCTTCCCGGCTTCACTCAGACATAAACAGTACTGCAAGTGTGCGTATGATCTTTGCCAAAAGTGTGAGAATAGGCATTGTTAGCATCAACTCCATAGAAGTACAAGCAATTTTTGAACCTTTAGTTCTATCTTTGTCACTAAGAGCAGTCTCTCTCACTCTCCATGTGTGTATCTGTGTCAGCTACGTGGTGCTACAGCTGCTCTTACGCCTCGCACCCAGGATGTAAATCAGCCCTCTGCTGGATTGGAATAATGAAAATGCGTCACAGAAAAATGCTTTAATCTTACCACAAATTACAAACAAAATTTGCTGAGATAATATGTTCTTTCTTTTTTGAACACTCTCCAAAACAATTCTTTTTCTTAGTAAGTGACTCGTAAATGTTACTGTATCCAATCAAGTAAAATCTGTCTCCTGACTTTTGTGAAAAATCGACTGGGGTGCTCATTCAGACATTCAGACAGGTTCAGATGTCATCAGAAGTCGGTGAATGTCGGAAAGCGGCTTAACAGACACACTATCTTAAAAAAATGCTATGGAGCTGACCTCTGGAAAATGGCAGGGCATAGTCTGGCTGGAACACAGAGTCAAACCGTCCTCTGCTATCCTGGTCAGGTTATGAAGAAGGCAGAAAGTCACTGATGTGTTCAACTCCTTGGCCACACAGTCCTCCAGGTTCTCTCTGCTGCATATAAACTGGCAAGAAAGATTCGTGTTATGCCATATAATACAGCACACATGTTACTGGTTTTAGAAGGCAATACCACATGGTTACTGGTTATTAAATACACTGCTCAAAAAAAATTTAAAGGAACATTTTTTAATCAGAGTATAGCATCAAGTCAATTAAACTTCTGGGATATTGATTTGGTCAGTTAAGAGCTGGGCAGGGCCTTAGAAGGTCCTTAACCCATCAGCAGGACCGGTATCGGCACCTTTGTTCAAGGAGGAACAGGATGAGCACTGCCAGAGCCCTACAAAATGACCTCCAGCAGGCCACTGGTGTGAATATCTCTGACCAAACAATCAGAAACATAGCTCATGAGGGTGGCCTGAGAGCCTGACGTCTTCTAGTGGGCCCTGTGCTCACTGCCTGGAACTGTGGAGCCTGATTGGTATTTGTCATAGAATACCAGAATTGGCAGGTCCACCACTGATGCCCTGTGCTTTTCCCAGATATGGGCAGGTTCACCCTGAGCCATGGAGAACGTTATGCTGCCTGTTACATCATTCAACATGACCGGTTAGGTGGTGAGTTAGTGATGGTCTGGGGAAGCATATCCATGGAGGGCCGTACAGACTTCTACAGGCTAGGTATGAAATCCTTGGATCCATTGTCAGACCCTACGCTGGTGCAGTGGTTCCCAGGTTCCCCCGGTGCATGACGATGCTCAGCAAGAGTGTGGCGAGAGTATGCAGGCAGGTCCTGGAGGACGAAAGAATTGATACCATTGGCTGGCCCCCGTGCTCCTCTGACCTAAATCCAATAAACACCTCTGGGACATTATGTTTTGGTCTGTCTGATGGCGCTAGGTTGCAGCTCACTCTGTCCAGGAGCTCAGTGATGCCCTGGTCCAGATCTGGGAGGAGATCTCCCCAGGATACCATCCGTCATCCCATTAGGAGCATACAAGCACGTGGAGTCCATACAAAATACAGTGTACCATTCTGAGTTGTTGCAATGAAATTTTGGCAAAATGCACTAACCTGCCGCATCATTTTTTACTTTGATTCACTTGGTAGGTTGATCATTTTCATTTCAATCAAACAATGTGGCATTGTTTCAGTCCTAACACATTACCCAGTCCATATTTCCCATTGAGATCTGATGTGTTTTCAAAGTGTTCCTTTAATTTTTTTGAGCAATGTAATCTTGATCAAAATATACACAGAGAAGGACATTTTGCATTTGAAAAAAATTATTTTCATTGCTCTACTCTGGAGAAAAGAACTCAGCATAGGCATGTGGAAACTGCATATGTTATGTTATATGGACCAATAATTAGCCAAGTTCCAGTAAACATCACTGCCAAGCAGCAACCTCCAGGGCTAAAAAATGAAGTCAACAATTGTCTGATGGCCAAAAAATGTGTTGATCCCCATCTTAAAATGCCCAGCTGCACAGCATTTAATAGTGTGTTTACAACCTGGCACAAAAAAAGTCTTGGGCACGGGGGCACTTTGAATGAAAGTTGTGCTAAGACAGGGAAACTGTAGTAATAGTTGTATCCTGGGCCTAATTTTTAGTAAACATATCTCACACCTAATCTGGTTTGCTGTGTGGTGCAACCCATAAGTTTGTGCTTCAGTTTTGGTGAGTGAAATTCTGTTACCTACAAACTAATTAGCAGTGTGTATGTGTGTCCGCCCTTACAGTTTATAAATAAAGTTTGCTAACATTAGCAGAAGATCAAGCACTTCACTGCAAATATGGCTCACTGGCTCCAAAAAAATCAACGTGGCAGCAACATTGAAGGGTGTGGTCATGAAGGATGTGCCCATCTTTTATATATAGATTATGCCTGGGGCAGTATGTGTGTCAGTATGCCAGATCGAATATGTCAGATATACTAAAAGTTTTCAGTATTCATATAATCGCACGTTTACGCCACACATACAATGGTAAATGGATCTTTTCTATAAGCTCATCTGTCACAGTGATGGATTATGATTAATTACCTCTATCCACTAGCATCCTTATTTTCATAGCTAACCTGTAGAGGTCTGAGGATGGTGCTGAATTACTTTATTTTAAATTAATGTGTAATAGCATTTAAAATAATCATGAAATAACTATTTGATGATACAAACAAGTCAAAATGAAGACCATCAGTCCCTACCATGTTAGCAAAAGAAGAGATGAAGAGGAGGAGGACAGTGAAGATGCCCACCACTGTGCTGTTTGCTCGAGACTGGACTATTTTCTTGGTCACTGTCTGCAAGGCAGCTGGAAAAAGCTTCGATACAGACAGCAGGGAGAAGATCAGATAAGGAAGAGTTAATGCCATTAGTGATGCCGGCTGAAAACATGTAATAATGTCTCTTATCTGCAAGAGAAACCATGTGAGTGGTGAAGGCCTTTATTTCTTACTTTGATGCAGGAGTAGATGGCACAGATGAAGAGGATGTTGGCGAGGATGATGAAGATGCTAATGTAAAGGCCGAGCATAAGTGTTGTTCTAAGGAAGAGAAGAAATCAGCGTCATTAGGATGTACAACTCTAATTAACTCCTGATAAACTAATCAAGGCCACATTTCCTGTGCACAATTTAGTATAACTGGGAAAGGCAGCTTGTTAAAAAGAACTACTTACTTTGGGAAAATAATAACTTGAATCAAAGAAATACAGCAGAAGACAAGAAGTGTGCAGGCCACATATCCCCCAAAACGATCGTCAACTTTTTTGGAGTACTAAAGAAAAGAAAATCAGTGAGAAATCAGATGCACTGCTGTCCAGTGTAAAGGGAAAATAACCTTAAAAATTTTTTTTCGGTGAATTTCAATTTAACTCTTGTCAAATGCCAACCTTTTTCTCAAGGTTGTCAGTCTGGAAAGTGAGCAGAAACTTCTTGACATGATCTTTCCTCAACTGGTCAATGCTGCGTGCATCGATGGCCCGTCCGAGAAACTCATCCACCTCATCCTCGGGGTTCAGTGCCTCCTGAATACAGCGACTGTGAGGTATGTGGAACAATAGGTCACTGTCAATGTCACTGGTGTGTGCATGCGTGTGTGTGTGTGTGTGTGTGTGAGGATACTGCCCTGTGCTGTGACACAGAGGATGACTCAGAGCTAACATGGTATTAGTGTGTTTGTTGGATCTGACTGTACAAAACCAACATTGGACCCTAAAGTTAAACGGCTACAGTGACAGCCTAAAAATCAAACACTTATAACAAAGTGTCCTAAATACAAAAACTGGGGCCCAAAAACACTCACTTTTCTTTGCTGGATACTGCATCGATGCCCTGAGAAAAGGAAAAAAGAGAGAGTGAAAACAAAAAGAAACACAGGAGAGAAAAAGATACAAAGGGGAGAGATTATAATGTGGCCACAGTACAACTGAAAAATAGACACAGACTCAGACATCTGCACAGCTAATCCCTGTGAGCCAGACTGATGTTTTAATTAATGCTGGGAGGCTTCAAATTACACCCTCTTTGCCCCTAGGGCTGAAACCCTTTGAGATAGAGAAGAAAAAAAAGGACGAGGAAGGGAAAGAATGTACAAAAGAAAAGGAAATGAGACTTCAAGCATAGAGAGAGAGAGGATGTCACAGAAAGTGTGTGAAAACCATCTGCAGCTGCAGACTCATCAGAGTAGCTCGAGTAGTCTAAGATGAACTAGGAATCCCTGGGATCCCTACTGTAACTCCTGTTTGTTTGAAGGAACAGATCAGTATCTTTCTCACATCCTCCTTGTCTCGCTCAGCTCTGTACAGCCATCCTGTTACTGTTTGTCACTCAAATATTCACAGAACACTGTGCAATAGGAAGACAAACAAGAGTGAACAGCTACGCCAGCAACTCTATAAGCTAGGTATATTTATGTCACATCGCCAGTACTTACGTTAATATTTGCCAACTTAAAGACCAGTTTTCCGCACACTGGTAGTGTTACAAGAAATTCTGTGAAATGTGCATACTGTAGCAGGAAAGCAGCAACCACCAACCCTGAGAGATTAAGCTAGTGCTTAAGTGCCAAAAACTGCAGTTCCTCCAGTGGCCACTTGAGGCTGGTTCCAAAAAATGAGTCACATCCCTTCTTCTTCTCCATTGTCAAAATGTCAAACATGAATGGAATAAAGATGTTCACAGCCTGTTATAAAGAACATTTTTGTTCTCCCTTCAAAACAACTTGAGGAGGGTAATTATTTTCAACCACTAAAAAGAACAATTGGTGACCTCACAGTAGCTACGTCCATCTGTTATATACAGTCTGTGATGGCAACTCAATCCTAATGAAATGTCAACATTTGAAGAGGCACAAAAGACAGATGTTTGTATCAAAACACACTAGTTAAAAAACTTATAAAAGTAAATTTATAATTTAATTTGAGAGAATGGAGAGGACAGTGCACAATATCAGATACAGGACAGTAGAGGAGGTACCAGGCTAAGTGCTAAGCATTCCTTCTGTGTATCTCACCATCTTCTTGTAGACTTTAAAATCCTTGTTTCTGTTGAAAGATCTGTCAGGCACCCAATGTGGCATCAGTCCCTCTGCAGAATTTGCACGTGCCCGCTGTATTTTAGCCATCATGGCTTTCTCTTCTTTCTAGAAGTGAAGAAACCCCAACAGGATAAGTGCTTTGACAAATATGGTCTTCTATGCCAGGTGACAAGCCATTATATTATTTGTGTGAAATATAGCACTAGTGTGGTGTTCAGATGAGGTCAAGCAGTCAAGTGTGTGTATTTGATCACGCACTAACCCTTTTCTGGCTGCAGCCAAGCACCAAGAAGGTTTCGATGTCGTGTTCCTTCAGGTAAGCGTTCCTCTCGCCTCCAAATCCTGGCTCCACTTCATAGTCCCCGTTCAGGTACTGCAGTGTGGCTTTGGTGATGTGGATACGACTACACATACGTCCATACACACAAACATGCACAAGACATAAAGTGTGTCTTAAACCAGATATCCTATGGAAGCTTACTCCAGCACAGTTGGAAGTAAAGTGGGAGGGACTTACCCAGCCTTTCCCCCAGCCTCCATTTGGTTGGCGAGGGTCACGTCGTTGGACCACACATCAAACTGCCACTTGCGCAAGCCAAGCACCCCGCAGTGGACGCGCCCACTGTGGATGCCCACCCGCATGTTCACGTTAACACCTGTAACCTCTCTCACCAGCCTGCAGAAGCGCACATCCATGCAAACACTGATGTCAAAAGGTGAGCATCACATTCAGCTTCACAGTGTCTCTTCAAAACCCTGTGTGCCATCCACAAATAAACTTGAAGGAAGAGCAGTGAAAATGCTTGTTTTAGAGGATGAGCTGAGGGGCTGCATCTAAGCGAAGTATAAGATAAATGGGGATTATTGTGAATGATGCAAAGCTACTACTGGTTCCATACTGTAGTGGTTTATACATTCATCTAACAAGCAAAGGATCCCTGGGTTAAGACACAAGGAGTCCCTCTGGGACTGTTTCAGGAAGGCCGTCCAGTGTAAAAAAAAAAATCAAACATGCAGCACTACCTGCTGTGATGACCCTTTATGAAAAAGGGAGTAGCCGAAAGTAGCTTCTATTGTAAATCACGCGAAGCTACTATAACAGAGTCCAAGAATAAAAAATATGGACAAGTGGGTATAATAAATCCTCTTTAACTGACTGTCATATATCTGACTCTGACAGTCAGTTATGTGACAACCAGTCATATGACTGACTGTCAAAGTCAGTCAGTCATATGGCTGACTCTGACAGTCATATAACTTTTAGTGTATTTGATTATCAGAGTGTGTGCTATTAGTTTGAGTGTGTGGATCTTTGAGTTGGAGTGTATTAGTATGCATTTGACTCACGAGATAGCTTCAATCATATCTACTCCCATCTCTACACAGCAGTGGGCGTGGTCGGCACGGGGCTCGGGCAGCCCTGACACACAGTAGTAACAGTCGCCAAGGATTTTAATACGCAGGCAGTGGTTTTCCTATAAGCAAAGATACAACATATAATAAAATACTGGACCTTCAGCTACAGCTGATTTACAGCATGTCAAGTAGATGCATAATGTAAATGATTTCTAAGCCTCGATATAGTTTAATAAGTGTGTTACACAACGCTTACCTATCAACAGTAAGTCAATCTTTGTCATACTAAGTAGTAAAGACTACAGACTGTAAAGATACACAAGAACCAATGGTTCAAAGTTTTGTTGTAAAAGTGGTGGCAACCGGTGGCAGCGCTCACCGAAGCCAGCTTGTCAAAGCGGGCAAACAGCTCGTTCAGCGTCATGACCAGCTCCTGGGCCGTGCACTGAGATGCCAGGCTGGTGAAGCCCTCAATGTCCGCAAACAGTATGCTGCAGGAGATAGGGATTTGGGGAGGGAAAGATGGAGAGGGGAAGCAAAACAGACAGAAGGAAAGAGAGAAAAAAGGAGACACAGAATGCAATCGATCAATATGGTGTCGAAAGGGACAGCATGGTCTAGCGGCTCCCTGACTCCTCCCAGTTCAACTGCCATGTGAGCAAGGGAAAGAGAGGCAGACATTTGTTCAGTTCTGGCTCTCATCATCCAGGCCAATGTAGGTCACCTCCTCCAGCCCTTCCCTCTGAGAACACCCAACCCCCCCAGTCCCCTCTGTCTGCATGCCTTTCATTGCAAACTTTTGATAGTAATGAAAGGCGAGGATAAACAACACCCCAGACAAAAGTTAGAGATGAAGGCAACAGATGGTGCTGTGACCACTGCGAGGTCATCCACTGGGAACGAACTGGCGCTTAATTACAGCAGTTCATGTCCTGTCTGTGTCTGCTACCATGGGCAAGGTGAGGAGGTGCCATGATGCAATACTTCATCTCTAAGGGACAGAATTAGCAAATCATAAACAAACTTATGGTATTTTCTCACTTACTCACTCACTGGTCGTAATAGAGGATGAAGTGGATATAGTTTTGACATGAACTTTTATTTACCCATATTTTGGGATATCCATTTTTGCCACCACAGGTGATTGAATCGTTCCAGCTGCTTTTAATGGACCTGCTTTTTTTCATGAAAAACACACATCACAAGCAACCAGTGCATTGTTTTTTGGAAGAAAAAGCCCGATGCTCTCAATAAGAGCACCACAGTTGAAACTCCATTTACCTTAATTTCACTGGTTTGGCAGAAAAACTTTCAAAAGTTTGTCAGGTCCACTATTATCCACACCTGCGGTGACTTATATTTGGCAGTAGTGCTCTGGTCTACAATCTCCCAGTCCTTCACACACAAACAGCATGCAGAAGCACTGAGAGACATGTGCATACATGAAAAGATGAAGGCGGACAGAGATGAAAAAGAGAGCTGGCATCAACAACAATAGATTTGATACTGATAAGCTCAGAAAAGGAGTAGCTGGGATAGACATGGGTTGCAAAGTGGCTTGCAGATGTGCTACAACCATGAGCAAGCTAGATTAGTAGATTAAATAGCACACCTTAATGAGATTTTCTTATTGCAAGGGTCTCAACAGAACTCTCAGCTGATTTAGGCTGGCACTGAGATGAGATCATCTGCTTGGAGTGCTGCCTTACTTACTGGTATGCCTAATTAGATTTTTTTTTCTGTGTAATTTTGTGCAACTCTTTAAAAGTTCCATCAGAACTTCTTATGAAGTAATTAAGCAATTAATGACTCATCTGTCTCTTGACTAATAATAGTTTAAATTATAGGCCTGTTTTTCTAATGGAAACACCCTTTCCGACCCACAAAAGCTGAATACCTTAAGTTTAGTGGTTGTCTAGTGTTATTGCCTTTACAACCCAAGTATCATTTTGGTTTTTAGTCTTGTGTTACAATTGTATAATGGACTCTTGTAAGTTTATATCTTGGTAGGTCAGTGGTGCTGCAATCTGGGTCACCTATGACAGGAGATCTTTGCTCTAACCTCATTTCATTGTCCCCCACCACCACAACTTGGACAGCACTGGCTGGACTCCACTGTAGTACAGCGGATGGAAAGATTCAATAACCTGTTGGTACTCAGTTATTCCCGCTCAGTAGGTCAAAGTTATTATTGAGGGATGAGACGTGGAGGCAGCAAACTTTGAGGTCTGCCTTAAATTATTTGTTACAGAAAGCACAGCAGTGTCTCTAAGCCAATATTGCTGCTTAAGCCGGCGCTGTCAGTGTCAATAAACAACAACATGCACAATACATGCTTTCAGGGAAATAGCTGTAGGAGTGACGCTGAGGTCCAGGTGAACTGAACACTCCCACATTTTTTTTGAGTCTTATAGTATGTTCATGTAGAAGCATGTGCGTGCATTTATCTGTCTGTGTTTACCTAACGTTGTCGTGTTTTTGGATGTAGATCTTGTGGAACATCATATCTTCCTTCTTGGCACTGATATCAGCCTTCATCTCCATGGCAACGTGCCGTGGCAGCACTGACAGCAGCAAGCGCTCCTGAGAGAGAGAGGTAGAGATGACGAGAGAGAATGAGAGAATAGACAAGAGAGATGAATTAAAACAGAAAAGAAGACATGAGAGAGTGAGAGAGAGTCCATTCATTTTCACCGTTTTCCACTGTTAGAGTGTTCACTGAGTCACCCTGGCTCGCTGGCATATGCGTGGGAAGGTGTTAGTAAAATAGAGGGGAGCGGAGATATGCGTTATACTCCAGAACATATTGTTGACCTCGAAAAGGGAGACAAACAAATTAGACTCCAAAATGGAGACACTCATTTGTCGCTCTTTGCGATTTGTGTATGTGTCTTCCTGTCTTCCTACAGGACTTGGGCTCAGCTGCCTTGAACTTGCGGGTGTCTCTGTGTGTATGTCCAGTATGTGCACAAGTGTACCTGCTGCTGGTTTTCCCTCTGCAGGTGCAGTCTGGCCTGAATGTATCCTCTAGTCTCCTGGAAGGCTTGTCTCTGGGAGACTTCAGCGGGGTAGTGAGTACAGATCCCAATCATGTTAGTGCACAGGAAGATCAGCACATTGGCACTGATCTGAAAACACACACACACACACACACACACACACACACACACACACACACACACACACACACACACACAGACACACCAAGCATGAAGAAGAAGCTGAAAAGAAAAAAAGGACATCAAGCATGCACAGGTCATGTCACAATAATACAATAAACTATGCCTGACCTGCATGAGGTCATTGAGAGAAAATGATAACACGTTATGTCACAGGAATCACTGCAAGGCGAAAGATTCCTCAAACGTCTGAGGGCCCATTAGATGTAATCTGGTTAGAGATGACAAGCATGCCCTTGTGTTTGCTTTGCAAAAGATTTTTTTTCACACTTCGTGTTCTTAATGGCAGACAGGAAGCCCAGACTAATGTTATGCATCAGTGGAGGCGTGAGGAATGTGTGACTCCAGCTTTTTTTTCTTTGGGAGCCGAACAATAAAATTGTACTTACAGAGTGTGTGAAATCCAATCAAAAGGGAAAAACAAAGAGATTTTTCCAGCATGTGAAAAGGTTACTTATTTTAAAATCCCAAAAATATATATAACACAGCAAAAAAATCTATTTACAACAGTTTAAAGCAGAGAGACAGAACATCTTTTATGCAAGTGGTCGTCTATCTCAGTGTGCTACTTCAGACAGAAGCAGATGCAGGCATTACTGTAACTTTCTTGTGTGTACCCAGTGCAGTAAGTTAAGTTGAACAATGAGGCTCTGAGAATGCTCTCCACAATCTGTATAACATTATCTGTGGCTTGAGTAAATTAAGTTTATCGTGTGCAGTTAACTTTGTGGGGTCATTGACCTTAAAGGCATTCCTCTGTGCTGCTCCAGTCACTTTCTGTGTGTTTTTGGATGCGTGTCATAAGCCAGCGTTTGAGTCTGTTAGTGATTTCTTTTCTCACTAGTCCACAGCCAAGATTGAACTTCAGAAATGGAGCCTTGAGCTCTGGACTTCCCCTCAGCTCAGAAACACACAGGCATGCGCGCACACACACACACGTCCCCTCCATGTTCAGAAACACACTCCAGCCTGGGAAAGTCACTTGACCTCTGACCACAGCACAGAGTGCTTCCTCTAAAAATGATATCATCAATAATGAGAGAAGGACATGCACTGGACACACAAAAAGGCTGGATATTAATTTGTCTTAATGACGGCACTCTCATTGAACTTGAAGATTTGAAAGCTTTGTGCCATGGCTGGTATGTTGCCAGACCAGTGTGCGCTTCTGTGTGCATGCTTATAATTTGTGTTTATCAGGTTGGTGGGAGAGAGCTGCAGAACTGGAGATAGGGGCTGATTATCTGTTCACATGCACTCACTGCATATTTTAAAGATGCGTCTCCACTTTTTCAAATAAATAAATAATGAAATTTTATGGAGCGTTGCTGTGTTAGCATCCATACTTAAACCCTCACACATGTAGAGTGATGCCAGATCGCCTACCACTGCCCCCACATAAAGGTTTACAGTGTATACACAAGAACTTATCGTTTATTGTCACAACAAGACAGAGATAATCTAACAACCTATGCTTGAAATGACACATAACACCATTACCAAAGAACAGCGGCAGGAAAATTCCACACTATGTATAATAAAGGAGAGTTGCTGCTTGCCTCCTACTCCACCTGAAAATAAATGGCTAAATTAGATTAGGAACAGAGCAGTAAGCAAAAATAAACACTCTGATGGTTCACAGGTGCAGGAGCAAACATACATTTGATGGATTGGTTAAATACCAATCCTTGATGAAGCAGACGCAGAGACAGCACTCTTCAGGAACAGAGCATTCAAAATATATATCTCTTCTTTTTTTAAATTCTGGGGGATACGGATTCAACCAGGTTCTCTTAAACACGTTTTTCACACAAGCAGGCATAGGAATCACTTTTAAAGATCACGTGTAACAACATACAAAGAACATCCATTCGTGTAATTTACGTGAATGAACTGGTGCCACGCTATCGTTCAATTACTGATCAACCTATCGTGCCCATGAATCACTGGCAATCAATGAGGCACTGATAAGCCTTGTTTTGTAATGTCATAGCCAACACATGGAGACCTGACACTCTGATATAACCTGATCACACTAATCCCAAACAGTCAGGCAATTTTGTTAAGTGGCCCATCTGAGATACAGGGCCTCCTGCAACTCCCCGACCAGACTTCTCAACAATGCACTTGATTCAGAAAATTGAGCTCTCCATGTGAGTAATTTTGATCCGGACAAAGAAATTCCTAGGAAAAAAAAAAACTGATAGTTTAGCTATGCACGCATAATGGCTGTCAGTGTAATGATGTGCTGCGATGGCATGGATAGACATTTATTTGCAGATAGAATGCAAATGTATGTGAAGCATTTATTGAAGCTCATGAAAGCCCTAAAATGCCAGTGCAGATGGGGCATTCAGGTTCAGCATAATTAAACTGCTACAACTGACTGACTACATCTGGAAGGGTCGCTGTGAATGAGTGAAAGTAAAGTGTGAAGAAACATGATGAACAAAGCTTGTATTAATGCCAACTTATATGCTTAGTCACCGTACAGTCTAGAGATTAGAGGCGGAAGCATTCACAGAGACTTTTGAATAAATCTTGTGCATGAGCTATGTGTGTGTGTGTGTGTGTGTGTGTGTGTGTGTGTGTGTGTGTGTGTGTGTGTGTGTGTGTGTGTGTGTGTGTGTGTGTGTGTGTGAGCCCTTTAGCACTGGCATCTCTTTGATCCTGAAGCTTGTTGTGTCTGCTGTTGCACTTACATCACCCAGGCCTGCAAATCTAGCACAGACCCCCGGCTGACACTCCCCCTTCCTAAACTCTGAAGACAGAGAAGCAGCCTCTCTCCATTAACACAGAGCCACCCTCTTTATAACGACTAATCTGGATTTAGAGTATATTCCACTGATGTCTCCTGACCATTCTTCCTGCAGACTTTTGGCTCTTAAAGATGAGCCTGCCTAAACATCTACTTAAGCAGGAGGCTCTTGGCGGTGAAGTTAAAAGGAGTCCAAACATTGGCTTATAAGGTGCGGTTCAACAGCAAGGTGCTTTATAAAGTAAGAAAGAAGGATAGCATGCTAATGATCAAATGAGGGAAGGGGATGGAAAAGATTTCTGCTTGGCAAACGTACACCAAAATCCATTCTATCTTTAATAATATCCCACTGGACAATTCCCTCATGCTCAAGCATGCCGGAACGCACGTGTGCGCAGATCAAGTTATGACAGCAAAGTCCTTATCCATTCTTTAAGAAATAAAAGGTTATAAAAAGAGACACGAGTAAGATAGAGATTCTAACTGATCAATAAACTATAGTTTTATGGCATTTCACAGCAGGTCTGCTGGGCTGTTGTAACTGTACAAGTGTTTCTTTTGTTCTTTTGGCTCACTGAAGGCAACTGTACACCACCGAGTGGTCACATAAAACTGTAACTCTCGTCAGGGACAATTCAGTGAGGGTAGCTAAAAACTAAGACCTGCCAATCACAGATACAAAAATAAGTCACTTGTGTAAAGGCTCTGTCCTTTTGGTCAATTCTTGAATTCATTCAGTTCTATCTGAAAAGCCTGCAGTGAAAGAGAAGCTTAGATTTTTCACTAACCCTAAGCAAAAAAAGCTTAAACTTTAAAAGGCCAAAGTGCTACATCCCATAAGTCAACACTTGGGACACTGACTGCAGTTGACATGGGGACTAAACTCCAGCACATGACCTCTGATAGGCATCTGGAGCTTTTCAAAATGTCTTACAAAGATAAACGCCAAAGCCCAGTCACACGCTGCTGATCATAGCCTGGAAAAGAAAAGACAACATGTGGTACCACAGTAGTAAAAATAGACAATACTATGAGACTTTGTTGGACTACACACGATCTAATCAGTTGTCACTATACCGTGTAGTTATTCATATAAGAAAGATGCTATTCCTTATAAAGACAGATGTAGCAGAGGGGTGGGGGTGCCTTCTTGCCATCTTGGGCTCCTGCCATCTGGAATCAGAGCTTTGTTTTTGTCATGACTTCGGCCAAACCAAAATTGGTCTCAGGCGACCAGTGAGGCCACAGAGTAATCTTTGTGAAACTAAATAGAGCTGGACCCAGGCTGCACATCTGCCAGATAAACAGATCCTGAATTAATACTTGCATGAGGAAAATAAAACGTGGAAAATCTCCCAGCTATCCTGGAATTACTCACTATAACAAACTGTAACCACCAGCTTAAATTACCCACTCACTCCTTTTTAATACCAACAAATTTTTCCACAAATCAAAAGACTGTCAAGCTTGTTTGTCCCTCAACTTCAGTATCTCATCCTTCAATTTATTTTCAGCAGGCAGATAATGCTCCTTGTTGAGTAAAATATACAATACAACTGGCTTGCCTTGATTATACTATTTTTTTACCACTGTATGTAGGATACTTAGTTTGGAAGATCAAGAAAGACATGAAGAAAATCTAACAAGAGCAAATCATACCAAGTCTATGAAGTCATACTGACTTTACAGAAAAAATAACAGTAAAAGACAGAAGCATCCAATGGTAAAGGTAGACAGAGATAAGAACACAGTGGTTATTGAGAACACTGATGAATGCTGTTCATTCAAACAAAGAAGGGCGGTCACACCAGTTTTAGCTATTGTTTTGTTGTGGCTGACTTCGTTTTGTAAATATATATATATATATATATATATATATATATATATATATATATATATATATATATATATATATATATATATATATATATATATATATTTTTTTTTTTTTTCATTGACAATATATATATATATCGTCAATGAGCATAACTCAAGGGGACTCAAGTCAATTGGCTGTCACCTGGTTGTGTTCTGGTATATATATATATATATATATATATATATATATATATATATATATATATATATATATATATATATATATATATATATATATATATATATATATATATATAAATCAGGACCAGAACACAACCAGGTGAGTCCCCTTGAGTTATGCTCATTGATAAACACTCATTCAGACTGATGGCAACATGTTGGCAATCTGTCTGCATTTATAGCTATTTGCAAATTTTCCACAGCTACTCTGAGAGTGACTGCAGTCAGTCCAAGTCAGACTGCAGCTGTTCGCAGAATGGTCGCGTCCTATCAGGCAAGTTGCGCAATTGCCTTGCAATCAAAAGTGATCGTGAGTGTGCAACACTCTCCAGCTGTGGGCAACCACTTAAGACACCTTTGGTGTCCCTGTATTAATACAATAGCGTCACACAATATATTGCAGTACTACACTGAATCAACCCCATTGTGAGATATCTGAGATATCTCACCATGTCAGGTCAGTCTAGCTAATGCAGCCGCAATAGTGGGTGCTCACTACCACACTTTCACCATGGTGGTTGTGTTTTGCTGAACACCTTGGCCTCATCACTACTTTCAGGCATATGTTGCTTATAGATGCAAGGCAAAGATATTAAAAATGTTTATATATTTGTCACAGTTTTACCATTAGTATCAGTACCAACTGCCATTCCCATTTACTTATTGAATTATCACTCAATATGTAAAAGAGTTAGTTTCAAAGTTGTGAGTCAAAGCACATGAGCTGCTGTTTTTTAGTGGTCTTGGCTCCACAGAGGTCTGGGGTCAGTGTAAAGGACTTGATTCAACCCTCTCCTTCCAGCTGTGTCCTCGCTAACCCTCCACTTCCTGCCCGCTCACACCCTCACAGGCACAGCTGCAATTACATCACGGCGGCTGAAGGAACACAGAATCTGGTAATTAGACTAACCAACCAACCAACCAACAACCAACCAGTGGCATCAACTCTTCAGTTTCCTCCTCTCAGAGATTTGAACTGTGTGACAGAGGTTAGACTTTGAACTGTGCGAGCATGAGCTGAACATCCAGGTATTCCCATTCCAGCTTATATTTCATCTGTTTATGCATAATGTAAAATATGAACTAAAGGCCATTCCATCTCTACAGCGACCAGTGTAACATGAATATGAAGATATTCAAAAGCAGGAAAATGTCAGCCAAGTCTCACTGACTACAGTGCAAATATAAAGCACCATGTTTGTCTAATACTTTAAATATGTTTGGTGTTCTCTAGGTAGGACTGTCTTTAGATGGGAGTGAGAGAAGAGGAAATCTTAAACAACTTTAAAATAAATGTGCACACGGGCCAAACTAAACACACAAGAGTTCAGTTTAACTGTTCAGTTATATAAGCATCTGCTAACATGCACTGCACAGTTTTACCAACTCTCCCTCCCTGTTCTATCTCAAAAAACATCACACAACACTGACTTTTACTAAGTATACAGATCAATACCGGGGAAAAAAATGTGTTATAGTTTAAACAGTGAAGACTTGTCTTTGATCAGGTGCTCAGTCAAGGATGAGATGACTTCTGAAAATCCCACATGAAATGTTTATGAAGCCTAAAACATAAGCACCATTTCATGAGAAGTATAAGTGCAGAGTTTCAAGAAATGCAAATAGAAGTATAACATGAAGTGTCCTCATAGGTGACACATACCAAAGCAAAGATTCAGGCACACTGAATGTAAAGAAAACATGCAGTGTGGGGGTTTTGGCTCGATAGCAAAAGCAGTGCTTTTTGCCATTTTTAACAGGAAAGGATTTTATCTTTTATGTGGATGGAAGAAGTATAATAATTAAACATAAAACATACAGTTTCTGAGCTTTTCTCATACTTTAGTGGTAAGATACTGTGAAGGCACAAGACAGAGTTTACCTCCATTTGGATTAACCCCAATGGTGTGAAATTATAATCATGCGACCAGGGTATAGTTATTCTATCTGACGTCATTCATTCAAAATGTGAAATAAAAAAATCTACACAAACTGAACGGCACCAACTAAACAATCTGCTCTGGTAGGCTACAGCTTACACACTATTACACAGTACAGCACATTAATGAGGGTCTATGCAGTCTTTGACAAGAGAGATGTGTTTTTCCTATTTTATTAGAAAGAAGGTGTTACCTATTTGTACACTGATAGTGAACATGTTATTACACCTTCATCCTATAAGCACCTCCTCACTCCAGCGTGGCACATGCTGCCACTGTTTCAGTATTGTAACTATAACTGAGTTAACAGAGATAACAAGACAGTTGGCTAGTGTAACTGTGACCTTTGACAGACAGCCATTCACCTTCCTGTCACGAATACTGGATTAGGTCCTGCACTCCACAATATCCAGAGTAAAACTGCCCTTAAAAGCCTAGGGCCATATATGCCACACAGATGCACATTTAACACCGCTAATGGATTCCTAATATATCTCTCTTGGCTGTCAGCCATATCGGTTCAGCCTCAAATCCCTGTATTTACTTTTGCAGGGAGCCAAGTTGTTAGTAAACCATGAACTGTTATTAGAAGCCTGCACTTCCTCCTGCCTGACTCCCGCAGCTATTATTAGGTTGGCTATTATTTCCCTTATCACTTGCTGTATTTTAACAACAATGTTTCACTTTTTGCAAATCCTAATTTCTCCCACCCATGGTGATGGACATTATCCGGGTTTGTATCGTTGCCTCTGGCTGTAACCCAATAATTGGATGAGTAACAAGCTCTTTCACTGTTTGATGGGGTGGGGTCGGGAGTAAAAGGGGGTCTTATATTTCAGCTACTGCATTGTTTGGGAGCTAATGTACCTGACGATGGCTTCTCACCATCTGAGAGCAGCAAAGGGAGGGGCTCTGAGCCACACAAGTCATGCAGAGAGACACAGATCATGCGCTGCACTTACTGTGGCCAATGCATGCATGTGACTGTAAATACTGTACAGCTCAGGCTGAATACCAGACTTTAATATTGCTGGCTGCTTACCAAATTTCATGCATAGAAGCAAAGTAGGAGAGTCATATAATAAATGTTGGCATGAAATGCATAAACACATACTTAAGTTATGCTCACAAATTCTTTAAAGACATATTTCACCATGTCTGATCATTTTCAAACTGCTGTAATTGGATTTTTAATATTTATACAGGGTTATACTGCAGACATATTTAAATGCCTTTCATTGTTAAAGCATGAGCCTGGTTTCGGTTAAAAAAAAAAATCAGTTCTTGCTGAGCAGCAATAATCCACTGTGAACTTTGACCCCATTTAGCAATAGCAATGCAATAGTATCATAAACGTGAAATACAAAGTCATGAAAACAGGTGTGCAGTTGATACCAAAAAGGTCAGAAGAAGGTTGTGACTGAAAATAGGTGTGGTCTAACCAACTGAATAAAATGGTAGAGCTAAGGGGCCACAGGCCTGACTTTAAAGGCCTGTATTTTTTTTTTACTTTTAAGTCCCTGATGTACAAATATGAAATACTTTTGAACATGTGTAATGTGTAATATTTTTGAAGTGATGACTGAAGAACACCTGAGCTTTGTTAGATCATGTTAGAAGCAATGTTATAAGCAGAAAGCAGAGGCTATTCCCTACACAACTATAAGGCACTGCAGATGTCATACTTCCATGCTACAAAGGGTTAAAATAGCCCCTGTAGCTGCTTTTGGATTTTTCTTATGTAACACAAATGTTCTGGCCTAAATGCATTATGCATGCCTTGGTCATGCTTGCAACATTTCATTGATTGATTTCACTAGTGTTAAGCTGAAGCATCAGTGTGTTTCCACTACTCCTACATTCGTTGACCCCAAAACAATCCACCAAAGGAACAGGTTTTTCCTCTAGTGTCCGATCAGCACACAATCAGCAAAGCACAGACAGGTTGTGCTGATGTGTCAAAACTTACAGGCGTTTGTCACCTGCCCATTGCTATCACTATCCTTTGGAAGGGTTGGGATTTGCTTACTCAATATATATATACATATATATATATATATATCTTGACATATTTGTTAAGATATATATATCTTAACAAAGACAAATCTTCTGTGTAGTTTCTTCTTAATCCAAGTATAATGCAATAATACCTCCTGGAAACAGTGATCAAATAAAAACAATGGCGCACTAAGTCATATAATCTCCCATAAGACATATGTACATAATAATGCCAGCTAGTACTTGCTTTCAACAACCATCTGAGTGCTCAGCTCAGCTATTGGATCAAAGCAGGCTGATGTTAGCTACTAAGGACTGTTACATTTGGATTTTTGGTTGAACCCCCAAAGTCCAAGTCTTTAGCCAACAATTTAGATGCATTTGATTATTTCACGATTACACTGAAAACTACAGTAATGCCACTCTGTGCCTCTGCCATGTTCATGTGCCAGAGCACAGATCTGAGATTTGGATGTTAAGCGTTCAGTAGGTGAGCAGAAATGGCATCTTTGTCTAGCCAAAAATAAGCAGATGTCAGGACAGCTTCCACGACACATAAGGTCTTATAAGAGACTTTACAACAACTGCAGCTAAAGGGATGAAGCTTGCAAAAACCCAGTGAGCAGAAGATGAGGAAATAATATATTTACTCTTCAGTAGCCAAGTTAATACACTGGAAGACTTTCAACAAATCCAATATCAAAGAAAAGTTTTCAGTAACTTGAGCTGAACTCAGTATGCAGTCAGGATGTCATGGACTTCAAAGTAATGTAAAGGAGAAAAAAAAAAAAGTAAAAGTATGAGCAATGAAAGTGAAGACAAATGAAGCCATCTGAAATGTTCTAAAGTAAATTGTATGAAAGCGATAGAAGGTGTATTATAATACACCTTCTATCGCTTGATCTAATAATAATTATTATTAGATCAGTTTAATCTGAGGGCTAACATAAACAACTTATCTGTGCAGAGTTAACTGCTAGATAAGCTAAACGTTTTAGTGTTTAATGGATACAGCCTGCTACTCTTGCAAAGCCGCCAGTTTAATTCGAAAACCAACTTCAGCTGGATGATAAATCTGATGTTTTGAGATGCTACGCTTCTTCCCAGTTCAAAAATTGTAATTAAAAAGGGAAAAGCAATGAAATGTAAGTGATTTGTGACAAAAAGTCCAAAGTACCTTTTGAGCCAAATCAAAACACAACGAACAAAGCCAAAATTATATAAGACTTCTGGAGAGAATGTTGCACAAATGTTGAGCAGATTTCATCTTTTTAAATCTTTTAAACAGGAAGCACCACCTGTAGGACTGGCTGAGGGTCCTCTGAACCTTACATCTGCATGGTAATGGTAGCGCTCACTTCTTCCTAAAACAGTCACACCTTTATCTCTTTGTAGTTGTCTGAGAAGGCCCTTCAGAGCAGAACAGAACAGTGAAATGTGGAGATCTATCCCCATTAGTAGGGTGAGCTCAGTCTCTGTCAGCTATGAAATAAAAGGCCACTCCATCTGAGAGGGATTTGGTAAGAATGGAATTATGACTCAGAGAAACAAATGAGTGGAGGAAGAAAAAAGAGACAAGAGACTGGCCGCTCATTTAAAACATGGTGAGTCAGCCTAGCATTATTTCATGCTCTCCATCCGTGGATGTCCCCTTGTCACCAGTGTATCCTCCGCACCCCCACCCCTCCCGCTTCATCGTGGAGGTCCCTCACAAAGACTGCTTTTGTCCTCGTTGTCATCGGTTTCACATCTTCTCAGCTCTAATTCTGCATGAATATCTCAGCAGGAAAAATACAAATAACAGAAACGGCTCAGACACACAGTGGGATGGAGGTCAATAAGGCCCCAGAAGAAGAGCAACGCCATTTCATAAGGGCTTAGTTGTATGATACAGGCAATGTGGCAGACTGAATGGAATCCCTTAGTATTCATACAACTGAGTAGCTTGAAGCTGGACTGAGAGATGACTAAATGAAAGAATATGCCATTCTTAAAGCTGAAAACAAAGAAATCTTGGATAGATGCACAGATGAGTGTGGTATACTGTAATACAACTACAGAATTAAAGCAAAAAATGTGATTTCCTCCATCTCTAGTGAAGCCCAAAAAAAGATAGCCTAACAGTGTGAGGTCCATGCCCCATCACTGATTGTTCATAAAACTGGAACACACTGTGCTGAGGGGTCCAGACCCTCAGGCAATGCAGCTGTCCATCATCAGAAAACCAACACAACAGCCAGGGCTCAAGCTAACCAGGACATCAGACCAGTGGGCCTGTAGTCATGCTGCTGCACACAAACTCAGTGCACCAGTAGAGTTATGTCAATATTGCCTTCTTCATAATGGCTTCGAATTCATCTGGTTACTTAATAGCCAAGGTTGGTAGAGAAAAACAATAACATATCACAGGGTTCTGTTTTTGGACTTATCCACATCTAGTTACATTTTTTCTTTAAATTTGATCATTTTATATAGGAAAAGCTGTTTTTAAAGATTAAAAACATCAGAAACACCAAATAGGCTATCATGGCCACAATTTCATCTGTACACGTGCAAATGAAATTGTACATTTACATAAACTATTTCACTGCACAACATTTAACACATTAAATTTGGGGTACATGGCATGCAGGTGATCAGCTTGTGGTGCTGCTGAGGTGTTACCGAAGCCCAGGCTGCTTTGATAGCAGCCTTCAACTCATCTCTATTTCTGGGTCGGGTATTTCCAATGTTCCTCTTGATAATACCCCATAGGTTCCCATCAAGCAAATTGGCTTGCCAATCAGGCACAATAATAATCATGTACTGTGCATTTACAGATGCTCTTGTGTAAAAAGTGGTTGTAACGAGTGGTTTTTTGAGTTACGGTTGTCTTGCAATCACCTTGAAGCAGTCGGACTATTCTCCTCTGACCTCTGACATCAACGAGGCATTTTCACCCAGAGAGCTGCCGCTCACTGGATGTTTTCTCTTTCTCGGACCTGTGTAAGAGATGGTTGTGCAGCAGTGTCTGAAATACTTGGACCAGCCTATCTGGCACCATCAACCATGTCATATTCAAAGCCACTTACATCACCTTTTTTTTTTTTACCCATTCTGATGCACAATTTAAATGTATATAATTTAAATGTAAATACTCAATTTCCAACCTTTTGTCTACTCTTGGCTCTGTATCATGTCAGTGAATGCAGACAGGGGATTATCTGCATCTGCAGAAGGTGCTACATAAGTACCAGTCCATTTACCATTTATATCAGAGAAATTCAACACGCTGGTGTTCTGAAAAGTTGGTTGGGCACTTTGACATTTATCAGCATATTACAGATTAATTCAATAAAAAGAAGGTTATTCAGATAAATTGTTGATGAAAAGAACGGTTTGTTGTGGGCCTGTAAAGGACATTCCTATTTCTGTACTGGAGGTCTAATTCATTAACAGGTTACAAAACACTACGTACAATTTAATAGTGCAGTGAGTGAACATCTGTTTAATGCAAACACAGTGTAAACTGTGATAAATAAGTGGCAGCACATACAAAAGGAATAAACATACAAAAGTGATGAAGAAATATTTCCAGTGTGTTGGGAGCTGAAGTCATTGGAAGTGTCTAATCCTGTTTTGTTTTTCCCCACAGCTTCCAGTATGAAGAAGTAATCATTCTGTTTTCCATAAAATTCATTGCACAATCTGAGCATCCCACCCCACCCCATTTCATTTTACTACAGTACAATAGCCTCCTTGTTTTAGGGACTGGTGGCCTAGATGGCACTACGCTACACTATCATGATATTCCTCCACAGTGTAGCTAAACGGGCCAGATGACCTTCTACAAACCCCAAAAGAGTTGCTAGTGGCTGCCCTACAGCACATAACGTAAGCTCATTAAAAATCTCATTTTGAAACTGCTGAGATCTACAGTACCATCTACTTTTAGTACATCACCTATGACATGGAAAAGTGGTTGAGGAGTCTTTACCATATTTTGTCCTATATTGATGGAAAGCGAAAGTAGGGCGGCTTCACTCATGAGTACAGTAACAACACTGTGCTCCGTTGTGCAGTGATAATAGCAGGCCCAGACTAACATAAGTCTGAGATATTTTGTCTTATTTTCTCATAAATATGAACATTCATAGGCAGATATGTATAATAACATGGGCTTAGCTTCAAAATGTGGATGTGACGGTCACTACAACTATTAAAAAAGAAAGTGCCAATTCAATTCATCTGTTTTAAAACAATACTCTCAAGCCCTGTAGCTTCCTGTACAAAATGAATTAGTCCCTGTAATTGTTATTCCTGTTTATGCTTGCTGTGATCCTCTAACATGATTTCATTGTGATGTCGAACCAAATCCAAACTTGTAGTTTTGCAAAAATGCATTATAGAAATGACCGAAATGAAACTTCAACAAAGTCTCATAGTTAAGAGGCAACATCAGTTGCCTCTTAACTATGAGACGGGAATATTTGACGGGATAGTTTACGTTCTCCAATTTAAGGACCACCAGCACATTACTGTACAAAAGTCTTGAACAATGCCTTTTTTGTTTATATTTTGCTGGAAAAATGGGAAATAGCTGCAGCAATTTACTGAAACATATGCAAACATACATGGAAATACAGTATATAAAGTAAAAATAGACTTTGTACCAGCGTGAAACTCAATATTTGCTATGACCACCTTTATTTTTCAGCACAGCCTGAACTCTCTTAGGCAGCTTTTTCTAATTTCTTTAAGTGGTCTTTAGGAATAGTTCTCCAGGCTTCTTTGGAGGACATTCAAAGCTCTTCTTTGGATGTTTGCTGCCTTTATATGATCCCACACTGCTTCAATAATGTCACAGTCCAGGCTCTGGGGAGGCCAGTGCATTATACTGATGGTGTTCTTCTATCCAGGTATGCTTTTACTGCATTGACAGTGTGTTTGGGATCATTGTCATGCTGAAAAATGCTGTTGCCAATCAGACAGACAGATTACAGTTAGTATTACATCATGGATCAAAATCTGATGTCATTCATAATTCCATCAAATTCGAGAAGATCCCAAACACCACTGGCTGAAATGCAGCCCCAAACCATGACAGAGCCTCCACTAGAAAGTAAAAGAAAAGATCATTCCTTTGAGAACAGTAAGGTACAAGGACCGAAGGGAAAAAGCAGTCAATATCCAAAGAAAAACTTTGAAAGACCTTCCAAAAGTCTGGAGAATTATTGCTCAAGACCACTTCCCAACTGAAGGGGCAGATGCATCTCTCAGGGCTTTACGCGAATTTTTTTCCTATTTCTAAAGGGCATGACTTTCAGATACTTTTCATCTGCTGTAGATAGTCCAGTTTCCTCTCAACTTTTAAGAATACACTGCACACCGTTCCAAGATATGGCAAGTTTTCGGCTAATAACTCTTTGGGAATCACCTTGTTGGTGCAAAAATACTATTTTATGCCTGTCAAACTGTGTTATTTTTGGCATTTTTCATAGATTCAGTTAAATAAATGGTAAGTTTTGTGACAAGCTGCTAGTAACAAAGTGCCTAAAGATACAAATTGTTTTTGCTTTTTTGGGGTTTTTTTGCTAAGTTTTTGCTAAGTTGTCTGTTGTGTGACCGGTTAATGCTTTGAGTTTGGTGCCTTTTTTATACTCTAATGATTCACAGGTCAGTGTTAAGTGGCTTAACAAACAAAAAACATTCCTCTGAAAGAGGTCAAGTACAAGAACTGCACTGAAAGTGAGAGAAAAATCAGCCAATATCCAAAGAAAAACTTTGAAAGACCTTCAGAAAGCCTGAAGAATTTGAGACCACTTTAAGAAATTACTAGAATGTCTGACTCCTTGGGAACAAAATATAAAGAAATGAGGGGTGACTCAAGACTTTTACACAACACATGAAACAGAAAAAAGTAAGAAACATATTAACAGCTGTTACATGCAGATGTTTGTTTGAAAGCAACTCAAACGAAATGTTTCGTAAAAAATATTCAGTTGAATAACTGTTTCATGGATGTTGAAATAAGATAAAATGTAAACTAAAGGAAGAATATTGATTATATTTGCATCACCTACCTGTTTGAAAATGAACTTATCCCCTTGGTTGAGCTGCCAGGCAGTGACTATGTGTATGATGGACAGCACAGCTCCACTAACCACTGCAGCTCTCATTCTGACTGGCAACAAGGTATAGATAATGTAGATGAAGAACACCGTCCACCAGATGCCCTCTGATGCACTGCGGGGGAACACCATCAGGACCCCAAAAACTTGTACTACAATCAGTACCCCGATCACTAGGTAGCTCACTATCCACATGTAATCTTGGTGGAAGCCGTTGCAATTGCACACTACCATCATCACCAGGAAAAGAGCCATAGCCACAGACAGTACTGAGATGTAGGCAGCACTGAGATTTGCGTGGATGCAGTGGAAGATAAGCATGACACCACACACCACCACCAGCACTCCCATTAGCATGGTCAGAGAGCTCTGGTTGAGCCTGAAGAAGTAGCGCTGGTACAGACATTCCAGCTTGGTGGACTGAAATTTTTTGGATTGAAAAACCCTCACGACCTGCATCCAGCAGTCTGCGGCAGTCATTGTCTTGCAGCTGCCCTCTGCTAACTGTCCTAATTCCTCCTCTTTTCTACCCTTCAGCTCACCATCTTCGAAGCCCAGATTCACAGCCTTTAGACCCAGATCCCCACCACCAACCATCCTTTTCCCATAGTGGTCTTCCTGCCAGCCACAGCGCATGCCAAAACTGCTCCCACTGGTACCTGCCCCAAAGTGGTAATTTTGAGGGGCAGCATTAGGGGTTTCTAAGTCCTCCGGGTCCCTCAGGCAGCTCATGTAACGTGGGTTGCATAGTGACGAGCTCTCCTTCCTCTTTTTGCCATTGCGCTCTCCCCATGCTGTCTTTCGCTCGTCCACTCTGCTTGCAAAGAGGTCTCTGGCCCATGACATCCTACGAAACACAACATATAAATGGAAAACAACACTGAACTTGGAGCTTTTACTCTCAACATGCATCAGAGCACACCAAATGTCAGCTTCAGGGATAAAGACATTTGAGGATCCCCTCACCTGTGGGGGCTTTATTGTGTTTAGCAACACTGCGCTCTTTGGTCAGGTCACTAGTTTACCCCAGCGAGCACACACCATGAGCTCAGACTGGCCGGGGGCATCAGAGGTACATCTGTATTTGAGCTGCTTTCTTTTGTAGAACCAGTCAGTGTGTCAACCCTATACACCACCACGTGCCTTTAAAAAAACACCTGTTGTCCTGAAAAAGCAAATCAGAAAACAAACACAGAAAATCGTTATATTATTAAGCAAACAAAGCATGAGGCTATATCCCCTGGACGCATTAACATCGATAATATGTATTTGTCATATTACATATGTGTTTGGTGTTACAGGGTGCATTTAGGCCACTGACTGTTCATGTCTTTGTATGGTTTGCCCATTTCATTCTTTCTCTTTGCATGCCTCAAATAGGCTGGGACTGCACTTTCATGGAAATGATTTTCTGTTCTGCCTGCAAAACACTGGACTGTAACAGCAAAATCTCCTCCAATTACTGCCTCATGCAGCAGGTGCTGTTGGTCAGTTCTGTCATGAAACCATGACAAAGAATGCGGTCCCATTCCAAACAACTCTCCACTGACTGCCAGCTTTTACAACTGATATCTAACAGCACTTCTTGGGAGATAGCACTCTTTCATGCTTTGTTACTAAAATCTGCCCCTAACATCTTGAGTGGGCAGGGATGGGTGTGCTCTATTTGACAACAAAGGCCTAGTGAGTGAGTACCATCAAAGATCAAGAGCTCTCCAGTCCAGATTAAATTGTCCATGCTTCCCCCATTAGCTTTGATGACTCACTATAGCTGGATTCAAGGACACTGCTAACCTGTAAACTCAATAAGCAAATCTAAGCTGACCGAGCTGAGACTAATGGTGGGAAGAGCGAGCATGAACCACACACATGTTTATAATCAGCAGCAGCCTGTAACATGAAAGCTCTGCTGCCAAGCTGAAAATATAACTAAAAGGATGACTTCAAATTTGCAATAAACCTAACCTACACAGGGACCAGCTGAGAAACCATCTCTCCAATAACTATTTAATTAAACTCCTTGTAATAATAACATATTAATAGCTGACTGCAACATTTGCAAACCAATACAATAATCAGGATGCTGTTTCATGTTGGGTGCATCGGTTTCGCATATGACCCACTCTGGTACACTGGAAGTACGTGGCCAGCTCACCTTCTTTTTCCTGCAGAAATAACCTCAGTCTCAACCTTATACATTTACGACAGGTCAGGCTGTGATATGCGGCTCTTATGTAACGCAATCTGTGCCTGCATGCATCTGCCATAAATCATGAAGTGACTCTGTACTGTACTTGAATCAGTCGTCCTCCATGTGTTACAAATTAGGACGATGCTTTCCGTAACGTTTCAGTACGAACATCTTTATTGTTTTGCATATGAAACCGAGCAGCAGCCCGTCCTGCAGTCATCAGCGATGAAACGATCCTTATGTCAGAAAACATGTTTGTCAATTACACGTGTAGGCCCAGGTTGTGTCTGGTTAAGGGCAGTCGGCCGAAGCGCATTACATAAGAGGACGCACTGAGTAGCCTCGCTGTTCAAATGTAGCCGCTTTAACCACAATTGTCACGAAGACAGCGTTGGATCCGGATAGTCTTAACTCAGCCTGGAGTCTGTGGGCTGCAGAAGAAAGTGCAGGTTGTCACACCTCACCGCCTTTACCAACTTGTCGTGAGTAAAACATTCCGTCAGGCAACTTACAGTCTGGGCAGCTGATCCCCTGACATCGCATGGATGTGCAATCCAGCTCACCGGACTACTGTAGAGGGCTGTACAAGGGCTATACCCTGGGCCTGTTCCCTCAACATTAACGTGTACGTCGTTATGTTTGGACTTCAAACGGGTCACTGGACAAGAGGACGCTGGTGAAACGCTTTGGGCAAAATTGCAAAGTGTCACCGGGCTGACTCACCTCTTCGTGTCATGTCACATTAAAAAAAAAAGTGTTGCCTACGTCTCCGTAAGGACCAGTATTATTGTGTACTGTCCTGCAGAACAGTTCAGGCGGCTCAGCGCCGCCGCAATCATCACAGTAAAACACTCCAGTACAAGTGAACTGCTCCCACTGTTTTCGACAGCTGTATCATCTGACTGCATTTCAGTTTCGCCGAGCTGAAACAAATTAACATTGTGCGGATCAGTTGCCCAACACAGCTTAAGACATGCAGTGTACTTACCATTGGATATCCAATCGGAGCGACCGTAACACTGCAGTGGAGCTCCAGTTTAGCCCCGTCTTCGGGCTTTACGCAGCAGCCGCGACACGCTTCGGATGCGGAGCTGTCCTTGTGGAAAGAAGGGGTAAAACTGCGAAATTGGCAGGACAGCCTTCCGGACAGTCTTCCCAGCCAAAGCTACAACCCTACTTTCACAGCGCTCCCCCCTCTCTTTCTCTCTCTCTGTCTCTCTCTCTCTCTCTCTCACACACACACACACACACTCCAATCCCATCCCATTCTTGATCGCAGGAGTCCCCCTAGAGGTGACATGCGTGCATCTCCACCTGCTCGTGTGTGATCTACTTTTTTACCGTCATTATGTCCATTTGTTCCTTCCTCCTCTTTTGCTTCGCCCTTGTTGTATCACAGCATGCAGATTAATAGCGGGCAAGTGGCAGAGAACAAAGAAGCTGTTGTTAAGCACTGCGTGCAGATACTGTTAAAGCACCACCTAGTGGTGATTATTTAACAAATAAAAAAAAAAACTCCTAAAGGTCTCCCGAAGCAACCATATTGACCTCTACACTGTTTTTTTGTTTGTTTGTTTGTCGACAACAACAAATTCAAGTTTAATGGCTGCACAGCCTACAAATAAGCAGAAAGTGGGATGGTGAAATTTAATGTCTAAACCAGTAGGGTAACAAGTGCTGGCAAAGAAGGATCTGTTGACAGCGACCAGTAGGCTTCAGTAAGTGCACATGCTGCGTGACACGGTTAATGCAAAGGGATGTATGTTAGTTTACTCTGCTCTTATATGGACGGACCACAGTATAAATCTACATCGCAGTACTATTCAACCAATTTCAGCCCATTTCTTTGTCGATGCTAGACGGGGAACTACAAGTGCGGATGCAGAAGGAGGAGCAAATGGAAAACATTTGCTCTTAAGCGAATAAAATCAGGCAGTTTGTTTTGGTCTTTGTTTCTCTATTGTCCACTTTAAAACACTCCCGAGGTGTTCAGTTGGATTTATGTCACCAGTTTAGGGGATTGCTGACAGCGTTCCCTTTTTCTCATTTAAATGTTATTTTATGATTGCTTCAGTGTGTTTGAGATCATGCTCATTTTGGCATGTTGGAAATTTCTGTCCTGTCAAGTGTCTTGAGACTAGAAGCCATCTTTCATCTTTTATTGCGTATTTCAACATGCATCAAACCTGTGTTCATAGAGCACTTTATAAATGTCATCTGTACGTGTGCAGATGCGGCTCCAGCTGCTGTAATCCCGGCCAGGTCCACGCCAAACATGCTGGACTCCATCTGATCCAAATCCATTTATTTTGATTTCATGTGTCCAAAATTGTGCCACCAATATTCATTAGCTTCTTTTTATGCTCTTTGGCAAAGTAAGAGTTTGCAGTTGTGTGCTGTTTTCAGACCAAATGTTTTTGTTTTTTTTTCTTGGACACTGTCTCTAGAGGCCTGATCCAAAATCTTTCACAGTGTCTGAGGAGCCGCTGAAACAGCAGTGGATATTTCAAAGCTTTTATTTTTGGATAAAGTTCCACAAAAAGTTGTTTTAACTAAACTTTTGTCTTTTCCAGGACAAGAACAGCACTTATGAGACCTTTCCGTCAGGTTTCAGGGACTTTCACCATACCGAGTCTGCTCTTTTCAAAGTAACAAATCATATTTTACTGAATGATGATTCTGGTGATTATCCCATCTGGATTCTGTGGGTCTTGCGTGCGGCCTTTTACGTTGTCAATCATGATTTACTCACCGAGCCTTTGGAACACTGTGTAGCAGTCAAGGGTTTGGCTTTAAATTGGTTTCAGTCTTATATCAAACACAGGACTTTCCCAGTTAACGCTGGAAAGTACTCCTCTGCAGCTGTAATTATGACGCCTGGAGTTCCCCAAAGCTCTGTTTTATGGCCTGTTTTGTTTTCTTTGAGCATGCTCCCTCTAGGTCAAGTTATTCGTGAATATGACATCTCCTTTCATTGCTATGCAGATTATTTACAAATGTATACCACTGAATCTTGGAAATCACTACTCTATACATGAGGGCTCAATAATTGTATCTTGGATATAAAAAACTAAATGTTCCATAGTTTCCTACAGCTAAACAGAGGTTATACTGTGGGGCCTTCCGTCTCTAGCTGACAGCATGAAGGATGACCTGACTCTTTTACCAGTTTTTTGCAAAACAGAGGTTAACAATTTTGGAATAATGTTTGATACAAATTTGAAATTTGAAAAACAAGCCCATATGGTGATCAAAGTTTTTTTTTTTTTCAGCCCAGAATAATCTCCAAATAAAATCTTATCAGATTTAGAAATTCATACATGTCTTTGCTAAATCTGGAGTGGAGTACTGGAACGCACTGCATACTAGAGTTAGCCAGTCAACCTTGCTTGTTTACAGTTAGTCCAAAATGCTGCAGCCAGATTAGTGACTGGACAAAAAAAAAAAAAAGAGAGAGGTCACATTGTTCCAGTGCTGGCAGCTCCCTGTGCATTACAGAATCCTGTGTAAAGTGGCACTGTTTTGTTTAAAGTCTTAAATGGCCTAGCATCTGATTATGTGGTAGATATACTGCGTCCACACACTCCCTCAAGATCATTAAGGTCTGCATCCCAGTCAGTCTCTTCCAGGGATGAAGCTTATTCAGAAAGGGGGTTGTTGCTTTTGCTGTTGTTGCACCAAGAGCTCACATATACATCAAGTGTTAGTGTTTTTAAATCTAAGCTGTTAACACAACTTTTTTTGTTAGTTTGTTTGTTTGTTTTTAATCAACCATGCGTCTGATTTCTGGAACTGTAGCTGAAAGACAGGTAATTGTGTTATTTTATGCAAGCAGTGTGTGAATGTGTGTAGAGGAAGTCTGGGAACTTTTTTGTTTTTCTTTCTCTTTATTAACTGTAAACCACTTTGGTTTTAAATTTGCTATATAGATAAAATCTGTTTGCTTTACTTACCAGATAGCATTTGTGCCAGGTCAGAATCACTTACCACTTGTTTTTCAAAGGAAGGTTCTGCAAATAGTGGCCATGAGTAACCGGTAGTATGCCTTTTCTTGCGATTGTGTTTCAGTTTATGTTCAATAACACGAGCCAATAAAACTTCATGAGCTTGTGTCTTGCCATGTGGAGTCAGGCCGAACCTATAAACACAAAACTTTTCATAGGTTCTTTGAAATCTAGTGTAAGTTTTTATTTATAAATAAAATCCAATACTCAGCACTTGAACACACAGTACAGTGCAAAATGTTTAAGCCAATCCTCATTTATTTTGCTTCCATGGAGATGGAGTTTCTTGTAGGTTTTTTAAAGTAGCTGTGAGCTAAAGTTCCCCAGCCTTTCTAAGGTCTTTAAAATATTTTCTTTGGATGTTAGCTGCTTTTCCCCTCTAGTCCTTTTACATGAATGTTTACAGAGGAATTATCTGTTTTTTCTCCCCTACCACAGGGGGCCTCTGGAATTGAACCAGAGACTATTTGAGCTGCAGTCAAATGCTCTTCCACTGAGCTATGCCCCCTCTGCGCAGAGCCCATGTGGTCCTTCAGTTGATCCATCTACTGTTTACTGACCCATCAGAAATGGTCTCAGTGGAAGGGTGGCTGTCAAGAAGCCATTATTAAGAAAGAAAACAGGGAGAAATGATCCCAAACACACCGCCAATGCAGTAAAAGCATACCTGGATAGAAAAACATACAGTGGAACACTATCAATCATGGATTGGCCTGCCCAGAGTCCAGACCTCAACATTACTGAAGCGGTGTGGGATCATCTTGACAGAGAACGGAAAAAAAGGCAGCCAACATCCAAAGAAGAGCTTTGAGAAGCCTGGGGAACTATTCCTGAAGACTGCTTAAAGAAATTAGAAGAAAGCTGCCTCAGAGAGTTCAGAATAAAGGTGGTCATGGCTAAGATTGACTTTCAAACTGATTAGAATTGTACAAAGTCTGTTTTTGCCTCATATATTGTATTTCCATTATGTTTGCATATGTTTCAATAATTTGCTGCACCTATTTTCAATTTTCCTACATAATATAAGAGAATGGGGTGGGGGGGTGATTTTTTAACAGTTAAATAATCTTGACATGGCTGATCCTTTATGAAATTTGCGTTTCGTTGCAGTTTTCCCAGCAGATGGCGCCAACGGCCACGGACTGTCTTCTCTGTGCAGGAAGGTCTATTACTGTAAATTATTTATCAGCAGTGAAATTAAAAGGTTTGAGGAAACACCGGATATAGCAGGAATATGCATGTGTGTGTGAATGCTAAAAACCAAGAATTTAAAGGCTTTTTGCGCAGAAGCACCTTTGCTCTGCGTTAAAGTATCATCCACAAACCATGTTCAAGTGTTGCTGGGCTTCCCCAATAAAAAGGCGAGGTCCTTTATTCGGGACGCAGGCTTTGTCTCTGCTCAACAAAACAAAACAAACAAGTGTTTTTCTTTATGCTACTTCACTCCTGACACTATATGCATGTTACTCACCTGCTGAGAGGACACATTTCTGCCCACCTTCCACTTGTGATTAAGACTATACCACAAGCATGATTTACCTGGAGGCCGACTAGTAGCAATCCAGCAAATTCTACACATATCACAGGTAAACTTGAACCACCCTGTGCACATACAGTGAGAATGTATTTTTTGTGTCAACTGCAGAAATCTCGACCAGCTGTTAGTCGTTTGAAATAAAACAATCTGAAAAAAAACTAACCACAAATTGTGTTTCAGTCCACTTTAGGGCCTCCTCTCTGTGACTTTCTCCTGTCTTTTTGACATTGGCAACCTGCTGTATACAGTTTAAGCTACCTGGTCGATTGGCACGGTGTAAATGAAAGGCGTTTGAAGGATGTGAAAAGTGTGTGTGTGTGTGTGTGTAGGGGGGCTAAAGTGCTGGATCAGTGAAAACCGAGAGGACCTTCATCCAATCCTCCCTGCCTGGACAGCTTCAGCCAGTGAATAACAGCATCCCAATCAAACAAAACTCTTTGAATATGTACAGCAACTGGGAGTGTGATAATTCAATAACTGACTTTCTTACTCATATGTAACAGCATAGACCACAGACATTTTCTCCTTGATGTATTACTTATAATGAAATTTCAGCCGGATATAGCCCTGGAATAAAGGCTCATCCCATTACACTAATTTCATGCTAAGCAACAAATCCTGCATGAATCCTGAGCTTGAGAGCTTGAGGGGCAACATTTGCTTCGTAAACACGTTTAAACAATTAGGCCGAAAACAAATTGAGTAGCATACTGGAAGGAAAAACAGTTTTGTTTTAGAGACGGAAACATTATTGAATGAGTTGAGACCCAGAATTTAAGCGTGCAGAGAATTACTCAGAAATGACCATCACATATTCAGATTCCAAAATAGAAATCCGACATGAAACCGCAGAAATCCTGAGGGACTGGGCTGTGCGAAAAGTGCAAGTCTTGCATAATTTATTACGAAAGCCGTAATCTATCCATCCGTGTGTCCGTGCGTTTGGCTTTGTGTACAGTCATTGATCATGCCGTGAATCCAGAAACTAGAGATTTTACAGCGCAGATGCCGCCGGAGCATCACATCCACATGAAGCGTTATTGCAGCTGAGCCGTTTTCTCCCCGGCTGTGAAAATGTTGGGACGAGGCGCGGTGCTCTGCCTTTAGTTGATGCTTTGTGGCTTTTTCACCCAAGTTGGGCTGTGGCGACCGAGATTCCTGTTATCTGCGGATGTCCCTGACCAATTCAAGCGTCTTTCTGCTTAACGAGGTGGGCTTTCTTCTCCCCCTCTTCTTTTGGGATGTTTAGGTTTTAGTCGAGGTGAGTGAGATTTTGACTGTTATTGTGCTGGAAGGAGTTTGAAACCGTAGCCGCGTGCGTCGTGCAGTCCAATTACAGTACCATACAGACGTGTAAGGGGGGGGGGGGGGGGGGGGGAGGTAGTAGCAGGTACTTGCTGGGATACTGATAATGAAATTAGACACGCTGACCTCACTGGGAATCTTTCAGTTCGGAGTGGAAGAGCCATGACATGCACTGGCACTGCCAGTCTGCCAGCTGGAATTAGGGACAAATGAGCTGGGCTTTGAAATATTCATGATAGGCATTTTGACCAAAATAATAAAATTGGTCAGCTGGCGCAACAGATGGACTGTGGATGTGTTTATAGTCCCACTTTATAATTTTTTTAGGAAATGAGGTAGTCTTATAATTGCTTTAATGCTGCAGGATAAGCAGCAACAACTTAGACGGTAATCTGTCACACATCTTACATGCTCTCAGAGTGTGATAAGAGTGTTTTAATTGAATGTGAACAGAGATCAGAGTTTAACTGTGTGTGCGTGTGTGTTTAACGCAATGCTAGTCTGTTATATACATACAGTGCATTCTGCTAATCTGAATTTGCATGCTTGTAAAGCTTCTGTCAGAGTGTCTACACCAAGGCCAAAAATTGTGAATCCGTTCACAGCGTTACTTGATAAATACTGCGTTTCACGTCAAAGGAGACAAATATATAGGGAGTTCCCTCTATCATATTCTGTTGATAATTTAAACCCCTTTAGGTGGTTCATAGAGAACACAGAGTTCACTAAAATCTGATGTTTGGTAAAATATCAAAGCAATAATCTTGGATGTGTAGCAATCTGCACTTATTTAGGTTTTTTTTTTTGTGATGTTTTAGAGGACTTTGGCACTGTTAAAGTTACTCTTTCCTGGAGGCTGCATTTTGCAAAGACAGATCAATATATAGACAGATACTATATCTGTCTATATATCTATATATCTGTCTTGAAACACAAGGTTTCAAATCTGCAGCTTACTGGTGAGGAGATCCACCATCCTAGACACCATCCATCTGCTGACAGGGCATCCATCTGCATCTCTCCCCGAGGGTCTGGATTGTGTTAAAGGTGACTGAAAAGTCAAGACACATGATTCAGACCATGTTGCCAGCCAGCTGGCTGGGAAAGGTCCATCATCTGCTTCAATGTGTGTCTGGAAGCAAACTGCAGGAGGTCCAGTCAGTCCCTCTGCACTGTGATGAAGTGCTAAAAGTCTCTCTAGCATCTTGCTGAGGAGGCTTTGGCACTCACCTCAAAAAGTACATAAATCATGCAAAAATATTCAGATCTTTTCTATTGATTCAGTTTTTTTCTAATTAAAGAAAAAGCAGCTTACATTAATTGACATTAAGAGTATCACATGCGCAAGATCATAATATAATCAGTGCCTCTTAATTTAATAATATATAATATCAAGCAGAAACATGATGTTGCTGAGGAATGTCTCTCTTTTTACATTTTTTAGCGATTTTTAAAATTGCGCTTTGAACCAACTTTCAGTGCTGTGCTTCTTATTAGCTGCTCAGTGAGCAGCCTCACCATAGATTATATAAGGTATGTGTGCGCTGCTCGCCACTGCAAAAAGTATGCTGTCTGTGTGAAGCGCTGCTTGGTGACACCCTCGCTCGCTTCAATAACATTCCAGTCTGTTTACCTCCTCCCTCCTCTTGGTGTGTTGGAACACATTCTGTACCTGCTTGTCTGAACCCATCAAGTACTGTACAAACCTCATGAAAGGATTTGGCAGCAAGGAGTCATCTCCCTCCACTCAAAAATCAAAATGCAGCATCCCCAGTGCCTTAAAATAGCTCCTCATCCATAATGCACCACCAGCAGCTCTGCCCACAGAGGCGCTTCATATGGGACAGACTGACAGACATCTGCACTCAATGCTTGGGTGCAGCTCCTAAAGCTTGTTTTTTTCTTTCTTTCTTTCTTTCTTTCTTTCTTTCTTTCTTTCTTTCTTTCTTTCTTTCTTTCTTTCTTTCTTTCTTTCTTTCTTTTTTTCCTTTGTTTAACTTTCCAACCTTCTTTCATTCATTCATGTTTTATTCACAGAATTCGAATGGATGCCTCCTCTGTGTCTCTCTTCTATTATTTTCCCTCCTTCTGCTTCACTATTTTCTGCAACCTATCCTATGAATTATGAATCTCACTCTTGTTGGAGATTTTCTGGCCAACCATGGTCCTGGTTTCATGGTGTGAGACTGCTTGGTTTTTAGATATCTGCTGTTGATTTTATACAGCATCTTATGCAAGGAGTTGTGAGCACAAATGAATGAACATTTCTTCTCTTAAGATGTTTGGTTGGTTTTTGCAATAACAACAACAGCAACAAAAAAACATCCCACATCTTTACATGACCATAATGCGCACGCTCAAAAGCCGAGCAGCTGTCAGAGTACAGCCATCCATGACGTCTACAGAACACACTCTGTGAACCACAGGCTACACCGGGGGACGCCTCCACATGTCAAACACCGCCTTCATATCCCCTCATCACTATCAGACTTTCTCCTGTCTTTAAACTTTTGGCTTTTGACATGTTGAAATCCAGAGTGGCTGAAAAAATGTGATAGGACTTTAGAAATGCTCAATTTTCCCCTTTGAGTTTCTGTCTCTGAGTTACACAGAAGGCGGCACTGTGGTGCAGTAGTTAGCCCTGCAAGAAGGCTTTGCATGTTGGGCTAACATTTGATTTTAAAGATGTGCATGTGAGAGTGTGTGGCTTTCTGTCTCCCTGTGTTAGTCCTGTGATGGACTGGCAACCTATTTGGGAGGTATCCCACTTTTTGCCCTGTGACAGCTGGGATAGTTGGATAACCGGATAAGAAAATGCACAGAAGGATGGAGTTACACCCCGTGGTGGTATTTGAGTGTCCAGCTGTGTTTATGGAGTTTTATAAGTTTTACATAGCTTCATCATAACTCCATTGAAATCTATTCAGAAGTAATCTCCAGATATCCCGTATGCTGGTGCACTTGATTTTGGAATAACTTGTTCATTGACCATGCATAAGTGTATGATGGGGTAAACAAATTTTTAGGCAATGGTATTTTTGTAAAAAAAAAAAAAAAATGCTAAAGAGTGACAAAAGAAGATCAAATGTGATATAATTAACTATCACTTTAGTTTGGGGCTATGAAAGCCTGTGAAGTGCCCAAGAATCCAAACTATTTTTTAACCTTGATTTTTGCTGTAAGATTCAATTGCACCCAATGTTGCACCACATTGTCACCTTAAACATCACGATGGAGTTCTGAATGAACCCAGCATTCGCTTATGATACAAAGTCCCATTGGACAGGGAAGGTAGAGATGAAGAGAAGACTAAGGAGGAGGAGAGATGATGCTATGTGGAGCATAGAGAGCCTCACTGACGTAGAGAAGGGTTGTGTACTGAGTGGTGGAGAATAGGAGAGGAAGGGGGGGTGCAAAGAAAGAGAGAGGGATAGACTGCTTACAAGCACGCTACAGTACACTTCAGTGTTACACAAGAGAGAGAGCACACCATGACTGCCTAGCAGAGAGAGCAAGCAAGAGAGACGGGGAGTGTGCTCTCCTACCTCTATCTGAGTAAGTATGCCGCTATCTCTTCTACATCAAAAGTCTTTGCTGTAAATTGCAAAGATAGCTGCTATACACCTCACAGTAGGTCTGATTTGTTGAACAGTATCTGATTAGATGATAAAAGATTTAGGTTGACTTTGGAGAAAATGGAAAATCTTTCCTCTGTAAATTTATGATTGAAAGTTTGAGGAATAGACTTGTTTGCAGCTGTAAAAGTGGGGGGCGGCTGAATTTTAATCTACATTGGACTGCTGTGAACAAATCTGATGCATATCCAGAGCCCTCACCCTGGGTACTCACATTTCTATGGAAATGTTGCACTAAAGCAGAAAATGGCATTTAGTGCAATTCTGTGAAAGAGGAGCAGTGGTGGTAAGCTGTGGGCATACTCACAAGCGTTTCTTTCTCTGTTGGTGGGGGGGGAGGAGTGCATTTGGGACCGCTAGGCTTCCTGTGTGGGGTCAATTAAATACTGCATGAGACAGAGCACTAAAGCCTGTCCCGTGAGGAGTGAAGTGCTTTGTGTGTGTGTGTGTGTGTGTGTGTGTGTGTGTGTGTGTGTGTGTGTGTGTGTGTGTGTGTGTGTGTGTGTGTGTGTGTGTGTGTTTGTGTGCTCATGCATATGTGTGTGTTGGTGCATCAGTGTGCGATGCCTTGATTAAATTTGATGAACTAGCAATGTTGGGAGGCCCACAAAGGGTCCAGTTGCAGCTTCTTTGAGTTCCTGTCCAGAATCTGTGCCCCAGTGTTCTCATTATTACCTTAATAAGAGATAAGAAAATGCGCTTTCAGGTATTCATTGGATTCATCTACATCGATCTACTTCACTTTTCTTGCAATCTTTACTCACCACTGTCCTTTATTATACCTATGCCATGTAGTCACTGAAAAGGCTTAGGACTTAAACTTGAAAGAGGAGTGTACATTTTTTTTTCAATGTAAAGCTGGAATGCATGAGTATGTAGGCCACCATTACATATTGATAAGTCTGAAATCTCCTTAGTTAGCTCAGTGCACCAGTCAAGATGCACCAATTAGGGCTAACTCAAACCTAAAGCCTAAATCAGGTCATCTTTCAACAAACACATCTGATTTAATGAAGGATGTAGCTCTGTTTAATTCTGCGCTGCACTGTACACAGCTTTATGTGGGTTAGCTCCAGCCTCTCTGCACTTTGAAGCAGTTTGGAGAAGTCAGGTTGAGGGATCCTCAAGGGGATGAAAGTCTAAGTATGCAGAGTGTAGCCAGCAAGGCCAAGTTGACAGTGTGGATGAAAGATATTCTTGTCTAAGCTTGCTCCGTCCTGCTCCTCTTCCTCTACTGTATGTCAGCTTCACTGTCAACCCACCCATATGTGACTAGTCACATATTTACATTGTCATTGTTGCATTTGTAGCACTTCTTTGTGCAGCTGACAAATGTAAGGTGTGTTCTGTTCTTTGGTCTCCTTAAAGAGACACTGAGAAAACAGCTGTTTATCAGTGTGTCCTCATAGGCTGCAGGGGCTCGCAGGCTGCAGAGTTTGCCAGGGGCTCATTAAAGACTGAGATAAAGTAGTCTGGGGTAATATTAGAGCAGGAGAAGGGTGGAGCTGCAAAGGACAGTATGGAGTATCAATCTGGGTGGCTCTCTTATTGATCCACTCTGCCCTACTCTGGTTGCATTTCTCTCTGGCTCTGAATGATCCACCTTTCCCTGCACTGCTGCTTCAGCTAACACTTCTCACAGAACGTAAGAAAGAGTAACAAAGAGTTCCAGTGCGTTAATCTCCATATTTGTCGGGAAGATTTGAAGCAGTCTTTTTCTCTGAAGTGCTGAAGCACCCTGGCATTTGTTCTCAGATGGTGCAGAACTTCTCGGTTGTTTACAGAACAGTGTGGCTGAACAGCTTTGACGTGCTCAGCAAAAAAGTAGATAATCAAGAAAAAATAAAGGCCTCCCAAAGTATCAAGCTTTAATACTTGGAGCACGGGGGAAAATGTGCTTTTGGCACTAAGGATCAAAAATGGTCAGATTTGCATTGAACTGGTTTAAAATCAAATGTTCAACTATGTTTTATGCTTTTTTAGGTTCAGCTTGTATTTGAATGGCATTGATGACAAATTGAAAAGAAAAAATAAAGGTGTTTCTGCCCTAAAAACGACTTTCAGTGCACCCTTATTCACATGGGGTTGCCACAGCAGGTCGCCCGCATATTTGATTTGGAAGACTTTTATGCTGAATGCCCTTCCTTCCTGATCCTGAGGGATTTATGTCTCCTCACAGGATTTAACCAAAGATCTTTTACAAGGTAGGCAAATGTGTGAATCACTACACTGCACCCTGATCACGTAAGGCTGCATGGCAGGTAGAGTAGGACCCAAATGCAGGACTTAAACTTAAATTCAGCTTAAATTCAGCTTTATTGCCTGAAGTCACAGGGGAAAAATACAAAAACAAGGCTGGACTGGAACCAGAAATGCAAAAACTCAGAGACCAAGAGAAAACAGAACGAGAGAACACGACAAAGGACAAGGGGAGACGATACAAAGGAAGCAAAACTAAAGAGTGAGCGCACATGGGACAAAAGACTAACAAAATAAAATGGGAAGTAGCTAAACATCAAACACAGAGACGGAGACGAGATAAGACACAGGGGAGGCAGGAAAATGGAAACAGGGAATAGAATTCAAACCAAGGACAGAACCCAGATAACTACAGCTGAGAAGGTCTGGGAATACTAAACAAGAACAAAGGACTAAACACTGAGGCGTAACAACTAACCAGAAACAAAAGGGCACCGACAAAACACAGAGATGAAGACAGAACCAGACACAGAAACATAAGGGAAGCAGGAATACATATAAGCTGAAACCCAGAACAGATGAAATAAGAAATCAAAATGCAGGAATATAAATACAAAGAAACAAATCAGGAATCAGACACTAAACTCAATCTGTGTCAAAAATACCTATGAAAACTATATATACAAATACACACAGCTGAAAATGACTTAAAAATATACATTTTGGCCGAGCTTTGTGTAACCACTGTGTTTCAGTTTTGGCTTTGATTGTGTTTGCTTTTGTGAAAGCGGAAGAAAATTGCTATTATAATGTGCAACTGTACTACAATGTCAAAAAAAAAATGAACCCAACTTTACTGCAGAGACAGTGCTCGTGCACGTGTACAGTGGCTGCCCTTGTTTTCCATATCGGCTCATTCACATTCAGATTGTTTGTCTGGCTTCAGTGCATGTAGCCGAACCATTCTCAAATCTGCTTTACTCTTTCTTAAAGGAATTCATCAAAACTCATTGAACTTTAACAGTCCTCCTCTTTCTCTTCCCCCAGTCACTGTTGGGAAGAGAGGAGAGCTATATTTAGAGCAACTGAACAGCAAAAATAATAATATGAAAGAGAAATATTCTGTTAATCTTTTGTCTTGTTGTTCTAATAGTCTGACTGCATTCTTCCTTTCCTGTTTCCTTGTTTTTTATCTCTGTATTTTTTTGTTTCTCACACCATTTCCTGTCATTATAATCCCTTAATCTGTGTCTCCCATTTTGCTTGAAAATAAAGAGCTCAAAGAATTAAGAGTAGCAAAGCAGACGAATGATTTGACATTAAAATTTGATTGAAAACTCACATTTTTAAGTTCTCCTGTTGCTGTGTAGTTCAAATTAACTGTTTTTTTTTTTTTGCTTGCTTCTTTGTTTATAGCCCTCTTTTTGTCTGTTCTTTTTTTATTCCCTCTAACTCTCTCTCCCTTTATGACTGTTTGGTGCCGTTACTCGGAGGCCACTTTATGCACAACCCTAATGATGGAAATACAACTATCATATCTTCTCTGTAGAGGCATCGGAGAGTTATTGCAATAACTTTAATAATGGGTGTCTGTGTGTGTTTATATGCTTGCCTGCTTGTAAAAAGCCACACAGAAATATAGCCCCGAGACCTTTTTTTGTTAAAAGCCTTGGTAGAGTGCACTTTCTTCATTCTTAAGCGGCAAAAGTTCGATGAGGGTGAGAGTGCATTCATGCTGCCAGCACAATGGACCCCAAACTGGGGTTTTCAGTGCCTGGGGTAACATGAAGAGCAGGCATCCAGTCCTGGCTTGCCACGAATGATAAGACTTTCCTCTACAACAGAGACATCACTGCTGGCTTATTAAGACATCTGATGGACTCTAGATGGCTGCTTGCTGACTCACCGCTGCATTTCTGTTCTGTAGGCTCATGCATCACCTTCCTGTCAGGAGGATGGTGCAGGGCAGAGCAGGCAGGCAGGCAGGCGAGCCTTGCCCTACTTGCCCCTCTCGTCTTCTCTTCCTGTTACTGCATCTATGTGTCCACCTCTCTTTCATCCACAGCTTTACACCCTCTGCATTTTAGAGTTTTTGTCATTTTGCTTTTTCTGTGCAATAAGGAAAGATACCAATTGGCAGAGGAATGACAATTACAGACTATTGCTAAGCTTTTCCCTGCTCAGCCGCTGTTATTTTTACTTATCAAGGCTTATATGCTTAGTCTTTGTTCTGTCTTATTTTTAGAAGTTCTCCTTGTGCCCAGTTAAAAATTATACTCTAAGAGAGTAAACACAACTCCAGCAACCTGGTTGTTGATTTTATATATATATATATATTTTCTTATATATTAACTTACATAAGAGGGAGGTATGAAAAAACCTGAAAGGCTTATGAATATGATGCTGGACAGATGCATGAGATTTGTGGCACAGTAGGGCAACCCAAGGGAGAGGACAGAAGAGGAGCAACCACCAAAAAAAAAGCTCCTTTTTTTTCTTACATGAAGGCTGGCTCAAAGCTAAAGCCAGCAACTATACAATACCAGCATGCGGGCGTGTACACAACAGTGCTGCAGTCAGGGCATCAATTTTGTATAGGAAATGACTGTTGAGGCAGCGCAGCAGCGGTTGTGAAGCACTTAGGCAGAGCACACCTCCCTCTCTCCCCACTGTTACCACGGGCTGAGGGGAGGAGGGTTCCGCTTTTTCATTGCAATGGGGGGAAGAAAGTGCTGGCAGGAGAATCATGTCTGCCTCCGACTCGAGCGCTACAGGACTCATCTGCAACAAGGTATGCTGTTAACGCACCCCCCTTTTTAATCACCGCATGCAAACGCAGCCTCTTCATCTACGAGTCCTCCATATGTCTGCTCAGAGGTATCCTCATTTTTTTCCCCCTCTCTTCCCCCCCACGCTCTCACTCTTTTCTCAGCAGAAGTCATTCTGGTTCATTCACTTTTCCAGCATCTCCCTACTTGTCTCTCTCCCTCCCTCTTTTCTTCTTTACACACATTGAACTGTACACACACAGTCTGTCTATTCAACTCAGTTACTTTGCATTGCTACTTTTGACTAGTAGTTCATTGTGTGGCCTATCTGTTGAATATTATGAATTTTGACTCATTTATTGCTTGTCTTTTTTCTTAAGTCATTCATACCATTAAGCATTATATCCCACACCCATTTTTGGGTCTAGTTTTCCTTTTAAGTTTCATGACATCACTATAAGCATGCAGCAGCCACTTACATCAGTCCACTGTGTAACTTCAACAATAAAAGGCTAAACCATAATTTCTGAATTAAAACAAGTAACTGAATATAAGGAATAAATAATAGAATAATATGTAGCTAATTTTACACAGATTGGCAAATATTCTTGTTATTACTTCAGACAAGATGGTGAGATATTAAAAAAAGAAGCCATGGCTGAATCTTACAGTGAAGCTGTCAGTCACAGCTGGTTCATGATCCAGGGAAGTTGTTTGTCATGTGCATGCTTCCCTCTGCTGGTGACAATCTACAACTGCTGCTGTGTCATTATGGCATATTTCAGTCTGAAGCACCTGAGGGATTTCGCCTTGCCTTCTTTTATAACAGCTGTCAAACTGCATAGTGGCGGGTCTCTGTCGTTTTAAGGGTCGGTCAGAAAACACAGTAAGGCTGTTCTAACACTGTGAGCTGCGTCTGTGATTAAATTAGATTCTACTGTTGATCCCATTATTGTGTGGCCCGCAGAAGAGTTTTTTTGTTTTGTTTTTTTACAGTGAGATAGACTGAGTTTGCCAGAGCCTGGACTGAATACTCGGTGGTGAAATATATTGCTAGATTTGATGAGGTCTTCACTTTTGCTTATGTTACAGTATATTAAGTTTGTTATAAATATGGGCTGAAGCATGTATAAATATGAGGGATTACAACATCTGCTATCAAGTACATTGGATTACTTCACAGTAATCTGACATTAAGTCTAAGATGGGCTTTGGGCATTAAACCAGCAGTGCATCCTGCTGTGAAGCAACATAGCTGCTATGGTGCCATACTGACACTGAAACTTAAAATTAACGTTTTTTTGAGTAACTCTCTTTAATATGCATACCCATACTGATAATCAAGAACTGTTGTATGGATTTCTGCATCTGTTTGCTTAATAGCTGGCAAACATTTAGTTTATTTCCAAAGTTCCAGCTTCCTTATTATATTTATTCATACAACTATATATCTTCATTGACAGAACAGCAGTACAGGCAGCAGGGCAACAGTCTGAAATTCTTCTGCACCTGGCTTTCAATGGCACTGCACCATGAACTGTATCACACTTTCCTTTGAGGCTGTGTAGAGGTTTCCCTACATACTAATTGAGTACATATGAATAGTTGAAAGGCACTGAGGAAGAAAGAGAATGAGAAGTAGTGAGAAAGACAGAAGCAAAACACCCCAAAGGCCCAATCAGTTTACATATTTAAACTCCCCATACCATTGAAAGATATACTTAATGTAAAATTCTCTACTTGTGCTATGCATATTTTTGCAAGTTTTGCATGATGCAAAAGAAAACGGCTAGACAGCAGACACTGTCCACAGATCTGGACAGTAACAAAGAGAAAAGGACTTCTTCATCAAATCAAAACAATAAAATGTGGCAATAAGAGTACAGTCAGTGTGTGTATGTGTACTGTGTGTACTGTGTGTACTGTGCGCTAATGAGACTCCGTCTGAACTTCAGAATAAATATCCTCCCCATCTATCTGCAGAACTTTATGGGCTTTAATTAGGTTTTGTTTCTTGTGTTGGCAGACGCTTCAGATTCTGTTCCACTTCTGGCAGGCTTTGATATTCAAATGATATCTACAAAATCTGTACTGGGTTCAGCTAAAAATTTCTTTTTTTTTTTTTTTTCGGGGGGGGGGGGGGGGGGGGGGGGGGGGGGGCAAAGGTAGAAAGAGGTAAGAGAAAGGAAGTATGAGACAGGTGAGAGAGAGAAGGTCAAAGAAGGATTCTGGAGCTATATTTGGCTGTCTTTTGTGGATTCTCCTGTCTTGTTTGTGAGGAGTCTTCCTGCCTTACACCCATCTGGGACTGCAGCCACCAGGGAAGACAAGGAGTGAGAGGAAAAGTGTGGAATTTATGATCAATAGGTCTTATGGAGTGATGAATCCAAAGTTGAAAACTGTTCTTCAATTAGTCATCTGCATGTATGGAAGAGGTCAGATGACAGGTTGGGGCTGCTTGTCATCCAGTGGTGTTGGAGATCTGGTCAAAATTGATTTCTGAACACAGAAAAGTGCCATCAGACTTTGTAATACCATCTGGAAGGCATCTGATTATCAGTGGCTCATGTTTCAGCATGACAGTGATCCCAAACACACTGCCAATGCAGTTAAAGCATAGCTGGATAGCAATGGAACACTAACAGTTATGGACTGGCCTCCCCAGAGCCCGGACCTTGACATTACTGAAGCAGTGTGGGATCATCTAAAGGTGGCCAACATCCAAAGAAGAGTTTTAAATGTCCTTCAAGAAGCCTGGAGAACTATTTCTGAGGACTACTTAAATAAATTAGAAGAAAGCTGCCTAAAAGAGTTCAGGCTGTGTTGAAGTATAAAGGTGGTCATAGCAAATATTGATTTTCAGGCTGGTTAGAACTGTTTTTACTTGTAAACATACTTCTGTGTATGTTTGCACATGTTTCATTAAATCTCTGCAGCTATTTCCCATTTTCCTAGCAAAATATAAAGAAATAAGGGGTGGCTCAAGACTTTTGTACACTACTGTGCAGGTGTGACCTTAAATTTTAAAACTGTACTAGTGGTCATGATCCTGTGACCAGTGACTAAAACGCAGTTTGATCTTTAATTTTTTTCTGTTTGATTATAAATCACATCCTGAGATAGACCGGACATTTTAGCTTGTCTTATCAAAATGCTTGTATTAGCATGCTCAGTTGAAAACTGGACTTTTGCCAACATATGGTGCACCAGGTTGAATAGATAAATAGACAGCAAGGTTGTGTTGCTTGTTAGTGTTGCAGTACTCATGTTCACATTCCCCTGAGAGAGATGCTTTGGAAAGCTACAGGAGAAGACACCCAGGTGCAGAAACAGGTGAACAAGGAGGAAAGGAAAGGGAGATACAGAGGTCAGTGCATAGCAGATGATCTGTCAGTAGCTGAATCCGCAATATGTGAGATAAGTCTGTATTTTCTATGCCGTGAGGAATTCTGAACAGCTGCTACAGGGTACTCTACTGGGCTGATTTATGTCTTCTCCAGCTGCTTTAAGACTTGCTTCGTTCCTCTCCTCCTTCACTCAGGGTTCAGCCGATTCATACACTAGTCGACCCTCTGATTCCGACCTGTCCCTGGAGGAGGACCAGGAGGCGTCTCGGCGTGAAGCCGAGCGCCAGGCTCAGCTGCAGCTGGAGAGAGCCAAGGTGAGAACCTCAAAGTCAAAGGTCTTTTACTGGCTTTAAAATCACCTTCACTTACAGAGGTGTAGTAGATAAAGTCCTGAGTCATGTAATGCTTATGTTCTGTAGACCCTTACACTCTTTTGTGAGTGAGAGGGTCTACAGAACTAAAACTAATCTTCAGATTAAACCTTTACTGAATGTTAAAGGAAATTATCATGTATATTGCCATACAATTTGTTAATTTTTTTCCTGTCATTGTTGTCCAACAGTCTAAACCAGTAGCATTTGCAGTTAGAACCAATGTGAGTTACTGTGGGGCCCTTGATGAAGACTGTCCTGTCCAAGGTGCTGCAATTAACTTTGAAACCAAAGACTTTCTGCACATAAAAGAGGTGAGAGATATTAAGACTCAGCATTTTAACATTACCTACAAATAAAGTTGCAATAAATATTCTGATTCATGCCAACACATTTTACAGCATAAGAGGTGTCTTTCACTGTAACACAGAAATACAACAATGACTGGTGGATTGGTCGGCTGGTGAAGGAAGGAGCAGACATCACTTTCATCCCGAGTCCAGTAAAACTGGAGGCCATGAGGATAAAACAAGAGCAGAAAGCAGCAGCTAGGTCAGAGGTCGCACAGCTCTCTTTGTTATCGCTCCTCTGCTTGTCTCTATATTTCTCTTTCCTGACGCTTTGTTGCCCTAATTCCACCAGCTTCCTCCGGAGCACACGCTTTGAAAAGTTATTTTAATAGTTCTTGCTCATATGTTGCTCTGTTTTGGAGGTCCTTCTTTCTAAATTGCCTCCTTGGGGGATTCACGCATAATGAAGCTTTGCATTATGTTGCTCCACAGGAAAGGAGGGAACGCGTCATCCGGAGGCTGGAGGTCCACCCCTCCATCTGCAGGTGAGTGAGACTGAAGGAGTCCTGCTGCTGTGTCTGTCTGCTGGGACTGCAAGCTCCTACTGACTCAGTTTTGTGTACAGGGACAAAATGAGGAAGATTTTCTGAGCAAAAATGTTCCCTGCAGGCATAATGTGTGTTTAAAAACTTCTTCTTAATATTGAGTTCCACTTTATATCAATCTAAGTTTAAAAGTCATTCAAGATCACCACTAAATTTGGATTGCGGCATCTGAATTAACACACAATTACCAAAAAGGGACAATCGTGAAGAAATCTAGGTGCCCAGGTTATTAGTAATTTTTACTGTTTGCTTGTTTTTAAAAATAATTTTATGTTTTGTGTTTTTTTTTTTTTAATGATAGTATAGCTGGTACTACAGGTATTGCAACACAAACACAAGTCACAGTCATGCCCCCGCTGCTTATCATTTATTTTCAGAACCCATTTAGCTTTTCTCCTCTTTGCGTAATGTTCCTTCTGTTTATTTCCAAAGCCAAACAGAAGCAGAAACAGGTATGTTTGCATCTTCATCTGTGTATCGCTCTGCTGTAATTAATGCATCGCAGTCTGTTTCTATCAGTTTGGCTATGTCTTTGTGTGTTATTACTTTAGTGTTTGTGACTTCCACTCTGTCTGCTTGTGGCCTGTGCAGACTGAACATGTCCCTCCATATGATGTGGTTCCTTCAATGCGGCCGGTGGTGCTGGTGGGCCCTTCGCTGAAAGGCTACGAGGTGAGTAAGCCATCAGTGCTGTTCTTTGGTTAACTGGGCCTGGTTTTCTTTATTAAGTCTTGCATTGTGTTTGGATGTGATCAGATATGAAATTTCCTGTGAATTCATTTGATTTGGATATTGAATAAATTCTTTAGAGATTTCTTTAGAAAACTATCAGTAAAACTGTCGCAGTATTTCGGTTTATCACTTTTTTCTGGGCCCCATCAGCTGGAGTAGGTTTTCATTCATGATGTCAGCACAGGTTTAAGGATGCGTGATTAGCTCACCATTTTGGTTCAGACAGAAAATATCTCAACAGCTACCCAACAGATTGCTGCAACACCAAAATCCATAATGTGATTTTTGGTGCTCCTCTAACTTTGTCTCTAAAGCGAACATTTATGATGCAGTGTCTTGGCAACTGTGGGATGGATTGTGATGAAATTTGAGATTCATGTTGCTCTCAGGATGAGTCATCTACTGCCGTTCTCGGGGCAAAGTCTGAATTTGTAGCTGCAAGCCTAATGACGTCCTCCATTAGCCCCCACTGTAAATTGTGTATAATTAGCAAATTGACATTGTTATTAGGAGCATATTAGCATGCTGACACAAGCATTCAGCTTAAAGTACCACTGTGCCTAAGTAGAGGCCACAGAGCTGCAATGTACCACAGCGTTTTTTTTAGGAAAAGAAAAAGAAGCTATTTTGAGGCATAACTTAATGTTGCAGTAATCTAACTGAGAATTTATCATTATGTGAAGCCTTTCATTCACTTTGCTTTGATTAATAAAGACTGAACAATTAGCACATTAAGCAAAAATGATATTTACTGTGGCTATATGTTAGACATATTAAGCTGTTTGAGTGCGTTTAAGCTCATTTTCTGGTCTTTTCTCTCTGGACTTCCTTTCTTAGCTCTAGTTTAATCTGGTGTGGATTTTCGGATCCAGTAGGACTGGAGTGGTTTGCTTCCTTTATCCCATGAACACTTTTACTAAGCCGCAGTCCCACCCTGATGAAATTATAGAGCATGCAATAGGCATATTAGATCCATTTGAGAGCCACAGAACTGCATGTATGCCCCTTTGCATTAGCCACAGTATGCTCATACTCACACACACACACACATCATGGATGAGACATGAAAACACACTGCAGTCAAAAATGAAATAATGGCAGAATGCATCAATTTCAAATGGCTCTGCAGATGAATATGTGAGGCATGTGCCTCAACATTTTCTCCCTGCCTTGTTCTCTCCTCTGTGGCGGTGCAGGCTATGAGCCAAGCTGTTTGTTTTGTGTGTGTGTTTGAAATATTTATGCATTGCTCTGGTAATGTGCTTTGGGGATCTTCCAGTGGTGAACGCCAGCCTGCCTCTTTCTCTCTTTCCCTCACATTCTCTTCCTCTCTGCTTTGTCTCTCGTGTGCGTATTATTTTCAGCGACTCCTCTGGATTCTTCAACACTGTCTTTCCTCCTTTCCACTCCCATGCACTCTTTCTGTTTCTCCATCTCTCTGTTTCACTGTGGAAGGAACTGTGAATGCCACTCTGAGCATCATCCTCCATTCCAAAGGCCATTCATTTTTCAGGACTGTTTGAAAATAGACTGCTTCAGTTCGTCCTCACAGTGCACACACATCATTGTGCAACTAAAAACATCCAAGTAAAGTAATTTTTTTTTTTTTAAGAAGGCCTATAATGCTGCTCACTTTTAGTTCTACTGATTCCTCTCTCCCTTCATAAAGCTACGATATGAGAGATTCATCCTACTGTTAAAAAAAAAAACAAGTCACCGTCCTTTCAGCTGTTAACAGCTTTATTATAGTGTGTGATCTCATTTAAGTCAGATGTCACTAAAACCCATGAAATATGCAAGAAATACAATAGAGCTAACTATGTGAGCGTGGAAGAATGCATATTTCTTTCTCATAGCCCTCACTTTTCTTCCTCTTTTCTGTCTCCTAGGTAACAGACATGATGCAGAAAGCTTTGTTTGACTTCCTAAAGCACCGATTTGATGGCAGGTGGGTACGGCTGTTTGTGTCGCTCGCTGCAGATGGAGCTCAGTGCACAGTAACACTGTGTCTGAACTGCTCTTTGTAGGATTGCGCATTTCACGTTTCATGCCTGAAAGGACGCATGATGACGATGATTTATTTTTAGTTGCATGAGAAAGAACAAGTTCATCTCCTCCTTTGAAATGGAACAGTTGTGGATGTGATGTGATGAGACACTTCTTCTTTAGGATCACTATAACTCGGGTGACTGCTGATCTGTCATTGGCAAAGCGCTCAGTGCTGAACAAGAAACCCATAATGGAGAGATCCAACACACGCTCTAGTCTGGGTGAGAGATAAAAAAAAATTGTCTTTGATCTTTTTTTTTGCTAAATAAAGATGAACATCTGCTAAGAATAGATGCCTCTTCTGCCTTTAATAATGAAAAACTAAAATAAGTGATGCAGCTCCGTTAAAAGTGGCTTACGCAACTCCCTGTCATCCATAGCTGAGGTCCAGAGTGAAATAGAGAGGATCTTTGAGCTGGCCAAGTCTCTTCAGCTGGTTGTCCTGGATGCAGACACCATCAATCACCCAGCACAGCTCCTCAAAACTTCTCTGGCTCCCATCATTGTCTACGTCAAAGTCTCCTCACCTAAAGTAGACTACAAACCTCAAACCTGCATTTTTGGTCATATTGTTGATTTGGAGCACATAAATAAAAAAACTGGTTAACCAACCTCTGTGGTGCTATTTTAATTATTTAGATACAAGGAGGCAAATATCTGCTGGTTCCTTTTGACAACCTTCATGTTATTGTTTCCTGTTTCTGAATCGTGTTCAAGGTTCTTCAGAGGTTGATTAAATCTCGAGGGAAATCACAAAGCAAACACCTCAACGTCCAGATGATGGCGGGTGACAAGCTCGCTCAGTGTCCGCCTGTATGCCACGATATCCACCAATAATTCAATGATATTTAAAAAGTCATCATTGATGGACTTGGTGTAAGTTTTCTCTTCTCATCTTCTGAATCAACAGGAGATGTTTGATGTCATCCTGGATGAAAATCAGCTGGAAGATGCATGTGACCACCTCGCAGAGTACCTGGAAATTTATTGGCGTGCTACACATCTCCCCTGTTCTGCCCCAGTTAACCCCTTACTGGACCAAAGTGTGATAACTCCACCTTCCGCTAACTCCAGCCAACAGGTAAGACAAAAAACACTGCTGAGTGTTGATTTAGTGCATTCAGATGCCTTATTAATAGTATATTCTTTGCTTCCTGTGTCCATTCTAGTTTTCTGAGACTCAAGAGTTGATAGAATGAGGACTACTGCAAACACAGGTGAGAATAAATGTCTTTTTCTCTGTTTTCCTTTGGTCGATCTTTTGCTGCTGTTTCTGATATCAGTATTGTCTCTTGAAATTTGCTCTTTTCAAGAGTGGTGTGCTGTCAGCTGGGGTCAGACAAAAAGTCATAGAGCACAGGGACCAGGGCACCACCAGGGGGGCAGCAGCAGTCCTCATCTCTCCAAACCTAGCCACCACCTTCTCCAGCCACACCTGGGGCAAAGAAGAGTGCAAGAGCAGAGTACCATGAGTGAGAAAGAGCAGGAGGCTGGTGAGCTGGAAGGAGAGAAGATGCAAAAAACAGGAAAAGGAGCAGAAAGAGCAGAGTGATATGATCAATGCTGCAACAGTCAGAGGAGCCTCCACCGCACTGCTGCCCCTCGGCAAGAGCTCCCCGCTCCCACCATCACGCGACAACTCAGGGCCGATTTCTACAACTCCACATGCACTGGTATTAAACAACAACAACAACAACAAACAGTGTAGCAGTGCAGTTACAACTCACTATCTGCCCCCTCTCTCATTTTTTCTTCTCACCCTGACCTTAAAATTGTACCCAGCTCCCTGCTTTTGCATTTGAAGTCACATCTCCCACCCGACAAAGGTGAGCCAGCCTATGTTCACAAAGGCTGATTCGCCTCTCACTGAGCTACATTACACACCTGTGAAGTCAGAGTATGTTAGCCTATAGTCCTGTAGCATAGCAAAGCTATCAGTATAAAATGTATACACCCTCCCAACACAGGGTACCCAGGGGGTTTGTGACTGATACCACTCACTTCCCTCTCTGGCCAAAGAATGCAGAGTGTGACAGAAAATCAACTCTGTATGTCTTCCATCTCTGCAGCTCCCTGTGAGCTGTCATTCCAAATGTTTAACCAAAACTTTTCTCAGAGGCACAAATGCAATGTCAGAGGCATCGTGTCTTCACCTGTGTTAGAGGACTCTTACTTTCCCTTACTTTCACTTTTTATTTATCCTGTACCCTTTTTGTGTTCTTTTTTCCTATTTACCTTTTTAAAGTAACTCGCTATACTACTATTTATTTGTGTGCTCACTCTCAGTGTCACTGGTTGCATAACTGTACACAACAGTAATGCTAAACACGTGTATAACAAGCACAGACATGCACACAGTCTATATGAACCTTTGTTACAGCTGTGAATGTATAAATGCTGGTCCACTAGCTTAGGAAGGATTCATTACAATAACTGTGGTTTGCAGATGGCTGGAGGCAAATCCAACTTATAACTTCTCTGAGACAAGAAGCCTCTTCTCACATCTAAATATTCATAGCAATTACACTTTATGTTCTTTACTGTATTTATATGATTTGCCCACCCCAATGAAAGATTTTAAAATTTTCTTTCTAAAATAGTTTTGTCCCAGAAACAAATTTGGACCATAACAGATGAACTGTGTTTATTATGGGTTACTCCACAGTTGCGCCGGTCTTAGGCCCAACGTTAAAACGCTCATGGAGATGGTTTTAAAGTAAAACTTTCTAAACCATCTTTCTTCCTTTCTTTCTTTCTTACTTTCTTTTTTTTTTTTTTGGTGTAATTTGACCTTTATAACCAATTTTTTAAAATAATTTTTGAGCAATGACTGCAAATACCTATTTAGGTGTCCAAAGATGTAAAAGAAAAATAGAAATTAGGAAAATTAATGATTTCCAACAACATCTGTAGACTAATAACAGTTAAATATTACCTCAGTGTGTCTTCTGAATGTCATGCTTGGTGATATTAGCTCTAAGCTACAATAAGCACATCACCGTAAGCTACGCAGTCAGGAACGTGGTTATTTATTACGTTCAAGACTTTACTGTTACTTTGTGGTGCAGTGGTAATTAAAGAAGTGGGTGAATTACACCTTTAGTGGACGTTAAAATGAAGTTTCTCTGTGAAAAAGAAGCTGTGTGCGCCCATTCCACCACACCACTGAGAAGACCTCATCTCCTCTAAAGGTACATTTAAGGTCTCTGAGCACATGAACAGATTGTAAAGGTTTACTTCCTGAATTGCCTGGTAAAGTATTTTATTATCATTTGGCATGAGGGTGACCTCTGGTGATGTATTTATGTTAGTACCAAGTCTTATATCCAATGCTTATTCTCTGCCCACAAAGCAGGATATACATTATTTATGCAGTCACATAAATCCAAAATATGTCAGATTTCCAGAGCTGGCATACAGCCACCAGTCTACTCTTATTTGCCTCCAAATGAATGCATCTCAGTAAGCACTTTGATTCTCACATTAATGCCACTGCTTGTGTCATTTAAAGCTACAGAATTCAGCTAATATACCATACGTATAAATAATCTAATATATGTGCATGAAATATTGTATTCCTGTTTCATCAGAAGGGCTTTTTAGGATCATCATCGATCATCATCACATGAGCCGTTCACTCTTCAGAGTAAATCAGCGTGACCTATGTAACCAGTTACATATGCATTATAAAGGCTTACATGTAAATACTGTATATTAAATATGCAGATACTATTATTATTAGCAAATTGCACAGTAGCAGCAAATGCTGATGGGTTTTAGCCAGTACACAATCTATATTCAACGCCTCAGAAAGCATGTGTTTAAATGTAATGTTTTTTTTTTTTATTAAGAATGGTGCACAGCTTATACAGGATCACTATTAAGGTTGCTTCCACTGACACCCACATTCATTTCTGAAGGATCAGGTTTGAGATGTATAGCTTGTACTTGATGAAGCACAGAGAGCACAGTACCTTCTTTCGATAAAACCTTCTCAGCTTCTCCTGTTGCTTAATTTTTATTGCAAGAAATTTATACAGAAGTGAATTATTCTTCTTTGGTTGTCCAAAGCACAATTTTTTACAATTATCATTTCCTATTGCGTTTCACTTGCCTAAATTCTGTATGCAATACAAAGTTTAGCATCAACGAGACACTAGCTGAGACTATCAAGATATCTCCTCAGTTATGATGGAGTTTAATTGCACTACTATCATTTATATATATATGCTTTTTGATGCAATAAATGCACTAAACATTATGCTGTACCACCTCCAATACAGAAAAAAGTGTCTGACTTAATGATGATGTCAACATTTCTCATCGTTTCTGGCAAGTCCACAAGATAAATGATATCCAACAGTGTCTGATGGTGATGTGAACCGGCTGCATCTTTTGTTAATAGCACACATGAAGCAGGAGGTGAATTAAAAAAAAAACATTTAATTAACATTTGTGTGTGCCATTTTACTTTTATTCAACAATTCACAATACCACCAATAGAGGGCAGAAGTAGCATTTTACCTTTTGGATCTATTTATCTATCTATCATACTCAGTGCTACAGAATACAACAACATTTTAGTGTGCTTTAAAATTTATAGCATCATTTCATGGAGGTCTCTTTCATTTTTCAGCATTCCAGTGCTTGTGTGCAACAAGCCAAATCCATAGCTCCAACAATCAAACAAATTTGGGACAAACAAACTGGAGTTGTGAGTCTGGCCTGCCCGAACTCACTAATGGACTAATTGCAGATAAACGGGAGGAAGAAAAATCGTGTGGAAATCTTTATCAGTAGGGTAAAGCCTGTTAAATTAACATGTTTCTGCCCATGGCTTTTGAAGCTGTTTTGGTGCTTTTACAGCAGCTGTGCTGTTGTGTTGGTTCAACAGCCATGTTTAGAATAGTAAGAAGGCGTGAAAGTGGTCATAACATATCCAAGAACATATTCCAGGTCTCTGCAATCAACCCACACATGCTTTTCCATCATCCACAGAAAAACAATCTGCTAACATCATTCCTATATGCACCAATATGTGACTCATTCAGTTCATTCAGATCTGTTTCCTACGTAATGGCCCATCATTTGAAACATGATCAGATAATGGGTTGTATTGCTAGGAAAATGTAAGGAAATGAGGGGCAATTTATTGAAGCATGTGCAGACATACATGGAAATACAGTATAGGAGGCAAAAATAAAAACCGTACAATTCTAACAAGTTTGTGATCTGACCAACTTCATTCTTCAACACAGCCTGAACTCTCTCAGGTAAACATTCTTGTAATTTCTTCAAGTGGTCTTCATCCTATCCCAGCTGCCATGGGGCCAGAGGCAGGGTACACCCTGGACAAGTCACGAGGCCGTCACGGGGCTAACGCAGAGAGACAGACAACCATTGACACCTATGAGCAACTTAGAACCACAAATTAACCTAACCCCACTAACTGCATGTCTTTGCACGTGTTTGATCAGCAACTGTTCGAAATCATGGGTTACAGCGCCATCTGTTGACGATTTTGTGGTAGAAAACTTAATTAATTAATTAAAAAAGAGAGAGAGAGAATCTTGACTCATCTTTTGTCTGTTTTCCTGAGGCTGTTTGTAGACTGCTGCCAGACTTCTGTTGATTTAACTAGCGGCACTGTCACCCAATATATCAAGGTGTGATAGCCTAAAGTGTCAATGCTTCCAGCAGTCAGCCTCCTCCTATCTCTCCTCCTCATCTGCTTGTACCAGCCATATTGGAAGGTGTCACTTTATGCCTGATGATTATTCACAGCCACCTGTCTCCGTCCCATCAGAGAGGCTCTGTGGTGGTTACACAGCCATCGTGCTGCAGTTAGTTTACAAGGGTTAGAGAGAGTTCATAACCTGCAACTTTTCTTCCTCATACTTTCTGTATCATCTTATTTGCTCTACCAGTCAGTAGGGAAATAATTGTACTGACCAGTAATTAAAGATTTTAGACGCAATAATGCTAAAATGATATATTTTGACATTATTCTACCACAAATTGCTGCATGACACCGAGGGTTTACATTATTTCTCATACCTGCCTTTCTTTAGTCTGACTTCATTATTTATCATTATATAAAATAACTTCTCCTGCCATCTAAACAACACCGGTTTTGGAGACAAACTGCTTGTGTCCTTCTTACTAACGTGTGAATATTTCGGTAGGATAATCCTTTGGAAGGTTTTCTTTAATCCTTTAAACTCTAAAAACACACACACACAAAAAAAATCTTTATTTGACCAAAGCTCACAAAGGAAACAGCGTAAATCCTGGTCCGATGTGTTCAACGGTGGGAACGAAAGGCTAACAGCATTACAGAACATTTCCCCTGCAGTCACGTCGCCTATAAACAACGTTATGTGTGATGACTGTAAAGGACAGGCAGCACGGGGTGTGAATGATATGAGCTGTTCGTGAACAAAGGCAAATTGCTTTGACCTGCTGGGTCAAAACTGCGAGGGCTGTGATTGGCAACAGTAAGTAAATTAGCCAGGAGGTTTCTAGACAAAGAAGAAGGAAGTTAATTGACTTTTATCTTTTAATTTCCCCTTTCCCAACAATGAGGCGCTGTTTCTATACAGTATTAACCTTCAGGGTGTGAAAGTCAGTGTTTGCAGGTTTCCAGAGGAGGTTTAAGAGAACAGGCCTCTGACTTGACCCTGTGGGAAGCCGATAGATGATCACCTCAGGAGGCCCTCACACCATCCCACCGCATGTCAGCATGATGGCATTACTGCGTAACCACACTGACACAGGTCAGACCTTTGATCGGTAAACAATCACTCAAATATTCTTTCGTTCTTATCTGTCAATCAGTGCTTTTAAAACGATTTTAGAGTAACTGTAACAAGGAAACAGTTTAAGAAATATATTATAGTGTTATGTAATATAATAGTGTTAAATAATAGACAGCCCAAGATTAAAGATTAATTTGTCCCATAGCGAGTCAGCGATAAAAAAAATAAATAAATACTGCTATTTCTTCCACACTGCAAAACTGTTTAAGGCCGATTCGAGGAATTTCTGAGAAAGAGAGCTAATTATTTAAAAAAAAAATTTTAAAGAAAAAAAAAAGAAGACGAAGAAGGAAGAGGAGACAAGTTTGCTAGAAAAAAACTGACTTGACTGAAGTGCAAATTAAAATAAACTAATTAGTCGGGAAAGCCCCATTGTCCTCAGCCAGTGGCATGCTATTGATTCAGCCAGCCGAGTCAATTTAATCAATCAGTCCCAGTGACAAGACACACAGGTGACAAAACAACAGTCTGCAGGGGGTGACTGCAGATTACAGTGTTTCAGAAGGGCTAACATTTAATGTTAAGGAATAAAATATGATAATATATGACATTTTATTGCTACTTGTGGAGTTTTCGTACTTTGCACTGAAGCATAAATCTATTACCCATTTTTTCTTTTCCCCTTGCGCAATAATCTGAAAGTATTTTTGATATATCCATGCTGTCATTGTCACATCCTCCCAGACAGAATAACTTGAGAGCATCACTGGGTGCAGTAAAGGGATGGTAGAAAGCCTGTGGAATGGTGCGCTCCTATTGGCTGCTGCTCGCCTGTATAAAGCGCCGCAGTGGCAAATTCAATCAGATCAACTGCAGGCATCCTTCGAGAGACAGACACCGGGACTCTCAATCACGCTGGGACCATTCTGCTGTTTGTTTTTGCCATTTTCTGCAAAGAAAGAAAAAAACACTGGAGCACTGTTGAGATCATGAAGGAAAGGAGAAATACACAGCCGCTGGTGGTGAGATGTAAACTGGTTCTTGTGGGAGACGTTCAATGCGGAAAAACGGCGATGTTGCAAGTCCTGGCGAAAGACTGTTATCCAGAGGTATGCAAAAATGTGTCTCGTGTTGAAGTAAAAATATGTGTACGTAAAATCTGCCCTGTGTTTTCTTGACTAACGTAGTGTTAAATTTTTATCAAATGACTGGAGAAGGCAGGAGAAAACAGTGCGTCTGTTGCGGATAGTGACATACTGCGTGCGCATTTCAAAGCATGTCTCGCTTTTTGGTTTATTTCGCGTTAACTGACCGCTATATTATCAACAGCATAAGTATTTCATCATGTGGTCAGTGAAAATATGTTCTCTACGCATTTTTAGATAGTAGTTTCATTTGATATTGGCCTGTGTTGAATATCGCCTGCAGCTGCAGAAATTAAAGTGATTGATTGATCCGAAATTCTTTCAAATTGAGAAGAAAAATAGATTTGTTTTATCATTTTATTGATCCCGTCAGTGTGTGTGTGTGTGTGTGTGTGTGTGTGTGTGTGTGTGTGGCACTGATTAGTTTACTTCCATTACCTGTAGCTGGTCTGACACCGTCCCCACTAACGGCATCATTTTGCTAATTGCTCCCCAGACATACGTGCCCACGGTATTTGAAAACTACACAGCCTGTCTGGAACTGGAAGAGCAGCGAGTGGAGCTCAGTCTGTGGGACACTTCAGGTAACCGATCACCTTTTTAGTGCATATGTGGTCTGTGATTTGCTTGCCGCACTGAAGGGGAATTGGCAATGCCCCGTGAATGCAATGAGTGTTTGTTTTTTGCTGAAAGGATAGTTGGCCTCTGTGTGTTTTCCTAGTTGTTCCTTTTTGTTATGACATTTTCTATTTTGGAAAAAAGAATGAAATATGGAAGTGTTAAATGTTGCCAAAGGCTTAGGGAATGGCCTTATAGTCTTTGCTTTATCCTCTGTTGATGCAGCGGCACACAGGGTGTGCACTTGTTGAACTGCATACTCTTGCAAATCTCACATTTTCCACAGATTCAATTTTCTCCTATATGAAATGATGCCTTTTTGGATGTGGCTGGATACAAAGGACAGGCAGATCTACAAGTACATTTTTGTGCCAAGTGTGTTGCAGTAGAAAAACTGGGCAGAAAGACATTCGTTATTCCGCTTCACTTGCTTTTAATGCTGACTCTGTGCATCATATGTTCATTTACGCTAAGCGTGAAAAAGAGGGTCATTGTGTCATTGTAGATCTCCTGGGAGAGATCTGCTGTTTGGCGTGTTGACCTGATTACCGTGAGCACGGGTCTGCAGCACCTGTTTGATTCTCTTCATGCTCACTGCACAATGGTCTCTCTCTCCAGCCCACATTCCTCTCCATCCACACTCCTGCTGGATGTATCTGCAGCCTGACTAGGTCACCCTGGCTGAACAAGTGTGTGTGTTTTGGGGGGGGTTATGCACATGTGTGTCTGTGTTCAGCAAATCCTTTATGTAACAGACCCACTTGTATGAGATGATGCAGTATTTACTGCACTCTCAAATGTTTTTTTTTCTTCCTCATTATCACAAAGCGGCAAAATGGGGGGAAAAGTGAATGTAATTCCCTCCCCAGACCAAATCCTGTTTTTTTTAATCCCAGACTGTAGACCTTTGGTCTGGCCAGCAGGAGTGGGCCTGGTGCCGAGGGATGATGGGCACACAGGGCTACGTCCTGTTGAGCAGGACAGTTTTCTGGAGCAGACAGATAGCAGGGAGCTCAAAAACTCTAGTGACCTGCATTCCCCTCCATATGCTGCCCCAGGTCAGCCACTCAAACAGCATGATGCAAGGGATTAAGACTGTGAGTGGGACTGCTGGGAAAGCCCTTCTGACTGACCCAGTGAGTTTGAGACTCTTTTTTTCTTTCACTTGAACATTCCCTTTGTTGCTACTTACTTTCTGGCTAATTTGTATAACAGCACCACTCCCCACCCTCTAACAAACACCTATGGCACAATTCAATACCAAAGACAATAGAGTGCAATGTACACTGTACAATACACATTCATAGCAGACTTTACAAAATGAACAGATAAATTATGCCACAAAAATCCAACATATTTATTTTTATTCACAATAGAATTGATTTAAAGACTCTTCCCTCACACTCTCAAAGGAGAACGTTTGTGGTCCCCTGCCCCCTCATCTTTTATAGATGACTCTTTTATCACAGGTATCTGCTGTTAGGCTCTTGGTGATGGATGACAGGCAGAAGGGGGGTATTTGTTGGCCACACCATACAGTTTCCTCTTCTACGGTGTAATTTGCTCTAATTGTGTGGAGTTGTGCCACCCTGGCCCACACTACACTGAGACAGTCTCCTCATTATCCCAGCTCCCCCTCATTGATTTCACTGACCTCATCACTGGCTCCGCATGGCAGGCGGCTCCTTCTCTCAGCTCCAACATGGATTTATAGGCTAAAATCAATCCACCAGTTTTAACCAGTCTGATCTGATCAGGCATGCAGGGGGAGAGAGAAGGAAGGGGAAGGTAAACACTGTCCAGTGTGGTGCACATATAGTGAAAAATGGATTCCATTATGGTATTAGTAAGTAATTTATTTTAGGTTTAATGATCTTGCTGAGAAAGCCTTAGAGTTTAAGATAGTGCTGTATATATAACCACTTATTGTATGATGTATTCGTACAGATTGATCTCGAATGGATCCAATATCCATTTAATCTGATGAAACAATCTGTATAATTGTAAAAGAGGGGCATTTTTAATATTTAATGTTCGTGTTGACGACCATATGTCATGTGATCTTTCCAAAGGGCGCTCAGCTTGTAAACACTGCGTGTAGGCACAGTTTCATTGCTCCAGCTAATGATTTTTTCATCATTGATTTATCAATGAATGAATTTTTATGATTAGTGTTTGGATCCATTAAATGTTTTGTGGGCTGTTGTGCAACAATCCGTTCACAATAACTGAGTAAAACAGGAAACAGTTGAGAATCTAGCCTGCTTTATTTCATGCAAATCAAGATTTCATTTTGTTTTTTTTAAGTCAAACTATTTCTTGTTAACTTCATTTCCAAATCCAATGTCATCATCTTTGACGGTGTCTAAGTAAAGCTTGTTAGCAGATCATATAACGCTCAGGAACAAAGCGCTGTCCTCCTTTTCCCTGCAGGGGGCTTCGGCGCTGATTCTTACTGGCTTGTGTGAAACTAGGGAACAACTGTCTGACGCAATGTAATATGTTTTTTGGGGGCATGCTGTGAAGTCTGTAGTTATCAGCTGCAGCAGCACCACAGCTCCCAGTCGGCTGAGTGTGGGTGGAGGCGTGGGGCTCCTCTCGTCCCCATATCTGTGAGTCATCTCATCACTGGATCATTAATCTGTCTGACCCCTGCATTTTCATTGTGAGAGGAGGAGTGCTAATGATGAAAACAGGCTATGTCACTCACTTGGTTTTAGCACACATGCACGTACATACACTTACACTCTCGCTCCTGCAAACACAAAGCAGATCCTCCCCTCCCCCAACTGTAAGGCTTCAACACAAGGGCCTCCGTTTTCAGCCCTGTGAAGCCTACTTCCACTTTGGCCCTATTTCCACCTCAAACACTTAGATCTGAGCACCACACCATTAAGACCGGAGACGTTCAGCTCAGCCACAAAAATTTGCTTATGCTCCTTTCCCCAGTTAGCCAGCTTCACTCTCTAAGTTTTATGCTTCAGAAATTCTCCATCTGCTGTATAGAGGCATGCAAGGAGGAAAGGCAACATTTGGGTCACGCTTAGGCTCTGCATGGGCATTGATCTGTCTTTCCAACCCAGTGTGTTGTTTGCTGCAATGGAGAAAGAAAGGGAAGAGAGTGAAAGAGATAGATAACAGTAACCTGTGATATTAGACTGCAGGGGGTGAGGGATTAATGGCATAGGAGGTCTCTTTGTGATATGCCTCAGTAGGGTATACTTCTGCTCCCCCTCCTTTCTTTCTTGTGTTTTTTTTCTTGCCACAGTAGTAACAGCTATTTCTTCCAAGATTAGAAACTAGGCCCTGACGTGTCAGGAAAGTGCTGCCAGGTCTTCTACTGTACCCAAGTAATATTTAAGGGGGTTTTGAAGTATGGTACAGTATGTTTATTCATTTGTGCATCTTTTGTCCAAAACAAAAGATAAAATAGCATTTACATGTGAGGGCATTAGTAAGAAAAAAGAAAAAAAAGGGAGGTGGGGGGGCATATTAGATGCTTAGATGTCCCCTGCATCCCCCTTCCACATTGGCAGGTTAATTGATTTGTCAGCTTTAACAGCAGAGGCTCTTGGACCTCTGGTGTAGCCTTCCATTGATTGCTGCATTTAGATCAGTGGCCATTTAATGCAGAATCACATCTTGCTTGCTGGTTGTGTGATAACCCCTTACAGGAGATTGAGAAGATTTCTAGAGCACCCTACCTCTGCCGTTCCGATTACATACCTCAGAGATGTGGCACACGAACTGCCGCACAAACTTGTCATCCTAGTGGCACTAATTATTCCGATTTTAATGTGTGTCACTTCTTACAGTCGACAAACACAAAGTTGTGTTTGTGGCTTTTCGCCTGTAACTAGGTGTAAATGGTGTAAAAGTAATAATGCTTTTTTGCATTGCTGTATCTATGACATCTGTCGTAGTAAATCATTTACTTTAATCAGAGTGTTTCCATTATTTTCTTTTTTATTCAAGAACACAACAAAGTCATTTTTATTTCTAAAGGCGCAGGAATGGAGTTGTTCTACAAGTGCATCCCTTTGTTCTTGTGCAACAGTGTTGACTTTCTTCAGGACATTGAGTCCTGAGGAATTTCATCATAGCTTGTCATTATTCCACTCACGGCACCCGGCAGCCGGCAAATTCAGTTTTACCCTTTGATAATGTGGAAAATCATTAAGTATTCATAAGCACATATCCGTCTTTGTGTACACATAGATGCACACGTCCGTGTTTCGTGTGCTTTTTCATATGTTTTCTTCTGCTGCATTGTTTCTGCGCTGTAAATCAATTAGGTTGGTTGTGTAATATCCAATGAGTTATTACACAGACTGCTTGTGTTATCTGTAGCTATAAAAGGAACACTGAATCCCTTTTGGGATTCACACAGAGACTAAAGTAAACATGTTAATCCCATTGAGCAGCTCCTCTTCTGTTTCATCTGATAAGGGACTGGAGTCACCTCTGAATGCAGCCAAATTTAAATAGTGAGTCTGTGTATTAACACTTGTGGCTTTGGCATGTGTGAATGTGTATTTTTTTTGTGTGATGGGTGTACATCTGTGGTCCCCAACTCTGCTGCAGAGAAGAGGAATGTCCCCAGCAGTAGGTGGGTGGGCCACTAGTGGTGTAAAATGATTGAGTGGCAGTTAAAGCGAGCCTTTATAGAGAGCCAGGAGGAATACCTAATGTAGATGGTGGATTCTGAGGCTGTTGCTGTGGTAACAGAGGGACTGGAGGTATTGCTCGCCGAACAGCGGATTTTTGGGGGGTGGGTGGCTTACTTAAGGATTCTGAGCATGAGTGGGAGCGTCTGCCTGCCCCGAGCCCTACCGTTCCACTTGCGTAATCTACTGCAAGAGAAGCTCAATGAGGATTTAGTGCCCGATTGTCATCTTCCCTTCTAAAATGCCAGCCAAGTATATAGGAGCAGTGGAAGTAGCAGTTTTAGAAACAGCAAAGTAAAGCTCAGCAGGAGAAAGTGATGCTGTATACATGTAACTCAAGCAGATGATTTGTCTTTCTCTTCATCTGCTACCATGTCTTGTGGTGCAGCAAACATGTCCAGGTTAAAGAGCAGTAAAATTGGGCACCAGTAAAATTGAGCACCAGTTAAGCTCAATGGGTGAGCAGGCGCCCAATTGCCCTATGGCTAATGCAGTGGTGCGGGTTTAAGTCTGACCTGCAGCCCTTTGCTGCGTGTCTTCCCCTGCTTTCTCTCTTTCCTGTCTATTCTTCAATGCTGCACTATCAAATAAAGCCCAAAATCTTCAAAAAAAAAAAAAAAAAAAAGAGAGAGAGAGAGCAGCAAAATTGGAAGTTTCCTCTTTAAAAAACAGGAAAATATTTCAGAGCATCCAAAAGATGTAGGAAGGTGGTGCACGAAACCTCTTCAAATGGGAGATGTCTGTATACATTTTCATAGTTTATTACCAACATTAACAGTGCTCTCTTTTCTATCCTGCAAGGTTCTCCGTACTATGATAATGTGAGGCCCCTGTGCTACAGTGACTCAGATGCAGTTCTGCTTTGTTTTGACATCAGCCGCCCAGATACTGTGGACAGCAGTCTGAAGAAGGTAATGTCTTTACTTCAGAGTCCTATTCTCTCTTGAAGCCTACTGTGATTCCAAAGCGTATTGGCAGATAATTATTTACTGTATATTTTGGCACAATAATTTCACTAAATTGATCGCCTGTTTGGGTCCACAGTGGAAAACTGAAATTCTGGACTTCTGTCCAAGCACACGTATCCTGCTGATCGGCTGTAAGACTGACCTTCGCACAGACGTCTGCACGCTGATGGAGCTGTCCAATCAGAAGCAGACTCCAATCACCTATGAGCAGGTGAGACAAAAGATTATACTTACTTAGAAAAAGATGCATCACAAATAGATTTAAATGTTGAAATTACAGTTTGCCTCATGCTATAGTAAAGTCAAAGTGAAAGGTTTACAAATGCAGTAAAATACTTAAAATAGCTTACAAAAACCTAAATTGTATTTCCACATATACATTCCCTCCTTTGGCTGCCACACAGGCTGCTCATGCAACCATCATTTCCCTAAGGTTGACCGGTCAGTATAATTTGGACTATACACTGACACCAGAAAGCTTCCAGTACCAAAAATATTCAAAATAAATTGTGATAGGCATTCCTTAATAAGAAGTTGGAATATTTTCAGTGATGATGCAAGTCAAGAATATATTAGTTACCTTGAAAAATCAGTGAGGCATTTTCCTTGACTTTGCAAGGCTTTGTGGATTCCACAATAGAGAAAAGCTACTTTCAGCTGCTCTCTTATTCACAAGGGGTTGCCACAGTGGATAGCTCCTCATGTTTGATATGGAAGATTTTTACACCGGATGCCCTTCCTGATGCAACCCCCAAGGGATTTGTGTCCCCACCCTACATCACGGAAAAAAATTAAACTGCATTATTGAAAAGATATCATGAACAGTATCAGTTATTGCTTGGTTTATTGCAGGGTTCTGCTATGGCTAAGCAGCTGGGTGCCGAGGCTTATCTAGAGTGCTCGGCATTCACCTCGGAGAAAAGCATCCACAGCGTATTCCGCACCGCTGCGATGGCCTGCATCAACAAGCTGCAGCCTCTCCCGAAGCCCAGCCCCACCCGACGCCTCTCCAAAAGACTTCTCCACCTGCCCAGCAAGTCAGATTTGCTCTCCACCACCTTCAAGAAGGAGAAGGCCAAGAGCTGCTCGGTAATGTGAGTGGAGATCTCTTGGGTTACGGTCCTCACATTAAACCCCGATCCCCTGCCTCTTTGGTCTCGGGGAAGGGGGGGTGAGCACGATGGTTTTATCAGGGTTACCTGCTGAATCCTTCCCCCACCCCCCCAAGAAACCAAACACCACTCAGAAGAGGTGGACACCTCGCTGTCCACTTGCTCCTGAACCTTTCAGTGCACATCCATCTTTTGCCATTGTTTATTTTGCTTTTGAACAAACAATATCAGTCAAGGTTTGATCACCGAGCTACCTTTTTTTTTTTTCCCCACCTGTGAACAGTATGCAACTACAATGATGTAACATCTGTCTAATTTTACTATCTATAGGCACATGTTGATTTTGTCCGAAATGGAAATGTGCAACGTGTGACGTTTAATCTTGTGATGTAAATGCCTCTCGGACAACTCAATGGATATTTTTCTAAATACAAAAATAAATCTAGCATGAAACCATCAGGAAATAGCAAAATCCTGTACATCCTTCCTAGTAAGGTGTGTGAGGTGTGAAACAGCGTGTCACTGGTTTCCCCATTTACTGAAAGTACATAGAATAGATGTACAGGGAGCAATGGCACAAACCATGAGAGCTATTACATAGAGAGCTGTTCTTATTGTCTCAGCGGTGATGACAGCAGGGATAAGAGCTGTGAGCACAGGCTTCTGTGCTTACAGCAGTCCTGACTACATCAGCCTGCATGGATTTTTGATGCATGGCTGTGTAGCTCTGGACAGTGTTGCTCTGTAAGCTTTCAGTGGAATAAGTAGAAGATGATGAAGAGGCTCAGTGTACACAAAATGACTACAGAAAAATGGCTGCAGAAATGCAGAAAGGACACAAAATATAAAGGGAAATTTAGCTGGACTTTCAGAGTGTCTTTTATCACTGCTGGAGTCTTATTTCTGGTAATGGGATTGACACATTTTAATTGGTCTTGTTGTGACCAGGAGCATAAACACAGTTAGTTCAATGATGAGCTTCTGTGTATTATTTATGAAGCCGCGGCTGGTTACTGATACCAGTCAAAGTGTCAGGAGGCATATTTAAAAACATAAGATTACTCCTACCTAGAAGTCAGGCTGACCAGTAATGGTTTGTATTTTCAAACACTCTTCAGATCTAAAGATTTGTAGCATTGCGTTGTTGACAGTTTTTCAACAATTCTCAAATGGTATGCAGTTTTGAAAAATGCCTTTCATATTGAGTTCCCAGAAGTCAGTGAGATTTTTGAATACTGTAATTACTGTAATATGCCTGTGGATTTCTCACATTTCCATCAATGCAATGTAGCAGCCTCAACCTGATTCAATTCTTCCAAGATGACTAATTTTTGTTTGCACACACTTGTTAATCTGTTGACATCCAATAAGCAGCACTTACTGTAGGTTACATTGCAAAAAAAAAAAAATCAGATGCTTTTCTGAGCTTAAATCGTAGGCTTCATGGTTATGTGTGTGTGCAGCATCGATCTCTATGCTTCTAACCATAAAGCAATAATGATTTAAGTGCTTTGTGATGCAAAGTAACCGGCGTGGCAATAAAAACGCAGCTTTGTGATTACTGTCATGCTATAAGTGCTCCATGGGTCGACGTGTTATAGATTGAAACAATCTCTGCTGTACAAAAAGGCTGCTGATATGGCCCCACCTTCCCTCTGTGTAAGTAGTGACTGGTATATAGAAAACCAAGGACAGCGTTGTGATATGAACTAGATCAGAGTACGGCCAAAAAAAAGAAAAAAGGAACACTGCTTTTTGAGTTGGAGATGTTGTCAGTTCAACATAATCATAATAAAAAGTATTGAGGTGGTATGCCTCAGTTGAATTGTTGTGATTGTTTTTCAAATTGGAAGTCTACATTAAAGTCTAGCAATTATTCATTAAGGGCTAGTGTGTGTGGGGGGGGACAATAACGTGGGACTAAGGAGAACAAGTAATCAAACTGCACAGGCTGGCCCTGTCCAAAGAAAGCTATTTTTCCATTCTTTTTGTGTGTGTGTGTGTGTGTGTGTGTGTGTGTGTGTGTGTGTGTGTGTGTGTGTGTGTGTGTGTGTGTGTGTGTGTGTGTGTGTGTGTGTGTGTGTGTGTGTGTGTGTGTGTATTTTTATGTATTTAATGGCATGATGTGAGTCGCCGTGTTGTTTTGGAGATATCCTTCTGAAATGGCTGCTGTGTCTGTATGGAGCTGTGGACTGTCCCTGGTAGTTGGAGGAACTTAAAGAGGTGATTTGCACAAAGGCTTCCAGTTCATGGTCACACACCAAATTCCTCAGCATTGCCTAGCAACAATTCAGCTCAGAAACACAGAGACTGGCTGTTGGGTTGGTTGCGTGGACAGATAGGGTTAGCTCACAAGCAGACATCCCCACATCCATTATTACTGCATCATTTCAGCATTTATTGCGTAGCTTGTTTAAAAAAATAAATAAATCTTGATATTTTTCTCTGGGTTAGGGAGCTGATGCCAGGCCTTCTGATGATGGTTTACATGGGCGGCTCAATGACCATGTCAGTTAATATGCAGCCTTTGTGTTGTAGTCAGTGTGTGGTAAAAATGGTGCAGTCAAACTCCTAAGCATGTCCTATTAAAGTTGTATGATTGTACATACCGTCTCTTGTTTTATAGTCATTGTACAGCATCTTCAAGGATGTCTGACGGAAATATTGTTACTGATGTGAATATTTATTTGGTAGCTATCTTTGCCTCTCTTTTTTTTTTTTTTTTTTTTTGATTGACATCTGCATTTGTTTAAAATCTATTTTGGAAATTGGACTTTTTTGTTTCTCTTTTGTTTATTGCTGTGTTGAATAAAGCTCGCCCTGTCCGGCATCCTAAATTCATTGTTCCTGTCATCTTTTTTTTTTTTTTTTGATCACTTGCTTATGGAACAAAACTGAACAGATGTTTAATGTGGTGCATCTCCTCAGTCGTGTCTGCAGGAAGTGAGGTGCTCATCTTTTCCACTCAAGCGGTGCTAATAACAGGCTCTGTGTCACTGCCTCATTAAGGATGGAGTAAATTTATATCAGGATGATGACAGATTACTGTCATTTTCCATTACTACGACCCTGATCTCAGATCTTAGTTATTGTTCAGGGAATAATAATCACAGACTGAAAAAAAGAAAGAAAGAAAAATGGGTGAGATGTGTAAATGACAAATGTTTACCTGCATAAGCAGTATAATGGGATTAAGAGGTTTCCACTACTTGGGAAAAAAGCCTACTTTAATTCACAGATTAATTTAACCAAGTTAAGTGTAAAAAAAAAAAAAATAGATAAGTGACTGCTGCTTTCATCTGCTCTCATCTGTCTTCAAACACACCACATCTGGTTGCTGCCAGCAACAGAAGTGTCTCAAATGGGCTTTATGCCACTGAATGTGGCTGCGGTGCCAGCAGGCCAACCAACACATGTCCCCTCATATTGTGTTTTCTTTCCCTGCTCCAGACTAACAAATGCTAATCAGTTCTAATGAGACTGCAGTAAGTGATGTTCTCCAATCACTGCAAATAACATAAATATCTCTGCCTTTTTTTAAGGGTACTGGCTGCAATGGATGTGTTCAAGTTTATTGTGCACTGTACAGCTTGGCATGTTAGCATATGCAGAGAGAAAATGGGGAAAAAATCTTAAACCATGTTCTACCTGATCATCACCTTTTTATTCAGAGACCAATCACCTGTCAGATGCCCAATATTCACTCTCTTTTAGTTCTGTTTTGTGCTCCAACCACCGAGCATAATACCTATAGCTCTTTATCTGTGAAATACTACTCCATCCTCACAAAATAGTCATAAACTTTGTTCGTGTGGTGTTAGCTAGTGATGAATGTTATTGTTAAAAAACTGTTTTCTGCAGCATCTGTACAGGATGATGATAAGAGTGGTTAGGCTGAACCAAAGGAGTTGTGGGCTGCCAAACCAAAACAGTGAATGAAGCTCATTTGAAAACTCAGTAGCGGTGAAGGTAACTGCAGCTAGATGAATGGAAAATCCACGAGTTCTCTTTTTTCCACTACAAGGAATTTGTTTCATTTTCACCAGGAGATTTATTTCCTTCATGATTCACTAAATATCAAATGGGACTGATATCCCATGGGCAGCATGGTGGTGTGGTGGTTAGCACAGGAAGAAGGTCCTGAATCTGTGTGGTGTTTGCTTTTTGGGTTTTCTCCAGGTACCTGGGTTCCTCCTGCAGTCCAAAGACATGCATGTTAATTGGTGATTCTAAATTGGCCATAAGTGTGTGAATGTGAGTGTGAACAATTAACCCTGTGAGAGATTGTGACCTGTCCTGGGTATATCTTACCTGTTGCCCTATGAAAGCCGGTTCCAGCCCTATGGGACCCATGGATGGATGGATGGATTAAGCTGTGCAATGGAAAGACACCAAATTATGTGATAAGGCTTCTTTTTTCTAATGAAACAAGGCATTGCTCTGGTGGTGTAAAATCTCTGAAATGAAATCATCAAAATGACTTGAAACATTAAAAAAGGGCATGAAAATGTTGAACCTGAGCTGTCCTGGGGTCAGCTTACCTCTTGCTGCTTTTTGCTAAAAACAAAGTGAATTATGGGCTGTCACTAGGGGGATTGCTGGAACACCTGAAAAAGAGACCGACATTGCACACATGCAGACACAGATACTTTGGGTGTGAGGACATGTAAATGGGCCACATACGCTCCTAGTCGTAGTAAATTAGGCCAACATCTGGATAGGCACAGAGAGTTCAATTGCCCACTCAGCTGTAGCACGTACCTCGAGGGCTTGGTTAAGGAGAAGTGGCACAGTTCAGTGTGCTTTTAGCATCATCCCTGCCACTTTGTTGAAAGTCTGCCATCTAAAGCCACCTTAGAAGGGTTCTTTGTCTCCATCACAAACAGTGGGTCACTTTGACCAAGGATTATTGTGTTGCCATTAACAAAAGCTGGAGAGGGAGTGCTCAAACAAAGCCATTTTACTGGAAATTAATTATTTCTGATTCACACATTTTATAAACAAATTAGAATATCAGTCCACATTACCGTTGCATACACCAATCATGCTGCCAAACAGCTCCAAGTTATTGGGACATGGACTCCACAAGACCCATCAGACATCAAGATGTCTCTACAATGCTTGAAGACCTGGAAATCAGTGGGTGCTCTCTGGATTATACTTCTAGTTCCAATACATTCAAGAAATGCAAGTTCAAACTGAGAGTGAGCATCTGTGGGATGTACTGAGATCTGGGGAATCTGAAGACCAAGCAAAACCTTGTGCTCTTATTCACTCTCTGTCTCTTTAAACCATCCTAAACCATTTTTGCCGTATAGCAGGGTGTATTATTGTCCTGAAAGAGGCCACTGCCACTACAGAATACCAGTGTCATCAGGGTCAGTAATATCCTGCTATATTAGGGTGGGAAATTTGTAAGGTAATTGCAGCTATAGCCTAGATCTTACCAAATAGTCTGAAGGTATTTCTTTTTTGACGTAATGTCGTGAAGTAAAGTGTGATTTTCCATGAGCTGCGTGTGTGCAATCTGAACCCTCAGAGCCCATTCTGTGCAGCAGAGGGATTTGTCTTCAGAGCTCTGTGTGTTTCTTGAACATGAGAACAGGACATTCAATTTCAAACAAAAGGTGGTGGGAAAGCCCAGGGAAAATGTAGACAAAATCTATAAAATCCATCCCTCCATCCATTTTCTTAACTGCTCAATTTAGCAGTTAAGAAAATTCATGCTCACATCCACACTTGTGGCCAATTTCAAATGACCAGTTAACCAAGCATACATGTCCTCAGACTGTGGGAGGAAACCAGAGCATCCAGACACAGGTATAGGTAGCACATGCAAACTCCACACAGAAAGGCTCAGCTGAACAGGAACCAGATACAGTACATTCCTGCAGTGAAGCAACTTCCACACCACTGTGCTTCCAAAGTTTATAAAATGATGAGCATTAATCTAAAGAATAAAGGCAAACTAGGACAGAGAGAGAAGAACAAAATGGGTGCACAGAAGAACCGACAGCTAAAGCACTATAAATACAAAAAAAAAAAAAAAAATGTAAATAGGAGACTAATAACAGCAGTACAGAAAGTCTTAAAGGTGGGACAGAAATGGAAACAGGGAAGCAAAAACACCAGAGACCTACAAGGTAAGTAACTTCAACAAAAAAAAAAGAGGGGGGGTGCAGGAGGACATAGAAATGCACACCTAAACAGAGGGAAACAGACAAGGAAGCACAGAGCAAACACAGACACCAGTAAACACAAAGGAGGTGATGTTTCAAAAGTTTCAAAAGAGATAATGGAACCAAAACTACAAAATAAAAATAGCCATGTCAGATCATCTAAATGATTCATCAGACCAGGCCAACATCTTCCATGCCACTAGTGTAGTCCTGATGAACCACACACAACACACAAATTCAAATGTAATGTGCAACCTGCAAATAAACAGGATTAAGAACTGACACACATAATGAGTCAGTGTTCATGCTGGACAGGACTTTTTTTTTCTGTGGGTCTGGATGGGGGTGGAAAAGGGCGATCTGAGGGAAGTTATGCAGCACTGAGCGGACAGCCCTCAGTGCTGTTGTGTAACATTAACATCATGTTCTGGGTCCTTAGATAACTCTCTGAAAGGACACAACAACATATTCCAGAAGTAACCTCTCACTTTATATTTCCTATTTGTATACAGCCAGATTCAAATCTGCCACATTATATTCAAAAAATGAAAAGGAGCTCGAGAATGCAATAGAAAAAAAAATGTGTTTCTCCATCTGTAACCATTTGTGCAGAAATGTGCAGAATCTTAGATTACTGATGAGGTGTGATGAGGTGTCGAGTCCTGCAGTGTGGGCTCTCTCTCTTTCTTCCTCCTCTCTCGCTTGCTTACAGATACACAGACACCAGATTCTCTGCCTCTGCCGCAGTGCAGGGCAGGGCCAGAATATCCAAACCCATCAACTTCCTATTCAGCCAGTTTTGCTCAAGAAAGCAGAAGGATGTGATCACAACCTTCCTTTTATGCCTTATCTGTAAATATCTGGCAATAAAATATATACCTTAAAAAAATGTTTTTCATTCACAGAAGAAAATAACCAACATTACATTATTGAGCAATTCCAATTTCCTTTTTTTATTAGTAGCTGTTGGTGTAGAGAAGCCAGTTGTGAACTTAATTGCCATGAAATTCTGCAAAGACATTCCCTAGGATGATTATTCTATAGATAACATTTTTTTTATCGCTTTGAGCTGTTTTTACTTCTTATGTAAAATTTCTTAACATCTACAGGACAAATTCCTACAAAGTTTATAATAATGTTCATAGCTCCACAAACATGGACTCTAATGACTTCTGCTCTCCTGAGGTTTGTAGCTCCAACATGAGCTTGATATCTGTTTTTTTTTAACCAAAAACAAAGCTCTTAAGAATTCTTTATCATATTGTCTTGAAGTTTACAACTCCCACTGAAGCCCGACTCAGACAAATTGCAAACATCTAAATGCCAGTGACCCTGTGATAGACAGGCGACCTGTCTAGGGTGTACCCGCTTCCTGCAATCATGAATTCATTATGATCCTTCGCATCATTATTTCCACACACAGTGAAACATATCTTCCTTGTGCACCTTCGGGTACAGCAAGAATCAAACACTATGTCTTAGCTCCTCCACAGCCCCTACTTCTTAGTGTGACCTCTGACTCTAAGGTCCCTCTTGTGTTTCCCTGGCAGCACCACCAATCAGCTCAGTTAAATGTGAGCAATGTGGGAAAACACAAGTTGCTCATCTCATACCAAACTGCACGTGCACGTGTGTGTGTTTGTGTTGGTTTTCAACTGATATTAAATTGTGGATTCAAAAACACAGACACCTGTCTTTGACACAATTCATGCAAACTAAACAGATGCTGGTCGGATGAATAATCATCTGTTTATTCAGATCCTTATGCACTATTTGCGTGTAAGCTTTGAGTCTGGTACTGTACGTGGTTTCCTCCACTGGTTTGATAGAAGAGCAGTTTGTCTTATGTTGTTGTGTGTAACATTCATACTAAATGTTAGTGTTTTTTAATTTCATTGTTATTAAGTCTATATTATGTCTCAGCTCTGCAATAGACTGGCAACCTGCCTGGGGTGTCCTCTGCCTCTCCCCTTATGACTGTTGGGATAGGCTCCAATACTCCAGCAACCCTGAACTGGATCAGCGGTTATGAAAATGGATATTGGTATGGATATTGTTAAATATATATTTTTTGAAAGAGCATGCATAAGTTTTATCCTGAGGATTTCCCAACAAACAAACCTTACATCTAAAACAGAAAGTAGGCAAACACACACACACACACACACACACACACACACACACACACACACACACACACACACATGCTCTGTTCCCTTCTTTGTGATCACTTGGCAACAGCACACAAAGGCCAAGGCGTGCTCTGCTGCACACAATGTGACACTGCTTGTGCATGACAGGGTGGGGAGGAGCACAGCTCTACCCTTAACACACACGCAAAAACACACAGAGTGGATTTGGCTACAGGCCACGTCCTGCATGTGTCTGCACAAGCCAAAATAACATGGAGACATTCAGTACAGTGCCCAAAAGCACCATCCCCTCAGCCGCACCATTGGAGAAATGAGCAGGGACCACTGCTTTGTCCTTCATGCTGATTAAATGCTAGATTAGTTTGTCTGCAGCAGACTGAGTGCACAGCAGTATTAATTACTCCATAATTACACCAGATTGTGTTTCTGCTGTGTTTGACTGCTGTTGTTTTACTTTTTACTCTGTGGTCAGTGGGGCTTTAGTAGCATGAATCAAGGAACTTCATTTGAATCACTTTCAATCCAGCAGCCTAAACTGATGGATGATCCTCCTCTCTAACTCAGGGAAAGCATGAGCAGCCATTAAAAGGATCAGTGCATTCCTCCAAAGAGAGCACATCTCCACTCCTCCATGTGTGCAACTGTTATCCTTAAGGTCCCTCTAGCTATCGGAGAAGTGTTAGTGAGAGGAAGGATAGGAGGCAGACAAAGGGAAGGACAAGCGTACTGCAGGCAGCACTCTGCTCATTTTTGTGTCCTCCACTCCTCTTTAGGGAACCATGGCTACAGGCGGGAGCCTGTGCTTTTAGTGGTCTGAGGGACCATGAGGTGTGTGTGCAGCTTAGTTCAAGATGCACATGGGACCAGAGGGCTCTCCCACTGAGCAATAACTCTCCTGCATCTGATGGGGGTTGGGCAAAGAGAAATAAGGAGATGGGATGTGAAACAAGTCCAGCAGGGAGGGAGGGTGCAGAGATGGGACAGTATCTTCACCAGATTTTGAATCAGAATCAGAATCAGAATCAGAAGGTTTTTATTGCCATATGGGTGAACAGGTTCACAGCATTAGGAAATTGCTGCGGTACTTCGTGCTTACAGAAAAAAAAAAACAAATAAGTATAAAAACTATAAGACAATATACAAGTATACAAATTGCAAATATACAGAGATATTAGAGCTATAACTATAGCACAATATTACAAAATTACAAAATATACAGTGCAGAGACTAATTAAAAGATAGAAGAATGTAGACTATATTCCACTAATATGTACATCAGTGCAATCAGACAGGTGCATAGACATAGGGTCATCAGCGTTTGTGGAGGGTGGTGGTAACAGTCTTAGGGTAATTGTTCATGAGTCCAACAGCAGAGGGGAAGAAACTGTTCTTATGGCGGGAGGTTCTGGTCCGTATGGACCGTAGCCTCCTGCCTGAGGGGAGAGGGTCAAAAAGTCTGTGCCCAGGGTGAGAGTGGTCGGCTGTGATCCGACCTGCACGCCCCAGTGTCCTGGAGGTGTACAGGTCCTGGAGAGATGGGAGGTTACAGCCAATCACCTTCTCAGCAGAGTGCACAACGCGCTGTAGTCTCTGTTTGTCCCTAGTGGTGGCTCCAGCGTACCACACAGTGATGGAGGAGGTGAGGATGGACTCAATGATGGCAGTATAGAACTGCACCATGGTCCTTGCTGGCAAGTTGAATTTCTTCAACTGCCGCAGGAAGTACATCCTCTGCTGGGCCTTTTTGATGACAGAGGTGATGGTGGGCTCCCACTTGAGGTCCTGGGTGATGGTAGTTCCCAGGAAGCGAGAAGAGTCCACTGTGGTGATGGGGGTGTCAGTCAGGATGATGGAGGGTAGAGGGGCTGTGTGCTTCCTAAAGTCCACTATAATCTCCACTGTCTTCTGGGCGTTCAGTACCAGGTTATTGTGGCTGCACCAGGACGCCAGACGTTTGACCTCCATCCTGTAGGCCGACTTGTCCCCGTCTGAGATGAGTCCGATGAGAGTCATGTCGTCTGCAAACTTAATAAGCTTGACAGACTGGTGGTCAGAGGTGCAGCAGTTGGTATACAGGGAGAAGAGCAGAGGAGAGAGGACACAGCCCTGAGGAGTGCCAGTGCTGATGTTCCGGGAGCCTGAGACATTCTTCCCCAGCCTCACGTGCTGCTTCCTGTTCGTCAGGAAGTCAGTGATCCACCTGCAGATGGGATCAGGCACGTTCATCTGGGACAGCTTTTCTTGGAGGAGATCAGGGATGATGGTGTTGAAGGCAGAGCTGAAGTCCACAAACAGGATCCTGGCGTAGGTTCCCTGGGAGTCCAGATGCTGTAGGATGAAGTGCAGAGTCAGGTTGATGGCGTCGTCCACAGACCTGTTGGCTCTGTAGGCAAACTGCAGGGGGTCCAGAAGGGTCCAGAAGATTTGAGTCTCATCTCTATTTTACTTCCAAATGAAGAGGACTTTGAAGAAAGAACTGCTGCATTAAAGCCCTGCTGAAAATGGATAAGGACACTGGAGTGTTCAAAAAGAAGGGGTGGCTCTAAGAGAAACACTGAGCAGAGCAATGACATTGATCTTTAGTGACACAGGAGCTGTAAAATCACAGAGAATACACGTACTAGAGAGATGTTCTTGCCTGTACCCAAAGGGGCAACGGAGACATAGAGGTGACTGAGATTACATAAGCACTGTGAAGGATTGTGACGAGGTCTTTGCTGGCTGGCGGCATCCACGGGAAACTTAAGCCAAGTCGCAGTTAAGATAGCAAGATCATACAGGCACCTTATAAGAAAGCATTAAAGATGTATACATTATGAATGTTCTTTCATTCAAGGCATGCTAGCTTTGCCTCTTTTTTTTCTGTGACATGCAACTGAAAAAGTGAAGAAAGTGTCACTTTACAATCTTGACCTTCTGCAGATTGACAGAAAGCACAAGTTAGGGTTTTTTTAGTTTAAATCACAAAACAGATTTTACCTGTTAGCTGCTGTCCATAATATGATACAACATCCTAAATGAAACACTGAGGAACTGAACCTCAAAACTCGACAGTCTCCCACACTGGATTAGTAAAGGGAAAGGTTGAATAAATATTTCAGCAAATAAGAATCCTGTCTGAATGTCTCTGCTTTCCTGCATTGTTCTTTCCCACCTTACACTGCATCTACTCTCTGTCCCCATTATGCAATCAAAATCCTGATGACCAACATAAATAGAGACTGGTTCTCTGTCTGGGTATGAATCATCACCTTTAGAAGTATGCCGAGATAAAAGAAAACTTTTTGATCAATGCATTGTCTAGATACTGGAATGCGGTCTGTTACTATGCAACACATCAGCTCCAAAGATATTCCCGCAGAGGATTTTCATCCGCCATCTGTCTGTGCCCTCCCCCTGAAAGCTGTTTCTTCTTCTTTTTCTCCTTCCTCTTCTCTTTGACTGGGTTTTTGATTCCCAGCTGCTTGGGGTGGGGGGTGGGAGTGGGGGGGGAGGGGGAGGGGGAGTCTTTCAAAAGTAAATATCCATTTCCTCCCAGATGCTATTCTTTTATCCTTCATGCTGACTGCAGAGGTACCTTTGTGACAGGAATCAGTATGCCGCACAGGCAATATTTAAACACTCACTCGCTCTGTCTTTTCTATCGCTCTAATTACCAGCTTTGCCTCTGATGTTAAAAAGAGTTCTTAAGGGGAGACAAAATATTTATAGATCATTGTGTTTATCCAGGGTTGCATGTAATTACTGTCACTTTGCAAACATTTTGCTTGAAATAAATGCTAGCAAATCAGTCTGGGGCTTAACTTGTGTTTGCTATTGGGTTGCACAGTGTGTTCGAAGGGACTTGTTTGAGTGGCACGCCATGTTTACTAGTAAATGTTGCCACACTGTCATTTCACTGAATTGTTGGTAATTTAAAACACAGCTAAAATGATTCTGAACTTAACTCGATATGCAGTCTTACTGTGAATTAAAAAAAACAAACAAACACTTGAAAATGCATCTTGTTTAATGTATGCATTCTAGGAACACATGTTGTAATAAGGATGCAGAAACACTTGCTATAATTATCTCACATGACTAATTTTTCTGTTTGCTCTAATTCAACATCTAAACTGCTGAGCGAGCTGTTTGCTGCTAGAAGAAGCAGCTGTTCGGTTTGCTAATTGTAAGAACTCCTGCTGAGCACTCTTAATGTGTGACATCTCTACGTCAACAAACCGCAGGTGAAATAACGTTACCGCTTCATAACCACAGGGATTTTCTTATATTCACAAACTTAACCTACAGACATTAAAAAAAACCCACAGATTAGCGTCTGATAGTTCTCATTTCCTTTGGATCTGCATCAGATCTCTGCACAAATGCACAACTAGGATTTATAGTACAAGAAAGAGTTACGTGACTTATTAGTAGATAAAATCATCGTGTGGCCCACAGTCGAGTGGACTCAGTTGCAGCAGCCTACACTTTGGCACAACATAAATACAGTTGTGCAAGCACAGTTTTTTTTTTTTTGTTTGTTTTTTGAGCAAGTCCATATTTATATTTAGAGTGTATATATTTAATTTGTGAAGCCTGAACGTCTTGTCTATAGGATTGCAGTCAATCTCCATTCCTTTTGCAATCATCATGCTGCAGTCTGGCAGTTCTCTGGAAAACAAGTTAACATTAATGACTTTAATTGTACTACTACAGTCTGCAAATGCGAAGAAATGTGATTAAATCAACACACATGCTGCTCTCTTACACTCGGGTGTATATTAGAAACTATACTTTCCATTCACTGGAAGCTGTGGAAAGCCAAACCGAGGTCTGTTTGTGAATTAAGGTGTCGGACTCCAACATCAAGTCTGAACGTGGATCAGATACAATGTCGATCCTCCTGGATACAGACTTCTCATGTAATGCTGTACATGGCTACATCAAAATGTAGTGAAACCCAAAATACCTCTGAGTCTTTTAGCACCTGTGGAGATGTGATGTGCTCAGAGTTTCCGTGGTGCCACCTTTCAGCCAGGGATCTGCCAGCTTTTGTCACAAGCAGAACCAATTTTTCCATTAACGTGACAAAAGCTCCAGACATCTGTTGCACACGTTCAAAAGAAAGACCGGGCCTTGGTTAAGATTCCTGTTTGTAAAATGATAGAAAGGTCATATTAGTTGTCATGACAGCCATAGCTTATAGCTGTTGCATGAGGCAGCCTGAGATAGGACGGCCAAGGCTGAGTATTCAGACAGCAAGGGCAACAAAGGGGTTTGCTATTCCTTCATGCACCTGGAAAGTATGTTCTAGGCTGTGATTTTTATTTAATTTATTTTTTTCAGATTTTTTTCTTCAGATAAATATTTTCCATTTATTGCACATCCAGTCACTGCAAGTGCTGTGTGTGCTACGAACAGCCCAGTTTGGATAGGTGATTACTGGACACTGTTTAAACCTCCCCAACAGAGGGCAGATGATGGAGCCGTTAGTCTCTTATCGTGGAGAAATTCGGCTGTTGCTAATGAAGAACAGCTTGAGCAGATTCTTCAATCTGTGACGCTGACAACCCAGCCAAAGACCCCAAATGGTGCCAGCTCTGCTGTTGTGTTCTGTCAGTGAAGTAAGTCAGTAAATCTGTCAGAATTACTTTAAAAAAAAAAAAAAAAAAGCGCAGGGTCTGTTCTGCTAAACCAGGCACACACAAAAAAGTCGTGTAACCCCGACAGTGAATTAGTAAACAGAATGTAAGAAAATGTGTCATGGTATGCACACACACACGCACGCGCGCTTATCTATTCACCAGTGTATATCCATTCATACTGTATGCACAGATGCAGTCAAAGGCACACAGACAAAAGCTGCAGAAGCACAAGCACCCACACACCCACCTTCACTTTGCTGTTCTTAAGCAAACAGCCCGAGGCACAGTGAATGAGCATGTCAGTGGTGTGGGATGACATTCTGTCACACAAAGAGTGTGTGGAGACAGATGCCTCCTCATCCTCCTCCTGTCCATTTACCTAACATACATTTAGAGCCTCAGATGTCCTTGTTGGTCTTTTATGATTTGAATCTGTTAATTTTTGCACTAAAAGACAAAGCTGGGTATAGATATCAAAATATAGCTTCGAACGAATGCAAAAGTAGGTTACATCTGGGGAAGATCCTCATTACAGTGAAGGGCGAAGAAGAGTAGCATACTCTGCACAGGTAGATCTGTGATTGGGCGGCTTTAGTACCCGAAGATGAGAGGATGAATAGACAGACAGGCAGGCAGGCGATGTGCCAGGGTTCTCCCCACAGCCACAGACACTCTAATTAAGGAGCACAGTGGGGAGAAAGGGCAGAAACAACAGCGCTGCATTGTCACATAATGATTTTCTTATCATCTGTAGTGCAGGAAAAGCTGCACATCTCCCATCTGATGGCTATAAACACGTTCTAGGAGATGCCCCTGAGCAGCTGTCTAGTCACACCCAGAAACATGAAATCAACAAAGTCTTGGTGTTATTTTCAGCGCCTTGGAGAGAAAAAATAATCAGCTTGTCCTGATATAACTGTGTAGAGCTTGTTTTCACAGGGTCATCAATTCATCTTATAACAACGCTTGTCACTGTGCATTTATATTAATGGATATTTAGTCAACCTACGTGATTGCTCTGCATAATCACTGATACATATTTATAGCTCTCGTTACATTTCTGCAGCATCGTTGACCCTATTCCGCGATGTCCAGATGGACCAGATGGAGTGACAGGGAAGGGAAATACCTGTAGAGAGGGACAAATAATTATTCATATTTAATTTAAAACCTGTTCCAGCAACCTTACTGAGACAAAAACTGAAGAGTCTGTGTCATTTTATTTCCGTTTCATCAAGAACACACTTTACATTTAAACAGTACAGCCTAGAGGAATTCTGTCGGGAGGGTGGCTTCTTATGAAATTAATTCACATGGAACATTTTATGCTAAAATGTAGGTTACATCCACTGAACTGAAAACAAACACTGTAGTAGGCATGTTTGTTGTGTTTTCACTCCGTTTTGCTGTCTGTTTAGACTCATCATTCTCACATTCTGCTCTTCTGCTTAGAGTTTCCCAGCTTGTGTATAGCAATAGCCAAAGAAACCAAACCAAAAAACCCAAAACTCATATCTAAATATGCAAATATGCGATGCTTGTTACTATGTAACAGGCAATGCATAGATATATTATAAATAATATAAAAGGAAATAGATAAATTTCCATTTATTGAACACATTGCAAAGCATGCGGTAAATAAAAACAAATAACAGGCAGACAGTTAATAGGAAAGTGGTTACAAAAATAATGCTGGTAAAAAATTGTTTGGATTTCACAAATTAATTGTGGGAGAAATGGAGAGGCGGGCGATAGGGATGGCAAGTTTGAGCAGATGGGTCCTGGTCTGCGTTGTGAGAGCAGCAGATGCCCTGAGATCCTAGGCCACAGAAATGCCCCCAGACGCTCACATCAAAGCGTTAAAGAGGCCAAGCCCAGTAATTCCGCCTCATTACACGTTCCCTCTCGCTGACAGGAATAAAGGTTAATGTATTTCCTCAACCAACAACTACTATTTCCACCGGGAAAACGATCAGGTGGATATTTATACTTGGTAAATGGATGCCGGTCAAGGCAAATCCGAACCTTTTGTGCTTCACTCTTACATGAAAACAAATCTGAGTCAATACAATCCAATACAACAGTGAATGATGTTGTCCGTCTACATTATTTAGGAACCCTTGCTTTACAACAAGCTTCCCCTGGTTGGACAAAAAAATATAGCACTGAATTTTTTCTTTTAGTTTGCAATTTGTTTTAATTTGTTTTTGCTAATGATGACATTTGTTTTACTTTTAATATATGACAACAGATGGCACTGTAAACAAAATAGTGCAATTAAAAAGAACATCCTTGAAATGAGCCATGTTTTGTTTTGTTGTTGTTGTTGTTGGTGGTGGTGGTCTTTTTCTTTTTTCAGCTTTAACCTTTTTAATGCAGATGTGTCTTCTCCTCAGTAACTATCAACACTCAGCTCCAACAGTATTTACACTCCCATCAGATCCTCACTTTTATGTCATATATAAAATGTCAGATGCTGTCACTAAAACTGGCCCACACACCATAGAAACACACAACTTAATATCTGTGGGAGATGCTCTGCTCCACTCACTGATTTGTGGCAGTGAAGGAGGTGATGCAGGACTGTGGGTATGCGATGATGATAGAGCCGCATACCAAGCAGACACCGTCGCGCAGTCTTCTCTGAGGAGAGTGCCACCATCTAGTGGACCAGAGATATTTCTGCACTGAAGAGTTTGATACACAAATCACTGGACTGGTGAATTCAGAGCATTCTGGACCCTACTTCTGTTTGACACTTATTTTAATGCAGTGCTTTAATTGATTCACCAGCAAACTCTTGTACAAAATGTTCTCTAATGCTTTTTTAAAAAAAAGAAGGGTCATCCTGTCACTCCCTTTGGCTACAGATTTTCAACAATCTCACACCTAACGCTGTCCTTTGCATTGTAACAGGTGAAGAATCAGCATGCATGCTGCACTCTTCTGCAACACCACACATCCTCACACCTCTCCCTCATCCATGGGCAGGCTGCTGCCTTTGTAAGTCTCCTACTTGGTCACAAACTTGTGGAATTTGGAATTTGCTGACAAAAAAAATAAATGCTCTTTCTATTATGCACAAGAAACAAACTGCTGTGGCGGGTTTCACAATATGTTTGGAAAATGTCATCTGCCATTTACTTACAATATATATTTCTGGTTTCTCATATCTTAATCTTTGGTTAATATTTGTGTATTGGAAAGTATTTAGCCTTACTTGTCCCTGAATTGTAGTCACATGGCTGCAGGGATGGCAGTGTGACTGACAGTGGTTGGTCAACCACTTTGGTTCATAATGAAATCTCAGCGACTGCTGCACATTGTGCCATGATATTTGGTTCTTATGTAAATGGAGCCCCAAGGATGGATCCTGTTTACTTTGATGTCCCCGTTTGTTTTCCTCCATTTGTTTTAACATTAAATAATCCCTTCAGTCACAGCTGTACTTTATGCTCAGTGCTAATAAGCAAAATTTGCTAGTTGCTTGTGCTAACACACAAAACTGAAATGATTAAAGTGATAAATAATAAAGCTGCTAAACGTCAGCATTTTTATCTCTCTTGCAGTGCGTGTTAGCATGACAAAGGCACATTGCTATGAAAATTTATTTGCCCCCTTCCTGATTTTTTTTTTTTTTCATGTTTGTCACACTTATATGCTTCGGATGATCAAACAAATTTTAATTTTACATGCAAGTTTTAAATGATAATTAAATGATAATTTCAGGAAAAAAAAGCTATCCAAGCTTCCCTGGCCCTGTGGATTTACTCAGGTTATCTTGATCTAATTTTAAAATTTGATTATCTGAAGTATTTAAGTGTGACTAACATGCAAAAATATAAGAAATCAGGAAGGGGGCAAATGCTAACATGGCTCTAGATGTTATACTTTTAGTGTCCTGTGGGCCACCACAGCAGATCTTCTGCCTCCATCTCACCCTATCTCTAGCGTCCTTCTCTGTCACAACAACCTTCTTTATGTTCACTGCATCCATGAACCTCCTCCATGGTCTTCCTCTTTATAGAATTCATTCTTCTACAGATCACATGCCCCTCTGGAATACCACCTGAGCTGGTGTTGTAGTGAACGTGCTTCCAGGTGATGGTGTTTTTGAGGCCAGTAGATGCAGATTGTACAGTGGTGAAAATGAGTCTCATGCTGACGGTATTCTTCAACGGTTTCAATATTTTCTCTCCCTCCTTGCAGGAAGGCAGGACACAAAGTGCTGCGGTACCTCACACCAGAGTTTGAGCGATGTAGATCAACTTGTTTGTGATGACTCTTAAATCCAAATTAAAATGCTACCTCTGTGCAACTTTAACAGTGATGTACACATGCATCTCATGTGCAAATCAAAACCAGTGACTGAAGTTTTGCCTTTTAATGCGGTTTGCTTCACCTATCTGACCACCACAAAGAAATATGGGGGTCAGTCAGATCGACAGGATCACAGCTCAAATTATTAAACTGTTGACTGAAAGAAAATCAGCCCACAACAATTTTGATAACTCATTCTGCAATTAAAATGCTGTCTGTCATTTTGAACTAAACATCTTGATCGATCAAAATAAGTCATCTGAAGAGGTCAGATTGTGAGGGATATTTTGTCACATTTTTTGATAATTTATTTGATTAATTGATCTGAAAAGAAAATTTAACTAAATTAATCAGTGACTGTCCATCTTACTGGTTTAGTTTATCTTAAATACTATGCCCAGCAGTGTCTGGCCATGATCAGCAGTAATTAGAAGTTATAAACATCATTTCAACACATTATTTAAAACATTATTTAAAATGTGTATTTTTTAAAAATCTATCTTTGCTTGTACAGGATATTGTTGTCATAAAGTATGCTATATTTCTATACTATCAGGCAAGTTGTGAGCAGATAACATAAACTCTGTACAGTAGATGGCAGATAAACATTCTGTGTCTGCCTTCAGCCCTACACCATTCCTATGGTAACAGATTGAGCAGAACAATAAACCCACTTCCCCAAAATTTTAGTTTAAAATTGTTTTAATATTTTATATGATAATGCTCACTGAACTGGCGTCCATTTTATCATAACTGATCCAGGGTTTTTTATGCAACGCAGTTACTATTTTAGAGACAACACTGGCCTCTAGTGGACATATATGTAATATGTAGCATATATTGCACACTGACACAGGCTCATGTGTGCACACGTGACAGGAAGATACTACTCATGTAAATTAAATATTACAGTCGCAGCTGGGAGGTTTTTCAGCAGGTATGCATAATGCTGGGAGTTTCTTCCGTCTGGATCCCATAGTGCACACTCATAGGAGGGAAGATTTTCCTCACCCTGACTTTATTCCAAGCAAATGGCTTTTTTTTTTTTTTTGTCTGTTCCATTTTCGCAAACGGATGTGTGACGTCAAAATGAGGATGAATGACGAAGGTGCGTTCACGAAGGTGTTTTTTTTTGGGGGGGGGGGGGGGGGGGGGGGGGGGGTGGGTGCTCTGTGAAAAACCCTAAACATAATTTCTCCATTTCACTGCCACTGCCACTAAAAGGCACATGTTTTTCAAACAGAATATAAAGTTTCCTCCCAGTGATGAATTTTACTGGAAGTATATTAATATGCTAATATTAGTGGGATTTTAATTGTTCTCTGCTCCATTTTGTAGGGGGAATATTGCAGGGTGCTTTTTACTCCAGCTTACTTAAATTCTGACAGCTACATAGCCTATACCTTTCAGTTTAAAAATAGAAAAACAAATATATAGGGAGAATGGGGAAATAATTGCAGCTGCGATGATCAAATTTGGATATATGAAACTTACAGCCCTGTTCTAATTACCCGCACTGCTGAAAGATGAACACATATCAGTCACAATCTTATTTCAATCTATTATGTAAGATAAGGAAGATTGCAACAGAGATCAGGGACAATTTCATGTAACCTCGCAGCCAGCTGGTTACATGGCATCAAACAACATATATATGTGTCATATATACACCAATCATCCACAATAATATTATAAAACCACCCACATCTGAAATGAATACTGGTCACGTTACAACACAATGTTTTACTCAGAAACTCTTGTGGTATAAGAGAGACCTACAGATGGTTTTAACATTGAAGCTGATGGGTCTATATTGCACTATTAGTACATGCTTGAATAAGGCTATGATTGCTTATTGTGCCAGCATATTTTTTTGTTTTGTTTTTTTACTTTATATGTTGCAGAAGTATTGACTAAGGAACTTTAGTAGCTGGTCATAGAGCTGCCTTTTTCCACTTTGTGTTGACACATCTGAAAAATTAAAAATGTTTAACTTGTATTTAAACTAAGTTGATGATGATTGTAGCAACAATGTTACTAAAGTTTTTTTTTTTCTCTGGATTTTGAGAGTAAAAATTGTAGAAATATTTTTAATACTTTTTCCTATGCTTCTAGGCTTAAATAAACATGTATAATTTAACATAGCTGAAAACTCAATCTGCAACTACAATTCCAGTTTTTGAACTGCCTCAGGTTGTGAGCAAGAGTTAAAAAACAGAATGAAGAACAGGAACTTTAATATCAAGTGCCTCTGCAAAACGACTCAGGTGAAAGCAGGTCTGTAAAGACTACGTCTACTTAGTTACAAGGTCATCATACAGTATTTGAAGGGACTAGTAAGCATCTTGTCTTTGTGAGAGAAATTTTGAGAGGGGAAGAAAGTGCTTAGCAAGCAAACCAACATGAGTATCTGACTGTTTCATAACTGAAGGACATGTTGTAATTCATCTCTCTCCATAAGCAATTCATATTCAGCAAAAAATCTAAGCAGAAATAAAAGATTCAAAATGCACCCAAAAAAGTGGTGACCTGTAATTATTCACTCAGCCAAACACTGAGCTGTGGAATCAGTACTGAGCCACTGAGCACTCAAAAAATTAAATTAATTCTTTAATTAATTAATTAACATACAGCTGCCAATGGAGATGTAGTGCTGCCACAATGTAATTCTTCCTTTATAATACTAGTTCAATAAGGAGTGATCATTGGGAGGAATTAAATATGATTTATTGATAAGGAATACAATTAGCTATTTGGTGATTAGACTCTGATGGCCCATCATAGCAGAATGAACTCCCAGCAGAGACAGGAATTAGGACATCACCCCCCCAAAGTCTAGATGCTGGTGGTGAAGACAAAGATGGAGGCTTAGAAGAGGCTCTGAGATAGAGTTGGGTGGTGGAAATGGGGAGGAGATGGGTTCCACAAATGAGTCTGAAAGGGGGAATGGCAGATGAGCAATGATACTACTCTGAGCGGAGGCTGATTGGCTCAAAGAAGAAGGGCAGAAAGATGATTGGACTAGAACTGATGAAGTCAGCATTAAGTTGACAGTTTGGGAAAGTGGAAGTGGCTTTTTTGGGAAAGCAGGCAGACGAGTGATTGCAGATCTTATTGCATCTTATTGAACTTATGCCTTAGCTTCATTATAACCTTTGTGCTCATCTTCTTGTAAATTGTGAAATTATAGGATACTTACAATTATTTTTCACTGAGGACTGCGCAGTGGACAGTTGTACCTTTAACTGACAGTTTATAGAAGAGAAACAAGGAACTGGGACTATGATGTGGATGACCTACAATAAAGTTCTATATTCAAACAAGTTGGGAGACTTTGCTGTTGGTTGGCACAGTACCAATCTGAGCTACAGCGATAGGCCACGTCCAAGTTTGGGACAAAAATATGCAATCATACAACCTGTAAAGCAGACATATTTATAAAAAGCATAATCAAGAAATAGCAAGTGTTATTATCAATTTGGAGAAGTGTTCCCAGGCAGTGGTGTTTCACATTAGATGGTACAAAGTATCCTGGGTTGATAAAAATTTCTTATGTAACAGGCTTGATTAGAGGCAATAATCCGAGCAGACACCTAACAAATCATCACTAGCTTGAGATTGAGTTGCCTATGACGCATCTTTTTTATTTAGGGCCGACAGTGAATATCCAAACATAACTCTTTATTCAAGTATTAAAATGTAAAGCACATTATTTCGAACAAAGTACAAGAGTCAACACAATTAGAAAAGCAGAACTCAAACGTTTCCGTCACAATCAATGTGTAATACATGTATTTTCTCCCAACTATCGACTCTCCTCGGCTCCTCTTTAGTCACGTAATGCATAGAAATGTTTGCACAGTAGCTTTAGTAAACTACAATCCTGTGTCCCAAAAAATATCTGTTGGTCCCTTAACTAAAATAAAAAGGATGACAACAAAAGGAAAGTATTTGATGCGTGGATCCAACCAAATTAAGTGTAAAGTGGCCATGAGCCAAGCAAGTTACTGCACTTAGCAAATCACTTTCACACATACGGACTGATAATTTCTGAGGGTTTTCCAGCATTTGGAGTACAAGAATGTTTATGGAGAGGCTAATAATGTTAATATACACATTTTTATGAACTATGTAGTATTTTGTACTGAAAGCCAAATAGTATAGCTACAAACATAATGCCGTTTACCTATCAAATAACATCAAAATACGCCCAAACTATTTACCTTTCATCAGAAACTTCATGCTTGATTTTTTATCAAAAGTCAATATAAGAAAGGCACAACAAAATGAGATCAATATCCCACCCTAAATTAGATTAATTGTTCCAACAACTATTATTTTTACTTTTTTTTTTTCCTCCACTATGTATTTTGGATTACTTATTTAGATAAGCTAATTCAAAACAGTTACCTCATTTTTAAATGAGAAGATTAGCAGGTAAATCTCCCAGTTTGACGGGAACAGAGGCATAGATATTTAAAGAGCTTTTGTGCCTATGATTTGGTTTAAGTGGTCTATATGCCCTTGATATTTGACATCGTCATAAATCTGGTAATCGGAGAAGCACATTACTTACAACTGATGTAATGGGTTCAACACCCGGGAGACATCTTGAAATAACAAGAGTGACCGATAGGAAAAACCCGGTGGGAAGTCCTAATGCATGTTAAAAAAAAGGTGCTGCAATGAGACATCATTTAACATTCTTTTCCTATTTGAGCAAAAATGGGGTAAGGGTGAAAGATGACACACAAATGAAGCAATTGACATCACCTTGTAGCCACTTTGGACAGGGCTTCACAAACCTGTTTGCCCCGAGCACTCTTAGAAGAGGAAGCAAAAACTATTATTTCTACTTAAGTGAAAAACAGACTTCCTTACCAAAGTGCCTGTGAGTGCTTTAGATTGCAACATCTTCAGAAAATCAATTCTGTTTGTCGAAGCAGTGCTATTCTGCCATGTGAGCCATGTACTATCCTTATAACATGTAATTAGTAACAACTCAACAAACTTTTCTGGGGAATTCAACAAAATATGTGTGTTTATAAGAAATAAAATGATTCCCCAGAGAAGAAATACACATTAATATAACATAAACTGTCATTTAACATTAAACTTAGGTTTCCTAAACAATATTTAAGTACCATGAATTCCAACAAATCACGATGCTCTTAAATATGCGTATCAGATATCAGTCCCTGTTGCCAACAGTGACAGCTTTAATACAAGAATGCACTGCACTCCAAAGTATTTTCTTCCACATGTAGCACTGGGATAAGCTGGAGAAAAATGAACAAACTGAGGAATAACTAGTGGAGTGATATGGGCTCCGCTGCAGCATTAGGCTCCTGTTTGCTGAGGTCTTCGTCTTCAGCCACCTTTTAAGGGACGGGCAGTCTCAGAGCAAAACCCGGAGCTGAGTCATGTCCACCTTGCGGACACGACACTCAGAAAAGTCCTACAAAATCCTGGAAGAATCTTTCATTTTCATACCATCAGTCTGCTGTGATGCCTTTCTCTCTGAGCTCCTCTGTCACTCGCACCAAGTAAGTGGGATCAGGATAGCCAAAACTGTAAGAAGAAATAAAAAAGCCATCACTGCACCGATATGAGCTCAGGCAGTAATAGTACCATCTAACCAAGGACAACGACTGATAGCATTTCTCTGTCAGGAACATGGATGAGACCTGTCAGTCTCTACCACACCAGCAGCGGTGCTGAGCATATTACAGTATTAAATCTCACTAGCTGTTCACTTCCAGCCGAAAGCCATACATACCAGCGTGGCCCGCCCCATATTGAGGTCTTGTGGTGAATGTCATTCCAGGTGATGACGTTTTGCATGCCCGTAGTCATGGAGGTACCGATGGTGAAGATAAGGCGCTGTTCGAAGGCCCGGCGCAGCAGGCCCAGCACACGGTTCCCCTCGGGGCTGTCAGGGAGGTAGGCCACACGGTCTGTTCCTGGGTAGCGCACACCCGGGTTGGGATGTTCTGGCTGTTAAGAGTTATAATAGGACAAGCTTATGTTAGATGTTAGATGTTAGATTCAACTCACTGTCACTGTGCACACAAGGCACACAACGAAATGATCGTTCCAGATCACTCATCTAGAGATGAGCATCTGCGGTCATGTAGCCAGAGACCGGCATAAAGGCATAAACGGCTTTGATCAATCATATGTCTCTGTCAGGGTCTCGCGCACTTTGTTACATATTTTAGCAGACAATTTTGTGAGGAATGCATTTCCAAAAGTGTATTTTTTTTAAAATATATAATCTATTACAGATATTTTGTGATTTATCCATTTATATGGTAGTTTCTTCAATCTGAGATACATTTCAGGAAACAATAAACACAACCTTGAAACTTGATTTTGCAAACACATTACACCCCCCACCCCTACTTTGTGTCTGTTTCCTGGGAAGGGAAACTCCACTGCAAAAAGGTCAGTTTATTTTTCTGGGGAAGTCCGATACTGACATCTGTTTAAATTTCCTTCTGTGTGGAAACCCACTCATCTTATCTCAGCTTGGACTTGAAGTTTACACAGTATTACACAGAAAAGCAGAACACACACTGGCGTGCTGGGGTTTGAAAAGATTATCACCCTTACCAGGAAACATCTTTAAAAAAAAAAAAAGACAGACATTTTTTATGTTTTGTTAAAGAAAATGTAGATGATCCTAAAGTTTTAGAATTATATTTTAAGGTAAGCTTATTCCAGGGACTTCATGGACTTCCCTTTGGAAACTGTAAATTTGGAGCTGGATTAAAAGTTATTAAAGTAAGCCAACTAGATAGCAGTCAGGCATTCATATTCTTAATTATTATTTGCAATTCTAATAATCAACAACGTTTGTGTTGTATGTCCATGGAACTGAGTTGTTTTATTACACATAAAGATGATTACTAAAACCTTCTTCCCCTGAGTTGCACTTACTGTCCGCATCTGCAGTGCATTCTTGACCTACTCACCGACTGTAAGCCAGGAGGGAAGCTGTAGATGATGCAGATACACCCATAGCCTTCATGGCCAGGAAGCTCCAGATCAGGATCTCTCTCTACGATCATTGAGCCATTGGCAGGCTGATTCCCAATCAGCTGGCCATACACTAGCCGACATACGGGGCACGCTTTCTTCACTTTAAAGGCTTGATCCAGGCAAGAGTGACAGAAAGAATGGCCACATTTTTCCAGGGTAGTCTTCTCCACTATGTCCCCCATGCAGATTGAGCAGGTATTACTGTCCTCTGTTTCACTGTGGGAAGCCATGCTGGAGTCCATGTCTTTCCTCTGGGCAGCCTCGTGGAGCATGACACATGCCCCCTCATCAACAGGCTTCTTGAACCTCTGCTGCTGTCTCTGGGAGCGCCGAGGCTGGGGAGGTGGAGGCTGAAGCAGGCTCCCCTCTCCATTCGGCTCCAGGACTCCCACACAGGGCAGCAGCGCCCTCTTCCTTTTGGATCCCCCCTCCTGTTTGCTCATTTCTTTGCGGGCACAACGGCATAAGTCAATGAAGGCTTTCCGTGTCTCGCTGGAGATGGGTCCATCCATCACCCCAGCTCCGACGCTCCTTGAGCCTTCTACTGGCTGCAGCCGAATGGCACAGCAGCCCCCCCTCTCTCCTCGCCTAATGATACCAACACTCATCCCCTGCTTGTGCTGGAAGTCAATGAGCCAGGGCCGCCCAGCGGCAGTCAGGTAATCCCACACTGCCTGTGAAACCAGCACCTCATCACTGCCCTGGCCAGCACTCACACTCATCTCATCAGAGGAAACTGCACAGAGAAGCACATAAAAGTCATCAGTTTCTCAGCAGCAAAAGCAAGTTCAAACAAAGCACTTGAATGCGTGTGTCAGAAATTAAATCTCGCTTAAGAAGTTACCCCCCACAAGTGTTGCAATATGCTTTTCACATGCATTAAGGGGGGGGGGGGGTGCTATTTTTTAAACATACATGGCTACAAGAGTGTTTTAATTTGTTTTCCTTTTCTATGGTGTAGGAGCTCCGGCAAATAAAACAGCATGGCATTTGGTTAAAAAAAAAACAAAATTTCTGCAGTGTATCTATGCATGACAGATTAATCTATGTCTCTACACGGGCAGCTATTTACAGTGGCTGTAGCGCGTCAAAAAGATATACAACAGGCAGTATCGCGGCATTGCTAAGGACGTATCAGCTGTTCACAGATTCAGACTGTAAACAAAGGAAACTTAATCCCCCGTCATACGCGCAAAAGCACGAAAAGCCCACTGACAACGAGCCACACGCAAACACTTGAGAATGACACTTCTTTTGTGGTTAAAGGTTACCTTGTGATCCCATAAATTCCTTCAATTGCGAATAAAGCGTCCTGTTGAACAGAGAAAGAGAGGAAGAAAAGCTGAAGGACTGGAACAAACGTAATCACAGCTGCTCGCCGATATTTACACTGAGCCATCCTCCACCGCAGCGAAGCGAAATTCAGCGATATCGCAACATTAGCTTAGCCTTAGACACATTTAGCTCAAACATTAGCTAGCCTAAGTGTTTCCACCACCCCCCTCACCCCCACCTCGATTACTTCGACACCTCACCCTTAGCCGTAGCTCGTCGCTGCCTGTCAGGGAGGTTTCTAGCTGGATTAAAGAGCACTGAGCTCCATCGGAGGAGGCCTTTATTATTATTATTTCCGACGTGCTGCTGCAGTTTATCGGCGGACAGCTTAATCGTTTGTAGTCAAGACATGATTCATATCTCTGGAGGATTTCAAACGGCCAGCTTTCGCAAATGCCATCCAGACTCTGCGCCTTCTCTGTCAGTCACGCCTGTGTTTGCCTTCCTCATACGTCCTTGGCGTAACAGAGTAAATAGCGTTTGTAGTTGCTCTTCTTCTTATCTGGCTCCGACCACGCTAACTGTGTGACTGCCTGTTACAGTCAGCTAATTTGTTTTTCTGCTTCATTCTGACTGACTGTGTCTGAGCTTTCTAATAACCGTTCCCTTTCTGTTGAGTGTACGGGAGCAAACATTATTAAGGAAACTGGGACCTACGAGAAAATGTGACCAGGAAGATCGTCACCAAGCTGTCACGATTGGGTGACACATGTTTTTTGTTTTGTTTTGTTTTGTTTTAATAATGTTGTGATTCATTCTGTACTGTCATGGTTATCACCTTTAACATAATAAATAAATGGAGATCCACTCTATTGTTCTATTTTGATTTAAAAAAAAATAATTTTAATGCCCCAGTTAAAAATTTTGGATATACTACAAATAATTCGAATGAGCAAATAATAATAGCAATGCACTTATGTACCCTACAGCTGTGCCTGAACACACTAATGCACTAATTGCAGATGGGTGGGAGGAAGAAAAATCTTGTGGAAATCTTTATCAGCAGGGTGAAGGCTATTATAGTTTTGACCTTGGCTTTTGCAAACGATGTTTATGTGGTTTTAGAACAGCACAGCTATAGTAAGAAGAGATGAGAAGAAGGCTTTTCATAATGTAGCCAAGAACATATTCCAGGTCTCTATAAACAACCCACACATGCCTTTCTATCATCCACAAAAAAAAAAATCAAGCTACTAACTTCATTCATATATGCACCTATAATGACATATTATTTGGAACATAATCATCAACTACCAGTCATCCTGCACCATGCAAAAGTCTTTTGTTCATTCTCATTTGTTTACATGGTGTTTAGGAACTGGGCACAAGATCTAACTAAATTACATGTTCATTAATGTGTTTATCAGAAGTAGTTATTTTATTGTGAACATCAAAATGTTCCTTTAAAAAATCCCTCCTTATTATGCTTATAATAGTGTTACACATTTTTCTTTTCTTTGGCTGTGATTATGATTTCCTGAACAATAACTAAGATCTGAGATCAGGGTTGCATTAATGGAAAATGACAGTAATCCGCCATCATCCTCACATGAATTTACTCTGCCCTTAATGAGGCAGCGACATGGAGCCTGTTAAAGGAATTATTAGCACTCACAGAGAGGAAAAGATAAGCGCCTCACTTCCTGCAGAGATGACTGAATAGATACACCACACTAAACGTGTGTTCACTTTCTTGCCGATTTATCATTTAAACAATTATTAAGTCTATAGATTAACACCTCTTCAAGGAAAAGAAAACATGGAGTTTCCTACCCACTCTAATTTTTGCCTAAATACATCTTGTAAAATATATATTTCAGCATTATTAACTAATGAAAGTGAGCCTTTTGACATAATTCAAAAAATGTACAAGGGTTCGCTTTCATATTTAAATCATAAAAGGCATATAAGTCAATACATATAAAACATCCACCAGTTGTTTTTTTTTTTTTTTTAAATCTTTTTCCCATATGGGTTGTTTGAACCAGAATCAGAAAACCTAAAGAAAAAACTTGAATTATTTATGAAAATTCCAGATGCTGTAACCATGAAACATTTGGTGTTAAGCTTGATGAATGAGAGTGTTTTGCAGTTCTGTTCCTTGGTGTTCTATTATTCTGAAACTGAGGTCTGACTCCATTATAACTGCAATCACAAGCAAACTTCTGACATTGAAGGTTGCTCTCCTGTGTGAGAGGGATGCATAAGATCCCTTTTTGCACTTTTTAAAGCGGGGTGGGCAATTAATTTTCCAAAGGGGCCACATGAGAAACTGGGACTGTTGTGGAGGGTAAGCTTATAAAGAGATCAAATTAATATCTAGCAGAAATGTCCCTCCACAGTGGTCTCAATTTATCATGTGGCAAATTAATTGCCCATGCCTGTTTTGGATAAGGGGAAGAGCATGGATGGATGGATGAACTACTCTTTTAAAGGAACCAATAATGTGTTAAAGAAATAAAGTGGAAAATGAAATAAGCCAAAACACAGACTGTTTCTGATATTCCAGCCTCCATCTTTCTGCTTTTCACTTAATGCAGGTTTATGCAACTGATGACTAAATCATGAAATGTGTGCTTGCATTAAAGTGAAGTCAGATGAGACACTTACATTTACAGACCTACATGTGCAGTTCCTTAAATCTTCAAATAAACGACTGCTTAAAGTAAGTTTTCATCTTCCAGTTAAAAACAGTGTAGACACAAAAGCGTAAAATTATGCTCCAGTCTGAATGTGCGCTGCAGAATTCAAAATGTTTTCACTGAAGCAAAATTCCTTTTAAATCCTACCAAAACAGTGAAAAACTGTATCTGTGACTGGCTTTGTTTTTTTTTAAGATCAGATGAGATTTATATATTTAAAACATAATCATATCCTACTCAAGACACCATGCCTGTGAGTATAATGACCACTGGGTCTTTATTCACTGTAACTGGAGCCACTCCAAGATTTGTGCACCATTAGTCTTTCATTTCTGCTACACTTTGCATATTAAAGCTTGGCAGTGTTTAAGTATTACATATATGTAATTTTTATGATTTCTTCATGAAAATTGTCTCAGAGAATGATGATACTTTATTGCACTGAAGAATAATGCATACATTTTAGATTACACTAGAGTTACCAAACCATTATGACCAAGTTATCAAATCCCTCTATGAACACAGCCACAAGCTAGTGTACTCCCAGTGCTGGTTCAAAGCCCGAATAAATGGGGAGGGTCGTGTCAGGAAGGGAATCTTAACCTAAAAATCTTTAGCAAATCAAACATGCAGATCATCAAGAATGAGATGCCCATATCAGATCGGTCAGTGCCCAGGTTAACTGTGCTACTGTTGGCTGGAGAGAAAGGAAGAAGAGAAGTGGAGGCATGTTTGGATGAGCTGCCAGGCAGAAGAGGAAGATCACAGAGAAGATTCATGGATGTGGTGAAGGAGAGTGTGCAGATGGTTGGTGTGACAGAGGAGAAGAGGATAAGGTGAGATGGAGGTAGATGATCCACTGTGGTGACATCTGGTGACAAAGCTAATATTTGCACCACCTTACTGTGAACTGCTTTAAAAATCACTTCATTACTGTTTGTTTACATTTATGCCATGTAAAGTACAGTCAGACATTTTTAGCAATATACTTGTCAAACTTTATAAATGGCATCAGTACAATCAGGACAGTGGGAAAGGAAGACATTAGGTTTAAAAAATCACAACAATGAATCCAAATTATGGCTTATTATCTGCCAGAAAAACTAGGAGAAAAACCAGCTATTGTTAGATCACCACTAACAGCTCTCTTTTCTTTAATAATCACTACTTCACACGATTACTTCTTGATGAAACTACTGCAGCAGCTTTGGGCATACTCTTTTGAGGACAACAATGTGACTGTAGTTGAAAAATATTCTGCATTGCAATATTGAAGTTGATAATGTTGGATGAAACCCTCAAACCTCAGACTTTTTCTAATTGTTCTGTCATGAACTTTAACATTAAATCTACTAACTGAGGCCTGTAGAGTCTAAGATGTAGCTCTTGGGATTTTTGCAGTTTCTCTGAGCATTGCACGGTCTGACCTTGGGGTGAATTTGCTAGGACATCCACTCCTGGGAAGATTGTCAGCTGTCTTGAATATTTTCAGCACCCCCTTGACCCTGAAAAAGCTAAGCGGAAGAGGATGGATGGATGGATGGATGATCTTTCTCACTGTAGAATGATGGGCTTCAGATTGTTTGGAAATGGCCTTATAACTCTTCCCAGACTGATGGGCAGCCACAATTGCTTAAGTTCATCCTTCCTCCTTGGCACTGTATTAACAAACATCTGAATGCTCCACACCAGCAAACTGCCAAATCTTCTGCTTTTATAGAGATGCTCTCACATTGCTGATGATCAATTAATCAAGTGTATTTTATTAGCAGCAACTGGCTGCTACTTACCCTCTTAATTCCCATGGAAGCAGTAAGGGCATGTTTAGTTTTTCACACACTGTCTCTGCATTTTGGCTTAAGTCTTGTTAAATAATGGCACAGTGTAATATGACGTGTTTTATTGTTCATTTGAGATTGCTTTTATCTCATTTTAAGACATGCTAAGGCCCAGATAATTTTGATTAAGGCCTGATACGTAAAACCTTACAAATGACAGGGTGTACTTTCTTTTAACTATATATCAGAGGCGATTGCTCTAAGACTGCAAGGGAAGCTCAGCTTCCCCTAAAATGTCAAAAAATAGGTGCTCAAACACATACTGTTGTGTGTACATGTCATTGACTAAATATGCGCTACAACGCGCTCAACTTTTGTTCAGAATCAGCTTCTTATCACTGGTAACGACGCGGCTTTCCTCTCACTCATTCCCGCAGCTTCCCAGTGCTTTAAACAGTGTGGACGCTGAGCGTCTACAGAGCTCAATAGCGAAGCAAAGAGTGCAGCGAAACGAGACGAGTCATTGGATAAATGCTGGGCTTTGTCCCGCCCATCGGACGCTCAGCGTCTCTGGGGGTCTATGGGGCAGTGGGCTGGCCTCGGCTGTCCCGGACGCTCAGCTTCTGCATGATGATTGGATGATCTGTCTGAGGCTGAATCCCTTTTTGATTGACAGCGAAATGAGCGAATCAGCGATCTTTTGGTGTAAACTCCTATTAGATCTCCTTGGAATAAGCTGCTCAAAGCCTATCATGCATTGATAAGTTGGAGTGAATGGGGAACTATTATCACCAGTAACCTATACCCTTATGCAGAATCCATCAGGCATGCAAGTGTGCCATTGCTGTCTGATTCACATACCTCCTCTTTCAAACATTTTTGTTCCATCCTACCTAACTTCACTGCTCCTGTCCCACGCATTCAGAAGCTGCAAGCATTGTTATTCGACCCGTTATTATCAGTGTCATCTGTGGCTCAGTCCTCAGCAAACACTCATCTGACTCTGCCATCCTCTCCTTTCTATCCATTGGCTATTGTTCTATTTGTGTTTTTCTGGCAGCTGCCAAGCCTCATACTAGTGATGCTGTCTCTCTCCTCTCTCGCCCAACTGCTTGAAGCAGATCCCAAAGTGACATCAGCTAGAAGCTTCCCCGGATGGCCTTTTGTCAGTATCCATGTGATCTTCTGTGAGCTTAAGTGCTTTAGTTCACAAAGAAAGCCACTAAAAGTAGCAGATGCAGATGACACCCTCTATTCCTATGGGCCTAAAAAGCTATGCTTTGCTGTGATTTATAGCCAAGGACAATGTTAGAAAGTCATCTGTCAGCAAGCTGTGCAGGTAGATGCTTAGGCTTCCACCACTGTATCTTGGGCATTTCTTGTCTGTTTTGCAGTATGACAGGCATCACTACATCCATCCATCCATCCATCCATCCAGGCATCACTACATTCACTACTTTAAATGTTTTTTGTGCTTATATTTTATGTTTGTGTATGAGTCTTTGTGTTGTGTGTTGTAATATGATGGGAAGCAGTACTTTGCATAACGACTCCATTTCTATCTAAAGTTTGCTTTAACTGCAAAGCATTTGCAGTCTTCTCCCTATCTGGAGAGGTGGTGTACTTCCCATTAATGCCACTGTACCAAAATTGGCTGCAAATTGATGGTGCTCAAACAATAATTTTTTAATGAGGGACTGAAATTAATTGTTTGAGGTTGCATCAAGAAGGGCATCTGGCACAAAAAAGATCTTTTAAATCAAACATGCAGAGCTACCTCCTGTAGCCACCCCTTGTGAATAAGAGAACAGCCAAAAGAAGCTTTTTAATAGAATTCAAATGTAAAAATATAAGATCTTTTCATTTTTGTTACTGGGAGGTAAAAGTTTGTGTTACAGTGGACTGCTATACATCCTCATTTCTTTTTTAAATCAGAGAGTATGGAAGCTTGTTTCTGTATATAAAAAATATATATATAATTTTTTTCCAAAAAAAAAAAAAATTTTATGTAAGAACTCAAAATTTCAGGTTATCTCAAAATTTTGACTTAGTAACTCAAACGTATGAGAAAATAACTTGAAATGATGAAATGTAAAGTCTTTTAAGTTAAAAATTTGAGATAATCTTTTTTTTTTTTTTGACTTAGCGTGCTTACGACTGAGAAATTCTTATCATAGGAGAATGCAGTGTCCCTTGGTTTCATAACTAACCAAGTGACACTGCATGCTCCAGTGCATGGTTGCTGATATTTTGGCATACATTATATTGAATATTTATTATATACACATGAATATTTCATTTCATATCCAAATCTCAGTATTGATGAAATTCATTATAGCATTAACTTTGACTTTCATAACATAAACGCTTCACAAATAAATGAATAGACCTCGTTGCAGCTCGACTAGTTACAACAATAAAATAATTTCATAGTGACCCAATTATCATATTACTGCAGGACTCAGGAAAGCCTACTATCATCTAGTTGTAACATTCATACAGTGTAAGTGTGAATTGTCCATCTCCATCATTAGATAGTGGGACTTCACTTGGGTGGAGGAGTTCTCACACACCCCTGGCTCCATGAGCGCGCTCCTTCTAGAATTATCTCCAGCGGCTTCGGTTTGCGGAGCGCCGTGCGCACGCTCCAAATACGGGACGTCACGAGAGAACGTGGAAAACACGCGATCTTTGCAGAGACAAACCAGCGCTTCTGTTGTAAAAGAGAGTTAACTGTTTAGTTGTCAGGAGTCATTTTTGCCGGGCACTACCGCTAGATAACAGTGTCAGTGTCGTGGTTCGACGAGGGAGCTTAATTTGGTAAAACAGTAAATATGTAAGTCTTGATGATTTACCGTAGCCGTTAACGTTGGTAACTAACTAGCTACTTGGTAGTACAGATCACCTACTTCGTATTAGCTCAAGTGAGCTAGCACACGAGTTAGCCTCAGCAGTTCAGCCGTGCCCAATACTGTTGCCAAGACAAAAAAGGCACAGCACCTCGTTAACCCCACAGACTACAACTTTCCCCCAGCCTGCTATATTTTTGAACAAGCCTGTCTCAAACTCGTAACGTGAGCTAGCTTTGTTTACGGACCTGACAACAGCTCAGTCATCGTTAGCTAGCAGGCTAATGTCAGCGATTATGATAAGCGTAATGCTAACAGTGAAAAAGCATGGTGTCATGCTCCCGAGTGTTCACTTTAGGCTAACGTAAGCTAACCCTAGCTTTCACTTTCTGTTAATTTAACTGTCCGTGATTGCAGGACATTCTGCTCTTAACTGTGTGAAACAGTGGCCTGAGTGTGGTTCACATCTAACCATGACGGTATTACCGGAATCCTTCAAAGTATTATAATATGTTAGTATGTGTATCAATATGTACAATGTTTAATTTTAAAGGCTTATCGTAAACTTTTTCTGAACAGGGGTAGCTTGTAGGCAAATAAAGGGCTGTTTGAGAGGCCCGTGTGCTAATCTGAATGAATGAGCTACCCCTTCCTCAAACACCACTCTAACGTGTGTGGGTACTGCACCCTATACACGTGGGCCATGAGCGTATAATGCCCACGCTAGGCTGTGAAAGTTAAATACCTGACTAATATTAACAAGTTCTAATAATGAGATCAGAGTGATGTGATTTTTTTTCTCCTTTCTGTTCTTGCTTTATAGGCAGCCTGCAACAGCCAAGTGGTATGACAGACGAGATTCTGTCTTTATAGAGTTCTGCGTGGAGGACAGTAGAGATGTGCAAGTAAATTTTGACAAGTCAAAACTCGGTTTCAGGTAATTTGCATTGTTAGCATATTAAATGATGATATTGTTGAAATCCTGATTCCTAAAAGTATCTAAAAGAAAGAGGAGCCTGACGTTTTTGGAACTCCGCTCCTAGATCTGTTCCCTGGTGTTTAAACAAAGTGATGTGTGGTAGTCTTATCATATGATAGCCGCTCATTTCATCTTACAGCTGTGTCAGTGGAACAGAAGATATCAAACACCAGAATGCAGTGGAACTTTTTGGGGAGATTGACCCTAAAGTAAGTTTGTAACTTGCACACACAGTTCAGGTTGTGCCCTGTCTTTCATTCTTATGAACTCTTTACCAGTGTCTCTTTCTAACATGCAGGAATCCAAATACAGACGCACTGACAGGTCCGTGTTGTGTTGTTTACGAAAGGCCGAGGCTGGGAAATCATGGCCAAGACTTACCAAAGACAAGGCAAAGGTAACTTTGAGCATTCTAAGATTTACAATCACTCTGAAAAAAGAAGTACAAATTTTAACCCTCAGGAGTCAAGGGTATAATTGTCCATTTCTGACTACTTTTGATTTGTACTCTTTTCAGCTTGAAAACTGTTTTATCTTGCCTTGTTTGGTTTTTGTTTTTTTCAGCACAGCTTCACATGTGTGACTGTAGTTATTTTTTCATTTTGACATAGTGTATCAACACATTTGGACCTAAAATCACAGAAAAAACAAAGGGAATGCCATTGGGGTTTTTTTGTTTGTTTGTTTTTTTAGAATATCCAGTTTTTACGGTTTCTTTCTGCACCAAACTTACATCAAATGTGACAATATTCAGGAAAAAGAATGGAGTAAATTATCATAAATCTAGTTTTACTTAGCCTAGCAACATAATTTTAAAAAATGGTATATAGTTTGAAGTCCGCACTTTCCACACAAGTTATAACAGAGACTTGGCAAGGCAGCGTCTTGCTGCTATGTCATCTTAAATCAATTACCTTACTTGGATGAGCAGGCGGGTCCGTCGACTCCAGAGATTTAAAAGGGTTGTCTATCTATAGAAGTCCATCAAACTGCGTGTGTGTCGGGCACAAGTTTGACTTGTGAGCAAGAGGGAAGGAAAAGGGCATGCACAAATAAATGATAGTCTTCATCAGGTTGCATTTTTATTTCAGTGTACATTTTACATGCTATGGGAGAACTATATAAAGGGAGTTCACACATGTTCAAGTATTTCACAACTGCTGTGATGCATACTCTGCTACATGTGCTGCAGAAGGTGCTGAGAGTGTTATAAACAGTAAACCTGGAGCGGGATCTGCTGCACAAACTGACACCATTTCCACATTATCCCTAGCATTGTTTTCTGCATTATATTCTGTTTAAATATAAATAAAATAATTTTTTGTATTAGTATATATACACCAATACTTGTATATCTGTGATAGGCCATGTTAATCGGTCAGCTCTTTATATATCGGTATCAGTGAGTCTCATGTCTAACTGCCTCAACTCAAGTGTAGAAAATTTTTTACATGTAAGTATATGGTTGCAGATTTAAAAAAAAAAAAAAAAAAAAAAAAAAAAAAAATTGGATTGTGTTGCAATTTCTAAATGTCGAGTCACAATTATAAAACCAGTCAGTGCCACCTAGCTAAATTTCTTAATAAATGTCAATATTAAAAACTTCTGGAATAAACTGATTGGATGTTGCTGTCTAACTGAAACACTTTAACCTACTTGCTTTTAGTGCAATTGGCTAAGTGTGGATTTCAATAATTGGAAAGACTGGGAAGACGACTCAGATGAGGACTTATCGAGTTTTGACAAATTCTCAGAGGTAAGTGCTGAACATGCAGTCTGCTCAGTGTTTGTGTTCAGATAAGCTGACCTGTTTGTGTCCTGTGCATTTCTCCAGATGATGAATAGCATGGGTGGGGATGATCTACCAGATTTAGATGGCGCAGACGATGAGGTACATTTGTCATTTGGTTCATAGTTCTTATGGAGACGAGTCAGTTTGGAGGCATTTTAATTTAGTGAAGCTAAACATAAAACTGTGAAGAAATGTAATTATTTCTCCTTTGTTTTGCAGCACGATTCTGCAGACAGTGATGATGAAAGTAAGTAGTAATCTAATGCTTCTTTTCCACTAGTGCCTACTCAACTCGACTTGGTTTCATTTGTTTTCCATTACAATTGAATGCGGCCTCAGTAAGGCGGCCCCAAAGTCCCGTGACTTCATTTGTATGCGACACAAACTTTTGCTCCGTCTAGCTTCTACTGGATTTTGTCAGCTGCCAAGCACAAAGACATCTGTTAGTTTGTAGCCATTTTCCTCATTGCTGGGTTTAAAAAGAAACTGCAGGTTTGATTCTTATGAAGGGGTCACTTTCATGACATCACTGCCTGGCCATTCATGCATTCTGATGATGTCACATTTTTGATTGGAACCCAGGCTCAGTAGGTACTAAAAACGTACCTATTACCAGGTACTAACACTTAATAGAAAACCCTGAGAGCTGAGGTGAGTTAAGCTGAGTAGGTTATAGTGAAAAAGTGACACAAAATAACTGTGTTGTAATTTATAATCTGTAGTAATTAGATCCCGTGATTCCCAAGCCACTGATAATGCATGTCAGTGCAAAAATGTGTAGAAACAGATGATTAATTATAGAATAATTTGAGTAAGCTTGGGAGAAATTATTTAATTTGTAGTAGTGTCATACATGTTTCTGTTTAAGCAGATGATTTTTGACTTAAATGATAGTCATAAAAATCTAATCACATACTTAGATCACGTGTTTAACTTTCTTTTTCAGAAATGCCTGATCTTGAGTAGTTGAATATGGATGCCACCTCAGTAGTTAACGATGTTGGTCGAAGAGAGAGACTAGGCATGAGTTGGCATCCACGTTGGAGAAGAACCTAATCTCGATGCAGTTTCCAAAGTGGCACCCTTAAAGGGAGTGACAGGGAGTGACTGTGGGTTGGAGACATGCACAGAAATCCATAGCAACATACAGTGCTGTGCTTTGTTGTTTTGTTCTGCATGGACAATTCTGTTCAAATGAAAACATTGTTCATTGAATTAAATGATCATGTAATGGGATGTGCTGATGTCTTACAACTTCTCTCTCTCTTTTTGTTTTTCTTCTTTTTGCTGATGTCAGGTTCTGTATTAAATGTTGTGATTTCTAATGAAAAGAAAAAAAGACTCAAAAATGCCTATTTTCCAAAAAAGTAGATTTTTTGATAACAGATTTTTTCCCCTTTAATGTTTGTATTGTAAATTGCACATATTTTCTTTGTTAATTTAAAAGGCAGGAGTTCTGCTTGAAATGGGTTTTCCAAATGTATGCCAACATAACACAAATATTTAACAATAATTTTTTTAAAACATGTTTCAGCATTTAAAATAAACATGCTTGTGCAACTTACAGCTTGTGTTGAGGTTATGGCAGTGGAGTGGTGCAGTTGTCTCATATAGTCATGCCTTTGCAAAGATGAGTTTCTTTATGCTGTTATATGAAACCTTGCACATTACAAAAATTAATTTTCTTACATAGACTGAGCTGATTGCAGAAATTCTGTGTAGTTTACCAAGTTACCCAAATAGTTTAATTATAAATGTATATCACATACAACAAAACTATGCTTGGAGGTTTGTTTGATTCAACATGTGTTGAATTCTTTTGCATTTGTCTCATGCTGTGGGAGTTTGGCTATACATTTCTAATAAACTTTACTGGTCACTGTAATTGTTCTCTTTCCCATAGTGGCCGTAGAGTTGCCTTCCTAACAGCACCATTGTAAATGATGGAAGTCGGTACTGATAGTTCGAATATGCAAGTTCAACTCGATATTGCAAAGCTGTCCCTTTTTTTTTTTTTTTTTTTTTTTTTAAATTGATATATTTTTTTTAGAATAAAGTTTTGTATAGATGTTTTTGCTGGAGCAATGTTAAAGCTAGAAGGATTGCACTTTGAATTATTTGGTTGTCCAAGGTATCATATTCACAGTACATTTTCACACAGAACCAGGACTACAAACACACCCAATTTCTTAAATTGAATTACATAAGGGATCTTTTAGGGGCCAGCACTAAGAGATTTGCAGCAATCAAAAGCTCTTTAGAAGTCCATGTGGATATGTAAGTATTGAACTATAAAGAATTCTGAAAAATCTTTAAAATTTCCATGAATTGTGGCTTAATACACAAATCGTATTTAACTTTTACACAGAACTGCACTCAACTTGTCCAGCCTTTCAGGGGTTTCCCATCTCTTGTTTTCTACAATAAACTTTCCATAGTCATAACTACTTAAGGTTTGTGAACTTTGTGTGCTCGATAAACTAATTATTAGTAAAGGGCATAGTATGTTAATGAACTATATCAGATTGTTGAGTGAGATGAGTATCCCTAGTTATTACAACAAAAGCCTGTTATATAAAAAGATCATTTTAAGGATGTTGACCTCTTGCTAAAGTTAGTTTTTTTTAATTATCTGATCCATCTCCTGCGTTCTACAATACATGTTTTCACCGCTGTGTGGTGAGTATATTCCAGAGCTTCTAATCTAGTGTGAGATATTTAGGTGCTGCATGTTATGTATGCGTCAGCAGTCTGGACCCAGAGAACAGGAAAACACAATGCAAGCACCTTTTCAGCACCCTCCCCTGTAAAACTGAACTGTGGGCTTAAACCCACAATAGGTGGCTTAGGGAGTCACAAAAAGGCCATAATACTCAATAGAGATGCCCCAACCGGCAAAGTCATAAACTGTCAGAAAAAAGAAGATAAACACTATTTTACATTGGTATTTTTTATGAAAACCAAATGGTCTCTTCCATCATATTAAACGGACAACTTCACAAGTAACCTGCTTTAAGAAATTAATGTCTACAGGTTATATTTGTATATTCCCTTCACACCAAGCAAGCAACCCTGGAACACAAATAAATAAAACTCTGGCCTGTGGAAAAGTAAAATGAGATTCAACATTGAAGACAAACAAATCATAGAAACTAGCAGAAACTGTTACAGCCAGCGTTTTGTTTCCATGCCTGAAAGGAGAAAAGCGGTGAGCTCAGCATAATCCTTTCAAAGCACTGCAGCCATCCCTTTGGCCGTCCTGGTCAGCATGATGCTCCAGTGCAGATGCTCAATGCCAGGCCTGCTCTCCCCTCTTCCTCTCCAACCGTGGATTTTCCACTGCTTTATCTGACCTGAGCCTCCAAACTATTCCAATCCACACAATGTAAAACTCTGCCTAATCAGTTCTGTTGCCACCAACCCAATTTGTACCAATCCACAGCACAAGTGGAGAAATTGAGAAATTGCTCGTGCTTTGTAGATTTCCTCTTTGAGTAGTCAGTGTGAACTGCTCATGTTATTTTACACTAGAGGAAATTAAAAGAAAATCATAAAAAAAAATAAAAAATCACACACTATTAATATTATCTGCTGTGCTTGGGAACATATATTTACTGGAAACCAAACAAAAGTTCACTGCACTAACAGGCTCTTCCCACCACACGCTCACTGCTTTTATTTTCCAGGTTCAAGACCACTACAGTTTCTCAGCAGGGGGTTTCAGAGTCAGCGACTGGGTTTCTGATTTGCTGTTTTATTTCCACCTCCTCTGGTTGAATTCTTCAGCCAGGCTGTTAAAGAGACACGGGGACTCTCCATCTCCTCCAGTAAACCCAGAGCTGTAGCTGAACCCCTAAAAAGCTGCAGAACCATGTGGCTTTCTAAGATGCTCTAAATCATATATGTTGTCCAACCATAATTTTTATTTTCTGGTCCACGTTGATTATTTCTTGGCTTTTCAAGTTAGTATTTTTGTGGGTGTGATTTTCTTTTTTACAATAAGCAGAGAGAAATCAAGGCAGGAAAAGGGTTGAATGGCTTTGTTTTGATTTGCAGTATTGTGCACTGACCCCTCCCCTGTGCAGTGTGGCACTGCCGTGGTCCTGGGGTATTATAAAAAGGCTCCTGAGCTCCCCCTGCTCTGGTAAAGAGGCTGAATGTCTGCAGGACATGCTTATCGTTTGTTTATCCATGTTCCTCCACTAACAACCAGCGAGGTTGGCATATAGATGCGCAGAGACTGGCATACTGCTCCACTCAGGAGCTCTCTATGACAGAAAGCAGAACAGCAGATTACTTACAGTTGCATGAGAGTTACATGTTAGGAAGTTTAAATTTGGTTGCTATTAGATTTAGAGAGGGGGTTTTGGTTTAAGGGCAAATTTTGCTCTTTGTTTTTTAGTGTCAAACGCTGTCATTTTTGTGGAGAAGCAGCTTCTCCTTTTATTTGATTAGTTGTTGACTTTTCATCCCTCCACTCAGAAGTTGCTTTTTTTGCCACCATGTGGGAGTTCAGGTCCATGTCTTTCTGGCGGGCAGTGTTTGCTGAGTTCTATGGCACAATGTTCTTTGTATTCTTTGGGCTGGGGGCGGCCCTCCGCTGGACCACCGGGCCCTACAATGTTCTTCATGTTGCCTTTTGCTTTGGTTTGGCGGCCGCAACCTTCATCCAGTCTATTGGCCACATCAGTGGAGGACACATCAACCCGGCCGTTACCTTTGCCTACCTGATTGGCTCTCAGATGTCCTTGTTCCGTGCTTTCTTCTACATCATTGCCCAGTGTCTTGGAGCGCTGGCTGGTGCTGCTGTGCTCTACGGTGTCACACCCGGCAACATGAGGGGAAACCTGGCCCTGAACACGGTAGGATTACCTATTACCTGCTATTACATAACTTTTTCTCATGCTCTGTTAAATATTAGGAGGACTGACTAGAAATTAAAACAATTTACAAAGTAGGTGCACAAAGCAAGTTTTCCAGTTGTTTTTTGATTAAGAAGATGTGTGGATGCATAAAATGCTAAATATCTGTTTCACTTTCAACCTGTGCTTGTCTCTTTGAATTTATGCACTTCAGAATACAATCCACCCCTCTTTTTTTCTGTCTTCAGCTGCAGCCAGGCATCAGCTTGGGCATGGCCACTACAATGGAGATTTTCCTCACCCTCCAGCTTGTCGTCTGCATTTTTGCTGTGACAGACGAGAGACGCAATGGACGCCTGGGCTCTGCTGCTCTGGCCATTGGCTTCTCTGTGCTCATGGGGCATCTTCTTGGGGTAAGAACCAACCTGGAGTTTATACATTTGAAAAAATCACTCTGGGTTCATACAAGGATATTCTATCAAGTTAAATATGCATTTTTTTTAACACCTCACTGTCTCTCTGTGTCTTTTATCTAGATGTACTACACTGGAGCTGGAATGAACCCAGCAAGGTCCTTTGCTCCAGCTGTTCTGGTCAGGAATTTTGTCAACCACTGGGTAAGATAATTGTGTCTGCCAAAAAATGATGTACTACTAAATTACTTCACACCATAGCATCCTCAGACTAAACAACACTTTTCTACTCTCTGTCATGTCTGTTAACATCAGGTGTACTGGGTGGGCCCTATGATCGGTGGTGCCATGGGTGCCTTGCTGTATGACTTCATGCTGTTCCCCCGTTTCCGTGGTCTTTCCGAGAGGCTCGCCACACTGAAGGGTGCCCGGCCCCCTGAGGCTGAGGGCCAGCAGGAGACCAGGGGAGAGCCCATTGAGCTCAAGACACAGGCCCTATAAGCCTGGAGTTGGAAGATTGGCTTTCTGAACCGCACCCCACCATTGCCTCCCCATCCCTCACCTGTCATGCCTCACTCTGCACCCTCAGTTCCTGGTCCATCCTCAGCCCACACACTGTTTTTGCACACATACCTCCTCCCTGCCTCCTCATATGCTAACATAGATCCCAAACATTTTGTTTTCCTTGTTCTGCATCTAGAACTGGACCTCCTGATTTACAGTGAAGGGGCACCCACAGCCCTGATCATCCTTTTTGATTTCACCACTACCCATCCTACATTCTCTTCTTCCCCCCTTGGAATACAGGACAAAGATGGAGGGTTGGAAGAAGACTTGCCACTGAGGGAAGCACCCTGTGCCCTGTGGTGTGGGGAGTCAGTCATTCCTGGCTGACCAGGTGGCTATAACTGCTCAGGACAGGGGCTGCTATCTCTATCTTTCCTTTCCTTTCCTTCCCTTTCTCTCTCTTTTCTGTTTTTTTTTCCCTCCCTGTATTGTAGTCTGCTAGGAGTGAAGCTACAGTAGAGCAGTGGACTTCTGCATGCTTTTTTCCATTTTGATCCAGTGTGATCTCGCCCTTTGTTTGTTTTGTTCCATGAACTTTGGGTAAATTACATGTAGGTATTGTACTTAAGTATTTATTTGGCTTATAATCTTTTTTTCGCTGTATGTGTGAGTGCATGCGTGATAAGGAGTGAGAGAAAGCGTGCTTGCATGTCTGTGTGCACGTGTATGCTTGTGTTTTTGTTTTATTGATCATTTTTATTTTTCACTTCTCATTGCCAACATCCTTTGTTTGTGCTCTGATTTTTCTTTTAATTTATTTTGCCAGCTTTTTAGGGAACGATGTTCCCTACTGCCCTTGCTGAAACCACAAAAGTTCAATACACCAGTTCAATCAATTCCATGTTTAGAGTGATCCTTTTTTTTTTTTTTTTAAATTGTAAATGAAGATAATTAGTTTTAGTCCAGCCAGATCCAGATTTGCTTCTCATCTAGTGAAGCACACACACACATACACACACATTCATATTTGTATTAAAATAAACAGCAGCAACACCCAATATTATTTGCTCTTTTATAAATTACAGTTAAGATTGCAAATCCACATGTTATTTTAGCACCCAAGTATGCTAACCATTTTTTTTTAAGCGGGAAATCAGCGAGTTTAAATAATCTATACCATAACCCTAAACAGCTTCTTGAGAAGTTGTTTTGGATGGTGACTTCCTGAGATAATTTTGTTCTCAGAGCTTTAAAGCAGCTTTCATCAGCGATTCGTGTACAGGTGTGTAATACTGGTTTTGCTTTTACCTTTGCGTGTCTGCCATGGTAAAACAAAGAAAGCAAACCTGACAGGAACAAGCGTTTTCTCTTTGGGCCGTGTTGTTTGACATGACTGAAGGGTCGCTGTACATCAGCTTGAGGTTAGAAATGAAAGAGTGCATGAGGTGTGGTGGCTTCTTGCTGGTGTTCGCAAACACCTGGTGACTTCTCTTTTCTGAACTGTGCTGGGTGGCTCTTAAGGAGTGAGATCATTTCACTGGACAAGGCCCTCGGATATTTTGAAGGAGAGAGACGGTCATGGTACGGCGACTGAACTCTTTAGTGTGTTTGTACAGGGCGGCGGATGTACGCTTTTATTTTCATACAGTCTACACATGAGAGAATGAACTTTGAAGTTGAATCGGCCTGGTGTCCCCTCTCTCTTCCATCCCTCCTTCGTTCACCCTACCTCCTCCTTTCATTCGCCAGGCAGCCATCCTGTTCTTCTCTCCTGAGGGAACATCTTCAGCTGCTGGGATGGAGGGAAGGGGGCAAGGTACTGAGATAAATTAGTTACAAATTTCACCAGAGCAGTTATTGAACCAGACATGTAAGCTGATTCTCTCTGCTTCTTCAACATAATCTTTTTGTGTGTGTGTGATTTCCCTGGCAGTGGTTGAGTAGAATTTACATTTTAATGACCTGTTGAAATTAGAATTTGTTTTCTAATGGGAAAAAAAGCTTTGTGATGTACAGTGTATAGTGTTCTTCTTTTTTTTTTTTTTTTTTTAAATTTCATGACTATTGAAACTGGACAGATAGGGAATATAATATGCTAGCTATACAATGTGTCCTCTTTGGCTGACAGATTATGGAAGTGATGCCAGTTATGTTGTGCAGCAATATGCTTTCATTCAGTGGATGGCCTTTATGGTAACAGGCATACCTTCCCAATTATTGATTATTTTTATATGTCAAAAAAAAAAATCAGAAAATTAAGTTTACAACTCCTGTTTTGTCTCCTTTCTTTTAGAGTAAGTGTAAAAAAATATATATATTGGATTTAGGTATACAGCTTCAGATAGTATTTACCAAAGAAATAAACCTTAGATTTATACAGCAACTCTCCCATATAGTACATAACACATTTCTCACACTCAAACTAAGTAATCATTTTCATAAACAAATCAGATGAAATTATGTGTGTACCACAGTAGCACTAAAAGCTACAGTTCATCTGTCTGCAGCTGCCTGTACTGAAAACTATCCTCCAATGTGCAGTTGCATTCCTGGATCTTGACTTAAGGGAGAAATGACCAATTTCTTGTAAATAAAATCAAACAAATATTTTTGGCTATTTACAGAAAAAGTGAAATTTTATTTGTCTCCACAGTGAAAGACTATAAGGTTTCTAGTAGTACACCTGGAGTGATATACAAAACTCACTAAAACATATGAAAGGTTAAGCAAGTATACATATCAACTGACCTTAACATCCAACACACCCTTACATGATAACATGCACAGCACTGACAGTGACGGTAGGTAGTGCAAAACTTGCTGTAAAAACAGAATCTCTTTTATGGCTGTCTCTGGCAAACATTCAATGCATATAAACAGCCGTAATCAAAGGAGTTTAAGGTTTAGCCAAAGAAAATCAGTCAGTGTTTTGCTTCTGTACATCACCACAGAGGATTTTAAAACAGACAATCAAGATGTGATTGAAGTGCAGACTTTCAACTTTAATTCAAGGGGGTGACTAAAGTATTGCTTTAACTAATTCAGAATTGCAGCCTTTTTATACACTATTACGGCTGATAGAAGTATACAGGGCTGTATTCTCTGCTCAGATTCATCCAACTGCTGCGTAACAGTTCAGACATTTCAATGAGCCCATAGCACACTACAAAGGCAACCCCAACTCACAAACGTGCAACAACTGAAGGCTTAGCAGAGCATCTCAATGGAAGACACATTGGATGATGTCTGTGGGTCCTAGATCTCAAGCAGTAATTGACTGCAAAGGATTTTCATCCAAGTATTAAAAACAGTTCTTACATTGAACATTATTTTAGTTTGTCCAATCACGTTTGAGCCTCTGATAATGGGGTGCTACATTTAAAAATGGCTGGACGTTCCTGACCAGTTAATGTAATACTTTGGTTGAACCCTTGAATTAAAGCTGCAAGTCTGCACTTCAGTCACATCTTGATTGTTTGGTTTAAAAAAAAAAAAATCCACCGCGGTGGTGTACACAAAGCTACAAACATTGTGTTACTGTCCAAATATTATGGATTTAACTGTATGTTCTTCTGAAATTCTCATCATGCTTGAGAATAAAGGGAAATAAGGGGGATGTGGTTTGAAAATATATTTTTACTTTTACTTTTTTTAGTATTTTTTTTAATGTTTTGGGCCATCAAAAGGGAAAATAAAACATTTACACAATGTTGATTAAAAACAATAAAATGAACAAGTATTGGCTGACATCAAACAACATTAAACAACAAGAGCTTGTTTTGATATAATAGAAAACACACTTGGATTTTTAATTGACATACAGTAGATATAATAATAGAAACACTGTCCATCACCCTTCACAACTTCTACCATTTTCTGCAGAGGCTATTAGTGTAGTGAGTTTCACAGTCACCACAGATGGAAAAGCTGTTTATTTCTTACTGAGTATTTACCAAACACACTATCTGCAGAGACTGAATGAATATCCTACTGTGAGAAAGGTTCAACCAGGTTTTCAGATAACACGGTCTCACTAAAATAGACAACATGCAACATTTACTAAAAAGAAAAATACCTGGCAGATTAAAGTCCACTAACTAGCAATGTCATGTAACATTGCCTTTTTATACCTGCTATCATACTTTTGGAAACGGTTGGTAAAATGCTATAATCTGTACAGTAATCCACTTATTTTTCTAAAAACAAGCAAAGCAAAAAAACCCAAAACAAAACAAAGAGGACCAGGTAAGAAGCACATAAGGTTCGTAATGACGTGTGCAACAAGGCACAGATGGCTGCCACAAAAAATATTTTTGTTCTGGTTTGTTCAGTTTTACTTTGTCCTTAAAATTATTTCCTGCTGCCACACGCCACCAGCTGAACATGTTGAGTCCCAGACAAACCAGCTTTTGTCGCTAATTTTTCACTCAAAAGTAGTCCAATCTTTAGGTGTTGAAAGTGAAAGAAGAGAATCTGGAGAAATGGCGGCATTTTTGTCATATGAGTCGAGTTTGGCTTTAATCTCTAGCCGGCTTCTTCTTTCCGCTCCAAAAACAGCCCGTGAGAATTATTCCTGAGACTCGAGATTAACTGAAAAAGTCCAAATCCAGAGGCCTGGAAAACAGGGCACATGCACATGATCGAACCATCTAAAAGTATTTTTAGAAAAATCAGACAACACTGCAATAGATGTCATACAGATAAACCAGAAAACCTACATGGGTTCTATGGCCCCAGATGAACTCCCTGTAGGATCTATTATTTCATCAGGGAACTCTGGTGAGTTGAATGGTGACTGGAACTGTTGCCTGTAGAGTGAAAATACTATCAGCAGATTTGTTGATGCAAGGACCAGTGAAATTTTCAAGCTTTTATCTTTAATAGTTTTTGAGATTTTCATGTTCAAACATTGCAGCAGATTTCAATGTGCAAAAAAAAAAAAAAAAAAAAAAAAAAAAAAGTCTTGAAGTGGGTTGATTTTATATATGAAGCTAAAATTTCATAGTGAACATTACATACGTCCAGACTTTGGACCATAACGTTCTTGTGCAAATCAGCAGAGGGTCCATGTTGATTACCAAAAAGACCTGAGCATTGTTCTGGACAAAAGATTCATAGGACCAAATGTTATATCCTGGATAAGAAACAGCTTCAGTATATTAGGGGGGAAAAAAACACATAGATCTCAAAGCAAAACCAAAATTTAATTTGATAAAGGTCCTCAAAACTTTTTTTGAATTTTCCAAAGGACTTCACTTTTATAAAGCATTAATAAAATAGTTGTAGCATTTGTTTTGTCATTTCTTCTGATTTCCCTTTTCTTTCAGTGAATATTTGGTTTTGAATTATGAAGGTTGCCATGTTTTGATTTAGTGGAGAAGCTGTTTTGTTTGTGTGCGTGTGCCTGTTGTCCTCTTTTTCTTTCTTTTATTAAAAAACAAACAAACAATGTGTAGGCTTGATACTCACATAGAGAAGCCACTGGGAGAGGCTTCAGCCGCAGTTACTATGTTGGATCCCGAGGATGCAGCTTCCCTGCACATGTATGTAAAATGAAAGGTTATAACACAAAACGAAGCACAAACAAAGTCCAAGTCATTGAATTGAACATGGAAAAAAAGAAATAAAAAAATATAGTATTATAAAAGTATTATTTAAAAACAAACACTGAAAGATTTAAATCAGATACAATATCTTCAAACACCATCACTACACACTGATTGCCTGCTGCTAATTACTGTTTGAAATAGTACAATCTTTCTAATTCAATAATCCCAAGTATTTTTGGCTGTGCTACTATGAATAACATTCACTGACTTTATTTACTTTGGCGCTTTGCCTTGCATGCTTTGGAGTGTTTAATTTTCAGTGTGTATGGTGCTACAATTAGGTGGTGTGGATTTTAAAAAAAGAAAAAACCAACACTTACACAGGGAAGCCAACCTGAGGTGAGGGCATGGTTTCCCTGGACATACAAAACACATAATATGAATTATAACCATAGTCCAAGAAGGCAAAATGAGAAAAAATAGGACAGAACAACCATTACAACATTACCTTTACTGACTATTAATAACAAATTGAGACACAAAATGAAATATGATCAAACATAAAAAGTGTATAATTTCTAGCTTTGAAGCTTCAGGAAAATTCAGAGTATTGTGGCATTAAGCAAAAATCAGGATACTTAATTATTACATTCAGTGATTAACAAATTTATTAGACCACTACCCACTGGTTTATGCAGTTTAGCTGCCCTAAATTTGTAATTACCAAAATCATTTTATGTTTCTTTAATGGTTAAATCACCAGTATACACCAGCTCTTCAATCAAAATTATAGTTATTTACTTGCATTCCTGAATAGAAAAAAAATTGTTTTATTGGTTGAATATTATGCTTGATTAATTTGAGACATCTCAGAGAAATCCAGGGTTCTGTCTCAAATTTGGGTATAAAAACATGAATCCAGTTCAGTGAATTCAGTCATTTTCAGTATTAAACAAGTTTGATCAATTTCTAATATATTAGTGTTTTTCTTGTTTTTAATGGCAGGTGGTCTTGTAAATATAATTTCAGGAGTCTAGCATTTCTACCTATTTTTCACAAATACTGTTAGAACAGTGCTTCTCAATTATTTTCTGCTATGCCCCCCCTAGGAAGAAGAAAAGACCTTTTGCGCCCCCCCCTCCGGCGCGACTGTAAGTACCTGCTTTACGCTGTGAGTAGGCAAAAAAAAAAAAGAAAAAAAAAAAGTGCACCATAAAGCGCAGACTCTGACAATGAGAGCTCCACTGCCACCTACTGTTGTGGATGTGCAATTACACTTTATTCTAGTATGGCAAAAAGAGCATGTTCCCCCTGCGTGTCCCCCCCCCCCCCCCCCCCCCCCCCCCCCAAGGGGGCGTGCCCCACTATTTGAGAAGCACTGCGTTAGAAGGACATAAACTGTAATTGTTGCCAGCACAAGATGACTCTTTACTTCTGCGGGAACATTGATGATGAGGTCAGTATGGAAATACAGTGACAGAGCGTCCAAGGTACACTTACATAATGAAGTTAGCAGAACTTCCCTGTGCTGTATTGGAAGCTGGAGGTGGGGCATCCCTGCACACATAAAGAAATGACATGTTCTCTGTATTTTCAAGTTTCCTGAAAATAACTTTAATGTTTTTTATTTGTTATATATATATATATATATATATATATATATATATATATATATATATATTTTATATATCTCAATCCTTACATGCCGATTCTAAGCTGGAGGGACACTGGGATGTAACCTGTGTTTGTGGATAACTGAGGCTCTACTTCACAGAAAAAAAAAAGCAATTAATGTGAGTTTTCTTAAATGGATTATATAGCTGTCTTTGTGCAGGAGAACAATTACCTGTGTAGAACTTTCCGAAAACGTCACGTTTATTATATTCTGGATAGAGATATGTTATGTGCTCAATGTCACGAATGCGGTCCCCGAGGCCACGGATCTCAAGGTCTCTCTTGCTGAAAGGCTGAATGTTCTGGATTTTTTGTCCCCCATCTAGAAAAAAAAAGTTTAATCCGTCACTACATACATACATTTAATCATTATTATTCATCTCTGGCTCTCTTCCACAGCATGTCTTTTGTCCTGTCTCTCCCCTCAGCCCCAGCCCCCTCCGTGAGCCTGGTTCTGCTGGAGATTTCTTCTTGTTAAAAGGGAGTTTTTCCCTCCCACTTTTACCAAGTGCTTGCTCATAGGGTTGTTTAGACTGTTGAGTTTTCTTTATAATTATTGTAGGGTCTTTACCTTACAATATAAAGCACCTTGAGGCAGATTACACTTACACTAAACCGGTGCCCTATCAACACTTACTTTCACTAGGAGACACATACGCGATGGTGATGCCTCCAATTTCAGAGTCACTAAATCGAAGCAGGAACGTTCCATTGGGCCTGTCTTTGAGAATCAGGTGGAGATGCTGCTTCCCAATGAAACCAAATATCAGCCTGGTGGAGCAAAACATTGTAAACAGTTGTCATCACAGGCCACTAACATTCACTGATGAAACAGCAGCAGAATCTTCTTACCCTTCGCTCCAGTAGGACTTCAGGTGTTTCTTGGTTAGCTCCATTACTCCTTCAAACCACTGCCAGAAGGTGAACGTTCGACCCGGGAGGACCTCCTGTAAGGTTGAAAGTCACCGTAAGATTTGTAGGTCAAACTGGTCTGTGCCAGAGGATATGCATGCATACCTTATTAAACTGGGCCCAGGAAACCATCATGTTACTGAAGTCATCAGCATAGTCAGGCTTATCAAAGATCTTCTGGGCCAAGAAGTGTTGGTTGTACTGGTCCAAATTGTGCTGCGTCCCGACCTCAGATGTAAATTTACTGTTGAGAGTGTTGTACATCATCCTCCACGGCACACGCTCCGGCACCACAAAGGGGATTCTGTCCTGATGTCAGAAATATAGAAAACTAAACTGCACATTCTGGCAGATGTTAAAGGCAGACTTTTATTTTTCTTCAGCTGTTAGAATTTTGGTGAATGAGTTTTGGCGGTGGAGACTCTCATCCCTGCCTTTTTTCCTTGAATGACAAATGTCTGCTATTTCCTCGTGTTCTATTTAATGGCACTTCCGCTTTCCCCACACAGAGCGTCCTGGGACGCTCAACTCTGGTTTCCAGCAAAATTCACAGAAAAGTTCAAGAAGTCAGGTCATACAGCACTCAAACCACTGCTGTTTTCTCACGACTGTTGCCACACTTCTTAAATAAGATATGCTCTTAGTTGCTACTTCTGCGGTTGTGCATTTGATAAACCACGCCTCCATCCTAGCAACCACCACTGTGTTTTTCCACCACAAGGGGAAGTAAATATAATGCCTCGCCAATCCCTGACGCATTCTAGGTCAGGAGTGAATTCAAGAGTCTTGACGCTAAACATTAATTCTGCACGCATTCCATGTGTTGGCTTTCCCAAACTCTTAGCAGAACAGAAGACAAGCTGCTTTAGTGAATTTAAAAAAGGACAGGTCAGCAGCAGCAGGAAAAAAAGGAAATAAAGCAAAACAATAATTTCATGCTTACTCGCTCAGAGAACGCGCAGTCCCATATGATGGTGGCCACAGCATTGTTGTCTTGACTGCCATGAACAATAACAACCACTGGCTGAGAGATCACCTGTAATCAGTGACGTTATGTTACGCAACAGCTTTCAACCGTCAGCACAGCTGATAGCAAATGTGTTAGGATGTCAAATACAACTGTGTAATGTGAAATAGGAGAAAAAAAAAATTAAAATCACTGAAGAACAGCACACCGAGAACAGTTAAACAACAGTCAGAATAACAGATAGGGTCGAACCTGTATCCTATACGGAGTGTCACAACCTGTGATGGTGATCTCTGCTGTGAACAGGAGAGCAAATTTCTCCTCTGTCACCGACTCTGAGCCCTTTCTGTCTGCTCTCTTGATTTTCTTGATGGACTGTTGAATCAAAATAAAAGCTTAAATTCAAGGATTCAAGGTTTTTATTTGTCATTTGTGCATGAACCAAGGTCTAGACACATTGGAATTTTTTGCGCCGGACTCTCTCATAGTCAACCAAGTATAAAAAAAAAGAAATAAAATAGAGCAAATTTCCTAACAAGGCTGAGTAATAATTAAACATGGAGCTGTAAATGAAGACCAGTACATACCATGTTTCTGAAGTTGGCACACGTGCTCTTGGTGGCTAAATTGTGTTCTAGGACAGCTGAATTGTTGATCAGTTCACCCACATTATCACTGCAAGTAACAAAATTTCAGTGTCAGTTATTCCCTCATACGACTGCTGTATAATTAGTACCTTAATGGAAGCCACTTAAAAGTTTTAACTTCTGTTGTTTATTCGATTTGATTTATTTATGAGATCATTTACAAGACACTAAACAACAAACAAGTTACTCAAGCATCGTGTATAGTCTTAAAAATGAACAAAGATTACATTTTACACAGTGTAAGAGTTCTTAATAACATGAGGTGCTCAGTCTTAAATAAATCTAGCCAAAACAAAAATAAACAGGTGACTTCTTAGGTCAGTTAACAGAATACAAAAGGAATCAAAAATACTTTTTCCCCCCATCAGGACACCTTCGGCTAAAAACAAAACAAAAGACTTGAAACCCAATGAAAGGTAAAGTGATGAATGTCAGCTAAACTGTGAACAAAACATTTTAATTTGATCCCAATCCCAACTCCTGACCATGTAATGAATGCAACCATTATCCAACATAGATAATGGTCGCATTCATACGTTAACATACGTTAGAGAGCAAATTACAAGAGGTTTGAAAGTTAATTGTGAAAGTTTCCTGATAACTGTATTAAAAAAAAAAAGTAAACATGCCCACAGCTTACACTTTTCCCCTGTGGGAATGCATCCCAAGTGCATGCCACATCTTGTCCCTTGCTCTGTTTGCTCTGCACAATTTTATGCACAGTCTTTGTGGTTTATTTGCTTTGTGTGGTGCAGATGCACCTCTGGTGAAGCAGACACACAGATCCCCACCCCCACCCCACGTTCCAGCTCAGAAACACGTGACTCACCCAGGTACACTGCCCAGGTTCCTGGCCTGCATTTCATTAATGATTTGTGCCTTCACCATCACAGGCTTCCCAGGAGCCACTTTCTCTCCCAGCAGATATCGCACAGTTGTGGAGAACTTTGACTGAGTCTTAATCACCTGCGGGGGCTGCTTGTCCACTATAAAGGAGCTGAAAGAGTTACAGAGTTATAAAGCTGTTTTCTTCTTTAAAAATGTTTTAAAGTGAGTCAAAAAAGAAAACAATGGGACTGTACTACCTTTGGATCAGAACCTGCAGAAGTTGCGAGAGCCTTTCCTGGAGGTCAGAGCTCATTTCCCCCGTCAGCATCAGTTCCTGTCTCAGGTTTCCATTCATCCCAAGAAGCTGCTCACACCTGACGTAGAAAGCACAGAAAAACACAGATGCCCAAACTAGTAAAACATGCAAATTATTTGAGTAATAACTGACCAATTTACACAATCACACAATCATTCTTCATTAGAACATTTTTTCTGTGTTAAACAAGCCGAAATTCTGATCCAGTCATTGTGCTGGTTTAAACCAGTAAAGGTTCAACAAAGTGATTACAGTTGAGTCTGAGGTGGGATTGAATACATTTAGGAAAAATGTTAGCAATCCATCCATCCATTCACTTTCGCTTATCCTGTTCAGGGTCGCAGAGGAGCTGGAGCCTCTCCCAGCTATCATAGGGTGAGAGGCAGGGTACAACCTGTACAGGTCGCCAGCCTGTCGCAAGGCCAACACAGAGAAACAGACAACCATTCACACTCACATTCACACCTATGGGCATCACCAATTAACCTAACCCCAGTAATTGCATGTGAGGCAACAGTGCTAACCACTGCACCATCGTACATCAACTTTTTGAAACATTTCACACCAAATTTTAGTCTAATGGAAGCACTCGATGAAAAGTCTAGGAATCACCAAAGTCTCTAGGATTCATCCACCAGGGATCATCAATATCTGAAAAATTGCATTGCAATCTGTCCAATTGTTTGAAACAACAGATCAAATCAACTACCAGGCCAACTCCACTACGTCCTGATACTGATCAATAAAGTTCAGTAGTATGTTATTGGATTGTGGATACAAATCTGCACTATTTTCTAGTACTGAAACTTGAAACTTAAAGACAAAAGTGTCAAAGACTGTCTTCCTTAAGCGTAAAGGATGGAATGAAACCAATACTGCACAAAGGCATTTAGTCCAAATAGCAGAGTCGTGTGCACCTCACCAGGTCTGCAGGGGGTTGAGGTTGTCATCAAAAGGAAATCCTATGGCTGCCTTGCGCTGATCCCACACCCAGTCCTTCAGCCTGTCAATAAATCGGGTCTGGCAATTGCCTAGAGAGTCCACACACTCCTTCAGCAGGTGTGTTTGTTTCTACAACAACCAACATCCAAACATATTGCAATTTGATTATTAACTGAAAACAATTAATCATGTTTAAAAAAAAAAAAAGTAACTTGTTTCTAAGGTGCCATTTTTGTTGACATGTTGACAGGATACACAGGCTCACCGTGGTCAATGCTTGTACATTGTACTCCAGCTGCTTGATGTGTGCTTGAAGTTTCTGGACTTCTGATTTTCCATCCAGTCCATTCTGCTGGAAGGTCGCTGTTAAAACAAGAAATATGACATATCAAATCCTTCCTGCATTGTTAGGCAATGCTGCTTTTTAAATTAAAAGATAACAGGTTTTATAGGTTTCTGAGGGAAATACGCTTTCTGTGTCCATCCATCCAATACAGGTTACACAGGGGGCTGGAGCCTATCCCAGCTGTCAGAACAAAAGGTGGGGTACACCCTGGATAGGTTGCTAATCAAACATGACCAATTTAGAACTGCAAATTAACCTAACCCATGTACATCTTGGGACTGTGGAATGAAGCCACAGTATTCCTCTTCCTAATATATATATATATATATATATATATATATATATATATATATATATATATATATATATATATATATATATATATATATATATATATATATATATATATATATATATATATATATATATATACCTTATGCTAAAGGTTTAAATAACCTTTAGCATAAGGTTATTTAAACACATGGAAGATGGATACTTCATTCAAAAATTTTAATCAGGTTTGCTGCTGATATAACTTTAACGTCCATTTTTCCAACCATAAAAAAATATATATTACTTTTTCGTCCCTGTAAAACAAAGTTGGCACAGTTTCATCAGTAGCCCCAATGACTAAACATGCCACGTGAAGCTCGCCAGAGATAGACGGACAGGAAGATGCCTCACTCCGTTTAAAAAAAAAAAAAAAAAAAAAACGGATCCAGGGTTTGGGATATATATATATATATATATATATATATATATATATATATATATATATATATATATATATATATATATATACATACATATACATATATATATATATATATATATATATATATATATATATATATATATATATATATATATATATATATATATATATATATATATACATATACATATATACACATTTTGTCTTAATAAACTACATGCGTATAATTAAACAAGACAGTATCTACAAAAGTCTGAGCCTGTATATCTGACACATCAAAATAGGGAAAGGTGAAGATTAAATCATTAGCGACCTCCCAAATACTGGGAGAAATATGTCTAAATTTAAAACCAAAAAAACCCAAACAAAACCCCAATCATTCATTTTAATACTTATTCTGCTCTCAAAAACAATCTGCCACTTCCTACTGAGCAAACCAGATCAGAGACAGTGATGACATAAGAAGCATCTCAGGAGCAAATCTGTATTTTAGATTTAGACATCATGCACCTGTCTTTCTAAGAGAGCTATGACACAGGTTAGAAAGGTTTCTAAACTGCAAAATAATTAAAAAAAAAGAATAAACGAAATAAAAATTGCTCAAAGAGCTCAGAAAGCCAAGCAGAAAACAAAACAAGGCTATGATTTCACGTTGAAAAACAGGAACTCTTTATTAAGGTATTTACGTAAGCTGCAGTTCTGTCACTGGAGTCTTTTGGTAATTATCACCGTCTCACTCCTTACAGTATTTGAGATGATACATATACAGGTATTGCTGAAGATTAAAGTCCGTTTACCCCCCGTGCATGTGTGTGTGTGTGTGTGTGTGTGTGTGTGTGTGTGTGTGTGTGTGTGTGTGTGTGTGTGTGTGTGTGTCTCACCTTGCAAACTCTCAAAGTTTTGCCTCTCCCAGTTGAGCTCTTCTTGCACCTGGTGCATGGATTTTCGAATCTCCTGGAGATTAAGCACCTTCAGAACCAGGTGGTCTACATCCTGCATGTTCACTAAATCTCGCATCTGGTACGATTGGCTGGGTGCAGGGTTGCTCTATAGACACGGAAAAAGCATTAAATACACGTGCAAAGCACCATTACTGGGGATTTTTAAAAATATATTTATTTTGTATGTCACTGAACGCTGTGTGGCAGGCAGTAATAGAACCCCAATCCAAGACTCCGGCGACAGGATATAAGCTCAAAATACTCAGCTTTATTACTGGTAACACACTGAATTAACAAAGTGCAAACGGAGGTGGACTGGAGCCAGCAGGACAAACTAGAAATCTCACCGAACAAGGAAAACACACTGACGGGAGAGAGCACAGCATAAAGGGAGACGCTGTTAACAACACGACACAGAACGGAGGAAGACTCAAGATAAAAAATACATATACAAATAATCAGGGAGGTAGAACACACCATGAAGCACAGCTGAAATTAATCACTGAGACAAGATAATGGACATAAAACTGAATACAGGACACAAGAGAGAGGAGACTAACAAAATAAGACAGGAAGTAAAAAACACAGAGACTGCAACTAAGATATGGGAACCTGACAGACAGAGATGCACAGAGGAAGAACTAAATTAAAACACTGAAAACACAAATATGCTTAACAGGAGAGTATACAAACAATTAGGTAACCCAAGAATCTCAGAATAAACAAAATCACAGAGTACACAAGTCAAAACACTGGACAACTAGCCCAGGACCATGACGGCATCTAGAAAACATATTAGCTTTACTGATCTGCCCCTGAGAAAGGCCTCTCCAATCATTTATCTTACCAATTTTGCTGACAGCCTTGTGGCTTCTGGTTGTCAGGAGAATATGCACAGCGGACGGGGAGGGGGTGTTACACAGCTTATTATTTGTGAGCTGAGCCACAATTTGCTGCAACCATTTATGGACATTTTGTCAAACTGGTACAAATAAAAATATGCAGAATATGTTTCTTTTTGTGGCAAATTCACAAATATTATTGCAGATCTTTGCCTAAAATCAGTGTTTCTTCTGGTAGATAATTCCACTATCTAAAAGAAATTATATTTCTAAGATCAGAAACTTTTAATTATAATAATTAATAAACTTAAAATTAATAATAATTTTAATAATTTAATTATTGGTAATGTGACTGCATACCACACTTGCTGTAACATTGTTCCTATTGACGGAATCAAGGAAGCCCCGACATCAAGGATGCGAGCTGTTCATATTATTGGAGATTTATGCTTCAGCGGGAAATCTACTCTGCAGGTATGTCGTAACCACAAACTCCTCTAAAAAATCCTATGATGTAACCTGTCATGACCTGACATGAACTTCCCTAAAAATGTAACTACGCACTGTGTTGATACAGGCCGCAACTACTGTGACTAACCTGTATATCAGTGAGAGGTTAATAATCATTGCTTCAATATAAGGAACAATAATTGTAGTAGCAACGTAAGGACTCGCATGTCAGCAAATTCTTGGGGGAAGGGATGAAAGGGATGAAAGGGAATGGACTAAGATGTGGAAAACACTTGGAGGATAAATATGTGGGAAAAAACTGACCACAACAATGAGTGGGGAAAAAAATCAGATGTGAACACTTGGCTCTGAACTTATTAGAAGAGCTGGCAAGATTGTGGCATACCCAAAATGTCAGGAAAAAAACCCACTGGATGAATTAAAATACCCATTAAACACACACCGTTAGAACTCAGGACAACGACTCTAAGTTTCCTTTTCCTCAGAAATTTACAAATTTTTACCTTGCGCTCTAAAACTCATTTTGAAGGATATTCTCCTTACAAACCCCTGATCCTTCGGCACTTTCAAAGTGCCTCTATCCAGTGTAATTAACCACCATCAGATCTTAGTTACACTTAACATAGGGACTTACCCTGGGTACCAGAGCCCTCTCCTGCCTGAGGATATCCCTGACCATCACTGCAAACTTTAGCGGCTGCTGGCGAAACAGATCCTGTAAAGTAAGCAAATGTCTCAGAAAATCTTGAATACCACTAGTTACAAGTATGCAATCATTTATGCTGATATCACAGATGATATCACAGATGATGCATTCCTAGCGTGTATGTTTTCTTTAAAATTATGAAGGACTCCAAGCACCAAAGCTGCTTCTTGTTACAGAACCTAAACAGAAGTTTCTGCAAAGTTAAAATTTTCATGGGTGATAGGAGGGTGAAAAAATTAATTTCAGGAAAAAAAAAAATCCAGGTCCACCAGAAGGGGCAGCTGTAGTAAATATCAACACGTTTTAGTAAATAACTCATGAACCACATGTTGCACAATTAAATGTCCCTGCATTCCTTAAATGGAGCTACATCTACTGATAAAAGCCATTTTCTCTGCTATATTTTATGATAAGATATACTTTTCCCCAAAATTTTGGAAATTCCTTTTTTACAACAGTTAAAATTATGGTTATGTGAGGAAACAAATTAATTCTGTGTTGCTTCATTAAGATCTCTTTGTTTAACATGTCATATTTAAAAAAAAAAAAAGACTTCCAATAATTAACACTTTACATTAACCAGAACCTGTATGAATTCCTCAGCTGTGACCAGCAGTCGTTTTACAACAATTCAGTGAGTTTACAATAAACTCAGTAAACTGTAGACTCTGTTTTTGTAAATGTAGGCTTTATGAATTTATATCAGAATGTGACTTTTTTTCATATTAATTATAAAGCCACTGTCTTCTTTATTTCTCTATTAGTGGTCTCACTGCAGTCAAACCTGCAGCAGTGAAAATTTCTTAGCACGGTTACTCAAAGAAACGGCACATAATCTTGGCTACTAATAGCACGCCAAGTGAAAAAGTGCTACTGTATACCAAAAGGGAAAACATGAGGGACCAAAAACTCGCTTCAGAATCTCCTGATGGACACAGTCCCCCTACCATGTTCCTGCTCATCTGCATCAGCTTCATCCTCTCAACAACATTGGCGTTCTGCAGAGCAACCGTTTGCAGTATGGTGATGGCCTGGTCCAACAGATTTTCAGCTTGACTCTGAAGCTCCACGTTTTCAATTGAAAAGTCTTCCCTGCAAGAATGCACACACAACAAATGCAATATTTATGATAGATAGATAGATAGATAGATAGATAGATAGATAGATAGATAGATAGATAGATAGATAGATAGATAGATAGATAGATAGATAGATAGATAGATAGATAGATAGATAGATAGATAGATAGATAGATAGATAGATAGATAGATAGATAGATAGATAGATGTGCATGCACATGTGCATCATACCATCTTTGGTTCTCTATCCACTCAGCTATATAATGCCTGACTTCAATGGGGAAGGAGTTTGGTGGATAGAGGCTGCTGACTGTCTCGTAAGGCAGACGCTGTAGCATCTGGGTCATTTGTATCCACTGGGCCATGATCACGCAGGGCTGTAAGTAAAAAGAAAATTCATTTCATATTTTTAAAATACAGTGGAACCAAACAGGACATCTTTTTGATTTAACAGCACACTGGTGTAGCTCTGGTCTTTTCAAAGGTGTTGTGGGAGTAGGAGAAAGAGACTAGAATAAGCTACTTTCAGCTGCTCCTTTATTCACTAAGGAGTAGATTATTTATTTATTTATTTTCAACACCAGATTCTCTTCACCCTGAAAAGGTTATGAAGAAAATGGATGGATGGACGGACGCTCTTCCCGACACAACCCTCAAGGGATGTGTGTCTCCCCTTCCAGGCTCAAACTAGAGAGCTTTTTGCTTATTAGGTAGATGTGTTTAAAGTTATACTACAGAGCCAGAAAGAGAACAAGAATACTGATCAAAATTATCTGAATGTATGTCGAAGAGACACGATTTAGATTTTTTTCTGCCATATGTCAGCCACTATCTTTTTATTTATATACATATATGCATGCAGTATGTAACACTGTTGATGTCTTTATAAACAAGCAACCTATTGTTGCAATAGCACTTGACCCCTGACAACTATCTGTTCATCTGCTGAAAGCAGCCTGAGAGCATTTAAACAATGAGTTGAGTTGCTCTGCTCTGCTGGCACCACACATCATTCCTACCTATCACTAAGCACCTTTTTTTTTTTCATATTAATAGGCCAAAATCAGCTGGCCATACATTATTAAGGCTCTACTCTAGAGCACCTAAGTTAAACAGACTGGCAACCTGTCCAGGGTGGACCCCACCTCTTGCCCTATGACAAATGGGATAGGCTTCAGCTCCCCCACAACCTTAAATTGGATAAGCTGTGAGGAAAATGGATGGAGTCTGATGGCAATCTTTTTCCACCTCTACAGCTAACAATAAGCTTTAGAACTTTAAGCGTTTTACTTTAATGGTCCGGTGTAACCAACATTAACTTATAATATCTGCAATGATATACTGGATCAGTTGAGCAAAGCTGTGAAAATAGAAATGTTCTTGCTGGCAGAAAGTAATTACATCCTTCCAACTTTATCAGCGTCCCAGATGTGGAGTGAACAGCTTAGTGTAAACAGTCCAACTACATGCTTGTTTTTCTAAGACTAATGAAGAGGTACTATGATTTACCTGATGTAAAACACTCCAGCAAAGATGTTGATGAGTGGTTTGTTTTCCATTATAACACAAAGCCTTGCATAGCTCTTGGCAGTAAGACTGTCGTTATGTTAGCAGAAAGGGATTTCCTGACTCATTCCTGATCTGAATTGGTGGTAACAACAAGAGACATGTTGTAGGGCCTCTCCAATTTAAAAGCTATGGCTTTTATCTTAAGGCAGCAGGACTATAAGCAAGACAATTCTCATATTAAGTCATGATTTCTGGTATGTCTGGTATATATGGGTGAGAGTGTCCAAACTTTTGACTGGTACATATTGAGCAACTCTTTAAAACTGAAGAAACTCTTAACTGAAGAAACAAGGCATTGCATAACAGCTTTTACACTCATGAAAGTTCGATCGCTACCACAAAGGCAGGTTCAAATTTCTGTAGATAGATTTTGTCAACACAAAAGCACAGCAGTGGTGGAAGAAGCAGTAAAGAAACTCAAAATAATCCAGTTTAAAGACTGACGCAATCTGAGAGTTCATTCTGTTTTTCTTACAATGTTACAATGTTCTGCTGGAAAACCTGAGTTCTGGCATTCATGTAGACATTACATTAACATTTAACACCCACTGGAACATTGCTGAAGACCCAGCACACCTCACAAGGCCCTTCTTGAAAGCTTTTGTAATGCAAGTGCACCCCACTCCACTGCAAGGATGACTCAGGAGCAACCAAAGAAAAACAACAAAGATTCCATTGTTGATCCCAGTAAGATTATGCATCCACAACACAGGTCTATTCCACAGAAGCCACACCCCTCAGCTCACAGAATGCCAACAGATTGGTACCAGACACCAAACCTCCAGGTGTACTGCGTTTAAGCTCACCAAGTCTGAGCTGTTTTAACGCTACGTAACATTACATAATAATGCTGTGGCTGCTCAGCATAAATTTACCATGTCTGATACATCTGGCTCTGACCCGACATGATTATTTAGTGATCAGTCTTTATATGTTTATGATAACTACAGATATCACTTGAGATGCCAGCAGGTGGGAGAATTTATGGTACATGTAATGTTAGATCTTATTAATGCTGGCACTGCCAAAGGCACAGATTATCATCAGTAAAGTAAACTAAACACAAATAACTTAAAAATCCATAAGACTGGCAATTCATGTTCCTAGTTGCTTTGATTTTACACTGTTGCAGTGTAACATGAGATTAGGCCTCTGGGCAACACAGTACCCAAAACAACCTGGAAGGAAATGGAAAAACTACAGCCTGGAATGCAGGTCTTTTTTTTCTCTGTGTGTCTCTCTTTGGCTCGTTAAACTGATCTTCTTTCTTGTGCTTTGACTGGACTGGTTTCAAAACAAGCATCGAGGTGTACAAATAAACACAATGCAATCCACTGTGTATGATTTCCTCTTACAGTAAAGCTGTATTCCTGTATTGTATTAGGTTGCTTGTAAAATGTCTCTGTGTTTTATAACCACAAAGTTGGATTGTTAGACAGTGTCACCCTCACATTTTCACTTTCACACAGCAGTTTATAACCACATTTTTAAGCTCTCAGCCATTTAGAAACTTGCCACTCCTACATCCTAATGATGGTTTATTAGTAGGTTCCTTAGTGTAGCAGTATATCACCCTTCACTCCTGCAATCCTTTGCATATCAACCTAGTTAACAAACAAAACTGCATTACTGCAAATGCAAAGAATTCTGAAAAATGCGACACTGATGTTTAAATAGCAACTGTTGCAATCAATCAAAACTAGCTCCACATCATATTTGTCAGCTGGCCCATTCAGGCTTTTAGTGGGTGGCCTCGCTGCAGGTGTCATGCCACATGGAAACTCCTAACTGCAGGTCTTTCTGCCCCTCATGTCACTATTGGGAGTACAGTGGCTACTCATGGGGAGCTACGCCTGTCTGCAGATTCTCTGGTGTCTGCATCTAAACTTCTAGCTCATTTAGAATCAATGTCTTCCATTAAAGAGCACTAATCAGTTTATTTTTCTCATGACTCAAGATCATTCATGTTTATGTTGTGTGATTACATTATAAGATTATACAACATATCAAACATCTTCCCAGCCTTCTCCCTCATCTTAAAAGTGAAGAACACGCTGTACATGCACCTCCCTTGTGTACAGGGAAAAAAAAACTCCCAGAATTCATCTCCTGAGAGTATTTCAGACTGATCAAGCTGCTTCCTTCACTATTTGGCCTCAAACTTTGGCATGGATGTCTGCACTGCTACAAGTCCACTTGAAATTATATAATATAATGGCTGAGTCAGTGTCACATCATGGGAGTTTTCGCCAGTTTTTTTTTTTTTTTTTTTTTTGGGGGGGGGGGGGGGGGGGGCTACAGTGTGGAACAATGTTAAGGGAAATAATCACTTACGTAAAAATGTTTTTAAAAAATGCATACAATGAAAAAAAATTGCTCATGTTGCACAAAGGAAAACAGAATGGTTTATGTAAGCTTGCTTTTTCAAGCATCTGTTTTAACTTTAACTACTGAAAGCAGAGTCATTGCTGGAAATACTTCAAAACAACTGGCACCACTGCCGTGGAATAAAGATAATTTCACAAGGATCCACCAGGACAGTTAGATGCAATAGGTAGGTATTATTATAATTTTGGAACTTCATCACTTCTTTTATATTTTTCATATTCATTATTATCCTTTGATGCACCATTTAAAAACCAAGGACATTTGACATTTTTTTAGACACTGCACTGTTTGCACCTTGCCTTGGTGAGTTCAATCAAAAGAAGAAGGGCATTCAGTAGAGCACACACCTCACCCACCCCAAATTTTCTGTCTGGCAATGCTCCACTGCAATAAACACCACTTAATGTCATCATACTCCATCATAAATTACCAGGTCACTAGAAGGACTTTATTGGCTTTTAAAACCTTTAAAATATGATTTCCATCCATCCATTCTCTTCCACTTATCCTGTTCAGGGTCACGGGGGGGCTGGAGCCTATCCCAGCTAACATTGGGTGAGAGGCAGGGTACACCCTGTACAGGTCACCAGCCTGTCGCAGGGCCAACACAGTGAGACAAACAACCATTCACACCTATGTCATGTCTTTGGACTGTGGGAAGAAACCCACGCAGACACGGGGAGAACATGCAAACTCCACACAGAAGGGCCTGGGCCAAGGTGGAATCAAACCCAGACCTTCTAGATGTCATTGTAGCTGTGAGGCAGCAGTGCTAACCACTGCGCCACTGTGCTGCAGTTTTCTATGATTTTCTATATTTTTTTAAATGAGATCCACATGAACAGATCATGTCATATACAGTCTGGACATATTTTATGCAGTTTATGAAACCTAATGGCATCGTCTAAAAAAAAGGTACACGGAAAACAAGAAAAGCAGAGCTATGACTTGTATCTGTGTGTGAGTTTTGTGTAGGGTTTGTAGTTCACTTTGCATTATTGTGAGTATTTCAATTTAAATTAGAAGTATCAACAGTAATTGCTTGTACCTGAGTACTAAGTTTCATTGCGATTGATGAAAAATTCACTGAGAAATTAATTTTAAAAATTTTGTAATTTTGTTAATGATGAGAGGTTGGGATTTTTTAAACTATAGAAAATTTGTGGTTCCTTTGAACTTTGACCTTGAAAATGAAATCATAAATTCATGGGCCCCTAAGGAATATTTTAACAAAGTTTCATCAATTTTGGCTCAAACTGTTTGCTAACAGAGAAATGAACAGGAGCGAAAATAACCTTCTGCCACCTCTCGCTGGGTGAGGTAATGAGAAGTTATTTTGCGAATGCCTGACAGCTGCAGAGATGGCGAGATTAAAAATGTTTTTGAAAAACTACATTCCCATCTTGCTATATGCAAAATGTGGCACCAGGTCAAAATACACTGTGATAAATATAGAGTCAAAATCAAGTTGATTTTATTTATACACCTTGAAATCCCAAATTGTGTATTCAGCTTTTCAACTGTAAAACAATATATCAAATTTTTCTGAATAAAGATTACTGAGTGAAATGGGAAAAACCCATACCTACCTGAAGACCTTCTGTTCAAATCATTATGTATGATAAAAATCTGTTATGGGGTAGTCAAACCAGAACTGGTCATTTTCCACTGCCATTCTCAGAAATCAGTGTGGGGAAATTTTACATTTTTATGCGGCTGTTTTGAAAAGGTGTAAACTTGTTAGTTTTGCAAGAAACAAAGTTTAATGAATGACTAGAGGAATAAAGACTAAACAATAAATCCTATCATTTGGCCTTTGGGGAGAAGAATGAGTAGCCTTTTCAGTTAGCTTAACTTTCTATATACCCCAAGCAAATATGATTATTTTTCTGATGAATTAATCTGCCAATGATTTCATTTTTTTATCATTCAGTCATTTCTTCAGTGTAACGTTTAAAAAAGGGGGGGGAAATCAGATTGTCAAAGCATACCAGAGTAGAAGGTGCCATCTAGCTAAAAAAAAACACTTTTGATGATAAATTAAATTCATAGCTAAAACAAAACGTTGATAAAATACTTCCATATTCCATAACGTTGGGTTGGTTGAACAAAACAAGCAATCAGAATGCACCAGCCTTTACCTTAGGAGCATGACTGATATATTTTAAAAATCTAATCTAAAACACTCCTGAAAAGCAAAGGCAGATTGCTGCTGAGTGATACCTGTCATTACAATTTGCAGAGGATTCCTACAAATCTAATTTATGCCCAGAATATTGCCAGAACTAGATGATGGCAAATCACTTGTTACCAAAGGGATGCTTTTATACATTGTGTTCTGTAAAAAAAAAAAAAAAAATTTTCATGAAGTACCCATGTAAATACCAATATATCTGTTAGACCAATATTAGCTGGCCAATGTATCAGTAAGGCTCTACTAAGGAGCTCACTGGAAGTTCCTGAATTAGCTTTAGATGCTGATTGCAGCATCTGTCATTGCCTAGCAACAAACTTTAAAAACTTCACAATAAACTCAGCCAGGACAGCGCAACTAAAGTTTGCGTTTCCTCTACTGACCAAGCAAACCCTTGAGGTGCTAATCTTAGATGTTAAATGCCGAATCATTCTATTTGAGATAACTAAGGCTAAAGTTCCCTCTATTTTGGGTGAGATCAACAAAATGACTCCCCTAGCACATGAAAAACTTGTGCTGGTAACTCTAGAACAACATGCAGGATATACAAGGCCCTCGATTTTGAAGCAGGGAAGTAATGATTTCTCCTCCAGTACAAACACCCATTATGTGTGTTGTACAGCGTAGACAGGCATAAACACAATAGAGAAAAAAAATTATAAAGAATGCGGAAAGCAATCACTTTTCTATGTGCAAACATGCCTCCTTTGTTACAGCTGACACTGTTATACTTCTTTATGAGCTCAGTAAAATAAAATTTGTAGCCACAACACACACACAAATCAAACTGTTTGATTTAAAAGAGAAACCAAGAGACTTCCGCTTGTTCCTTTCATGTAGTGTGGGAAGTAAAGCAGTGGGGAGGACTGATGTTTCTAGGACTAATAGTTGCTGGCAAGTATTTTATAGTGTCAATTATTTTTATGACTGTGTCCATCTGCAACCTCAGGCGAATTTCAGCTACACAGGTGTGTTTTCACAGCGTTGACAGGGTGGAAAACTGGATGCCTGGCAGTGTAACTGTTCTTCTAAGGAATTAAAAGTACACATTTAAGTACACTACACTAAAATCTTGAATATGATATTTCTAACATGTTATAAAACTACTGTATAAGCGGATATTAACTCTATCGATATTTAATATCCATCCAGTGTAAGAATCGATGCCACATAAACAGCATTATAGCGTTTTGGAGCAGTGAGGGCACATGATGACACAAATGCAGTTGGAGAACAGGGCATGAAGGGAGGGACCAAGGTGAAAAGGCACTAATCGTGCTGTCTTGGCGTACACAACTCCCTTCAACATTTCGTAAAAGACACGTTATTACAAAATACTTATTTGAGAGGTAAAAGATTAAAGCAATCATAATGACTATTTTGGTTCTCAAAAACACGAAAGTGGCAAAAACTACGCTGTGAGGTTGTGTTTAAGGCCGACGTCTATCCTGCGGCAGCCTGTTGTTTCAAAAGCAAAACATGACAAACCCACACATCACCCATTACGCACGAGTCTCAGAACTGACACGTTTTCGTGATTAGCACAGATAACGTGAGCAGAAGGAAACATTTACTCTTACCTTCACTTGTGTAGAGAACTCAAAACATTGAAAAATGCTGCGGCTCGTCGCCGATTCCCCCCTCTACTGGCTCACAAGTTCTCCGAGCAGTCCTACAGAACGGGACCTTCCTCCATCACTCAGTGTAATGCTGACGCTAAACTCCGAAAGCTGGACAATACGCGTCGTTAAAACGGAAGAAAACGGAACTTTCGATGCCAGCCCTTCGTGCAGGTCGCAGGCAACTTTTAACGACGTAGAAACTCGGTTAGGCTCACTTCCCTGTTACGCACGAACAGAGCGCGCTTTATTTCCTGCCTTCAAGTTCACACATGACCCAAAGTACTACGTGTGTGAAGTTGGGACGGCTACCAGTCGTGCTGTGTGGTTCATAGTGAAGGGGGCTCCTGAATAAGAACACAGGTCGTTGTTGGTCCGGTGCGCGCATTGTTTAGTCTGGGATTTGTGTCTGTCTTGTCATTATTTTACAGTTTAAGCTTTCCATCCTCTGTATCTCATCGGTGAAACAATGGAAGACCGTGAGCCTGGCATACTACCGTCGGCTGTTATTACGCTGAAATAGAAACTGCAAGTGAGTGTAGTGGGCATGGTGAACTTCCAGAGAACGAGTCGTAGGCGGAGTAATGTTGAGTCATTTTACAACATAATGTAGTCTGACTTCCAGTAAGGAGACACATGATACCATATCTTCAAATGGCAGTGCCTTCAAGAGGGATAACTTCCTAACGGTAAATGCAGAGGGAAACTTACACTATGCTTACACTATTCAGCGACATTAAGGCTTTAATTTGGCTCTGGATTTGTGGTAAATTCGCCCTTTAGTAGCTTGAAATTTGCCCTCTGTGCTACCTATGAGATCATTATGTTTCTAGTTTTCCTGTTGAGCTTGGTGTAATTTCCTTCACATATTTTCTATGACTAAGGGATTAATCAAATGCTGCCGGGACATGCAATTAATCTACATGTATTCAAATGTCTTACTTAAATGGGCAAATATTTAAATCCCTGTTTAATTTGACAGCCATAGATAAATTAACAAATAAGAACTTAACTACTGCTTTAATAGTGATTGTTAAATCCAGCAGTAGCTTAATTAAGTAGTTAAAACTGGCTCTACTTTGCAAGGAAACGTTAAAACGCAAAATAAAAAATAAAATAAAAATAAATAAGCATTAGGGCATAATCCAAAAACCATTTAATGTCAGTTTTACATGGTGAGTCCTCTAAGCTAATTTTCAACTACTTATTGGCCAGTTCTTAGAAAAGCAAACAAAATGCAATCAGCCCAGAATCATAATACATAGAGAGGTGTACCCAAAACCAATAAAATGCACAATAATGCAACTCAGTCACGTTTAAGTAGAAACAATAACAAACTACAGAACCTTCTGTGAGTGATGACATATCCATGTTTTTAAAAGAAAAACATATTTTTATCTAATATAACATAAAAATCGAGCAGAATTGTAAATTCTTTGGTAACACATTGTCCTACTGCAGCACAGAAGTGATTGTTGTAAATTGAGCTCTGTGTGCCTATCCAGCTACTCCATTAAAAAATCATAAATTATTTATGTTTAATGATTCCATTAATCATTAATTGTCATTTGCATTACTACAGATCAATTTATGTTACATAAGATGAAAAAAAAATGCTTTTCTTTTAAAAATAAGGACATCCTGTAGTGCCCTCAAACTTTATTTCCTTAATATTAGTTTTTCTTCAACAAGTCCCTGTGAAATCTTTAAACTTCTTCACGTCACATGCAAAGCCGTTAAGGATCAAGCTCCATTATTTCTATATATACAGTACTGTGAAGCATTTGTCCCCTTCCTGATTTCTTAGTTTTTTGCAGATTTGTCACACTTATGTTATCAAACTAATTTTAATATTACACAAAGACAACCTGACTAAATATAAAATGCAGTTTTTAAATGATGATTTTGTTTATCAAGGGACAAAGCCCTCTAACTGTTTGCGATAACTGGCAGTGAGTCTTTCACATCGCTGTGGAGGACTTTTGGCCCACTCTGCATGATTGTTTTAATTCAGCCACATTGGAGGGTTTTGGACATGAACGGCCTGTTTAAGGTCATCCCAAAGCATCTCAATTAGATTTAAGTCCAGACTTTGACCAGGCCACTCCAGTCCTTCATTTTGTTTGTGTTTTTTGAGCCATTCAGAGGTGGACTTGCTGGCGTGTTTTGGATCATTGTCCTGCTGCATAAGCCAAATGCTCTTGAGCTTCAGGGCACAAACTGATGGCTGGACATTCTCCTTCAGGATTTCCTGGTAGAGAATAGAATTCATGGTTCCATCAGTTACAGCAAGTCGTCCAAGTCTTGAAGCAGCAAAGCAGCCCCAGACCGTCACACTACCACCACCACGTTTGACTGTTGGTATGATGTTCTTTTTATGAAACGCTCTGTCAGTTTTATGCCAGATGTAACCAGATGTAACAGGACTCAAACCTTTCAAAAAACTTGCATTTTTATGTCATCAGTCCACAGAATATTTTCCCAAAAGTCTTGGTGATCATCAGGATGTTTTTTGGCAAATGTGAGACGATCCTTTGTGTTCTTTTTGGTCAGCAGTGGTTTTCTCCCATTTTTGCCCAGTCTCTTTCTTATTTTTGAATCATGAACTCTGACCTTAACTAAGGCAAGTGAGGCCTGCAGTTCTTTGTTCTAGGTGCTTTTGTGACCTCCTGGAAGAGTTGTTGATTTGCTGGTAGGCCGGCCACTCCTGAGAAGGTTCTGGCTCGTGAAACTGAAGTCAGCTTTCAAAAAAACAAAAGACACTGGGCCACCAGCCCAGGACCATGACAGCAACACTGGATGGAAATAAATCTTGTGACACTGCAGAAGCTTATCGAAACAATGCCACAGCGAGTGCATGCCGCAATCAAAGCTAAAGGCAGTCCAATGAAATATTCGTGTGTGACCTTTTTTTTTGGTGGCGACTTTTTTTTTTTTTGGCCTTAATGAATGAAATTATAAAAACTGCATTTTGTATTTACTCGGGTTATCTTTGCCTGATATTTAAATTTGTATGAGGATCTGAAACATGTAAGTGTGACAGAAAAGGGATATGCAGAAAAGTAAGACTACAGCACTGTAGTGTTAGCTTGGTCAAGTGACCAAATAGACAAAACAAAACAGTCACAAGAACAAGAGGGGTTTGAAATGTGAAGCAGGTTTATTTTTCAACAAGACAACACAAAACCACAGTTCTGGCTAGCACCTTAACACAGAAAGCAGAAGTTTGGGCAGTTTGCTGTCCTGGCCACAATCCCAGGAGTGGATGCCCCAGCAAATTCACACCAAGGTCAGACTGTGCAATTCTCAGAGAAACTGCAAAAAATAGCACACACACACACACACACACACACACACACACACACACACACACACACACACACACACACACACACACACACACACACACACACAAAATATAAGTTACATCTTAGACTTTACAGGCCTCACTTAGCATAGTTTATAAGTTCATAAGCACATAATTCAAAACAGACTGAACAAGTATGGCTTGTTTGGAAGGGTTCTGGGAGAAAGCCTCTTCTCTATAAAAAGAACATGAGAGCATGACTTAGGTCACAAGACTTCACAAGACTTCTGAAACAATATCATTCTGACAGCCATGGTGGTGGAGGGGTGATTTTTTTTTTTTTTAGCTCGTTTGCAGCCACAGGACCCGGGTACCTTGCAGTCATTGAGTTGACCATGAACTCCTCAGTATAACCAAAGTATTCTAGATTCAAATGTGAGTCCATCTGTATGACAGCTAAAGCCTGGCTGATATTGGGTCATGATTGGCCAGTGATCCCAAGCACAGCAGCAAATCTACAACAGAATGGCTGAAAAAGAAAAGACTCAAGGTGTTTTAATGACCAAGTCAAAGTCTAGACCTCAACCCGATTTGAAATGCTGAGGCAGGACCGCATGATTTCAGTCTGACCCACAAACCTGAAGCAACTTTGCAAAGAGTCAGCCAATATTTTTCCACAATGATGTGAGAGACTGATAAAGTCATTTCAGAAAACAATACAAGTTATTGCTGCTAAAGGTTATTCTGCAAGCTACTGTGTCATGGAGAGTACCTAGGTTTTCACAGCACTGCATAGAGTCATTTGAAAAAGAAAGCTTCCTTGTCTGTATGCAGTACCCGTCAATTATTTGGACACACCTTCGCATTCAATGTTTTTATTTATTTTTACTTTTTTCATACATTGTAAATTAATACTGAAGTCATCCAGACTATGAAGGAAAACATAAGGAATCATGCAGTAAACTTAAACTCGTTAAACAAATCAAAAATATGTTTTAGATTTTAGATTCTTCAAAGTCGGCACCTTTTGCTTTCATACAGCTTTGCACACTCTTGGCATTCTCTCAATCAGTGTCATGAGGTAATCACCTGAAATGGTTTTCCAACAGTCTTGAAGGCGTTCCCAGAGGTGCTGAGCACTTGTTGGCTGCTTTGCCTTCACTCTGCGGTCCAACTCATCCCAAACCATCACAATTGGGTTTAGATCAGGTGATTGTGGAGGCCGGGTCATCTGACGCAACATTCCATCACTCTCTTTCTTGGTCAAAAAGCCCTTACAGAGCCCGGAGGAATGTTTGTGGTCATTGTCCTGTTGAAAAACAAACGATGGTCCAACTAAGCGCAAAACCAGATGGGATGGCATGTCGCTGCAGAATGCTGTGGTAGCCATGCTGGATAAGTGTGCCTTGGATTTTGAATAAATCGCCAACAGAGTCACCAGCAAAGCACCCCATACCATCACACTTCCTCTTCCATACTTCACAGTGGGAACTACACATGTAGGAACCATCTGCTCACCTTTTCTGCTTCTTACAAAGACATGGTGTTTGGAACCAAAGATCTCAAAATTTGGACTCATCAGACTAAAGGACAGATTTTCACTGGTCTAATGTTCATTCCTTGTGTTCCTTGGCCCAAACCATTCTCTTCCTCTTGTTTTTCTTTGTTGGCTTCTTCGCAGCAATCTGCCCATAAAGTCCAGATTCACGCAGTCTTCTCTGAACAGTTGATGCTGAGATGTGTGTGCTACTTGAACTCTGTGAAGCATTTAGGTGGGCTCTTATCTGGGGTGCTCTTAACTTGCGGTTTCTGAGGCTGGTAACTCTGATGAACGTATCCTGTGCAACAGAGGAAACTCTTGGTCTTTGTTTCCTGGGGCGGTCCTGATGAGAGCCAGTTTCATCATAACGTTTGATGGTCTTTGTGACTGCACTTGAGGAGACTTTCAAAGTTCCTGAAATTTTTCGGACTGACTAACCTTCATTTCTTAAAGTAATGATGGACTGTTGTTTTTCTTTACTTAGTTGAGTAGTTCTTGCCATAATGTGGATTACAACATTACTCAAATAGGGCTATTCACTGTATACCAACTGTACTGCTTCACAACACAGCTGATGGTCTCAAACACATAAAGAGGGCAAGAAGGTCAAGAATTTAACTCTTGACAGGCATAGCTGTTGACTAAAACAGGTGATGACCTCATAAAGCTGACTGAGAAAATGCCAAGATGTGCAAAGCTGGAGATGCCCTACTTTGAAGAACCTAAAATCTAAAACACATTCTGGTTTGTTTAACACTTTATTGTTTACTAAATAATTCCATAGGTATTTCTTCATAGTTTGGATGACTTTAGTATTAATCTACAATGCAGACACTTTTTAAACTGATTGTGCACTGATTTATTACTCTATTAGTTTACAACAAAATAAAATTTACTATAATTGTACAGTTACAATCTTAATTTTATGAACATACCTAAAATTTTTACCTCACGATGCCACCAACAGTTTTAGCCTTTATATTGTGTACTGTACTTATAGGTACTACAATAATAACAGAGATTATACAGCACATATCACACAGCATAAACATAAAGGTGTTTCAATTTGTTGACCTTGAGGATAAAATTAAAGTATACTGAAATGTACAGACCCTGCAGGCAAAAACATGCACAAGCTGTCAAATACTGGCTGCTATCTGCATGGAAATATATGTAAATAGTTTGCCTTCAGGATCAGATGTATCTGCTGCTGTATACCATTAACATGTTCAATGCAGATATGAATATATACAGTTACTCTTACATAATATGTTAATTACATTACTGTAGACCGTATGGATTCAAATGTTGACTTATTTAAAAAATAGTCCTGTGAAATATGTTAATATCATAACAAATCATGCAGGTTCACTGCTAAAATAATAATAATAATAATAATAAAGGAACAGTTTAGCATCAAGTCAATTAAACTTTAGGGATATTGATCTGGTCAGTTAAGTAGCAGAGGGGGTTGTTAATCAGTTTCAGCTGCTTTGGTGTTAATGAAATTAACAATAGGTGCACTAGAAGGACAACAATGAGACAGCCCCCGGACAGGAATGGTTTTAAAGGTGGAGGCCACTGACATTTTTCCCTCCTCATCTTTTCTGACTGTTTTGTCACTAGTTTTGCATTTTGCATGGGTCGCTGTCACTGCTGGTATCATGAGGTGATACCTTGACCCTACAGAGGTTGCACATGTAGTCCCACTCCTCCAGGATGGCACATCAATACATACCATTGCCAGAAGGTTTGCTGTGTCTCCCAGCACAGTCTCAGTGGCATGGAGGAGATTCCGGGAGACAGGCCGTTACTCGAGAAGACCTGGACAAGGCTGTAAAAGGTCCTTAACCTATCAGCAGGACCAGTATCTGCTCCTCTGTGCAAGGAGAAACAGAATGAGCACTGCCAGAGCCCCACAAAATGACCTCCAGCAGCTCACTGGTGTGAATGTTTCTCACCTAACAATCAAAAACAGATTTCATTAAGGGCACAGTGCCCTCTAGTGGGCCCCTGTACTCACTACCCGGCACCATGGAGCCTGATTAGCCTTTGTCATAGAATACCAGAATTGGCAGGTCCACCACTGGCACCCTGCGCTTTTCACAGATGAGGGTCTGTTCACCCTGAGCACATGTGACAGAGGTGAAAGGGTCTGGAGAAGCCGTGGAGAACGTTATGCTGCCTGTTACATCATTCAGCATGACCAGTTTGGTGGTGGGTCAGTGATGGTCTGGGGGGACATATCCATGGAGGGAGACACAGACCTCTACAGGCTAGGCAACGGCACCCTGACTGCCATTAGGTATCAGTCTAAAATCCTTGGACACATTGTCAGTCCCTACACTGGTGCATGACAATGCCCGGCCTTGTGGTAAGAGCATGCAGGCTGAAGGAATTCATACCATTGACTGGCCCCCATGCTCATCTGACCTAAATCCAACAGAACCTCTCTGGGACATGTTTCTGTTCATCTGTTCAGCAAGTGGGGCCATGCAAACTACTGAGCACCATTTTGAGTTGCAAAGAAATTTCAGCTAAATGGGCTAGCCTCCCACATCATTTTTTCACTCTTATTTTTGGGGTCTTTGAATAGGCCTCTGTAGGTCAATAATTTCCATCCTTTTATCCATTCATTCCTAACACATTACCCGGTCCATATCAGTACAGATATCTAGCATGATTTTTTTTTTTTTCCTGTTGAGATCTAATGTGTTTTCAAAGTGTTCCTTCAATTTTTTGAGCAGTGTATTTTGTATAAATGGCTCTTCAACATACATTAAATAGTTTTTCCAAGTGGGGCCACCAGGGGTCATTCATGTGTTGAAAAAGCTTCTGCTTGGCTGTTTCAGGTTTTGAATTTGCAATATAACTGAAAGCCATTGTTGTTTTATAACAGTGTCAATATAATGCATCCTATTTCATTATCATATCTGGTGGATTTAAAAACTACCCTAGACTGTCCTTTTACCAAGGACACAGCAAATTTTAATAATGATAATAATAATGCAAGAAATTATCTGGAGAAAGAGAGAAATGTTTGATTTTATATATTTTGATGGGAAATTGCAAAAGAAATTAAAACAGATCCCTGCAAAAATCAGTTGAGGGTAATCAGAGTGGATTAATGGCAATCTTGTCATTTGTGGGTCTGTTGTTTCTTGGATCAGCCACAGGGGGGGAGTATTGACATACATAAAATCTGCCACATGTTCAGGGATCTGAAATTTAGTGTCATAGAGCAAAACCACACGGGAGCATCTACAGACTGCCCCACATGAAGTATATCCAACTTTGTATTAGTATCTATTGTTAACCCTTTAATCCGCTTCTATCAATATACCTTTCTGCTGCTGTTTTCTGATATATATTTTTTTAGTTGTTCTTAAACATCAGTCTGTTTATTCTCCTGTATATCTATTTACTATTTATTTATTCAGTGATTACACTTTGGTCATGTGAGTGGGGGGCAGAGGCCAAAGTATTTTAGCAGGACATTCCACCTGTCAGATCTAATTTCCTGAGAGCTTTGATTGACCAACACAGAAACAATGCAGCTGCAAAGGCTTGAGCAGTTCCTTTAAAAGAACCTGAGCGGTTTCCTTTGAGCCTTTTGTTGGTCTTACTCAATGCAGACTTTTGATTATGTATCTGACTTGAAGGTGTAAATTTTATGCCATAATTATGTTGATGGTTATCTTTTCATTTTCTCTGTGTTCTCTCTTGCTACTCTATTCAGAAACTGCAAAATACTGAAAGCCTGAAAGATTAAATCCAGGTACTTGTGAAAACATCTATGCCTTTAATTAAAAAAATAAAGAGCCTATATCTAATGTTAAATAACAATGAGCCTATTCTCCAGGAAGACTGCAATCTGCCGTAATATGATTTCTCATATTTCTCACAGTATGATTACCACGAATGTGTTATTTATGGCAGGCTTTGCACTGAAACATATTCTTTGGATTACTGTTTAGATTTCTGGTGTTTGCCGCATTACCATGTTCTGTGCTCGTCTGACACCATATTAGGGTGCTCTTAGGTAGAGGACGCTCAGTGCAAGCTTGCAACATCTGGAACCAATACAGATGTGCTAGCTATCTGTGGGACCAGGGGGCTTGGAGGTTGTAGGCTGATTTGGGTGGGTTGTGGAGTGAGGGGCTGGGCTAGTTGCTACTTTGGCCCTGGGGGTCTGTGTGTCCCTGACTTCAAAATAGACTTGATTGCTAACAGCTGGCAGTCCTAACTCACCCAGTGTCAGAGCTCTCCTCTGATGTCAACCTTGTCAGTATCAAGGCTCATACAATGGAAGGCCAGCAGCGCACATAGGTAGTGAGGAGGTTTGTGTCAGGGTGAAATGAGATTCAGAGAATGAGGTTGGTTGTTACTATAAATAACTTTCGGGTTTTTAACCTTTGAATAGGGAGCACTCAATGATGATGAACACCATGAAGATTAGATATGTACTTTGAGTACATGCTGGAAACAGGAGAGCAAATATATATATATATATATATATATATATATATATATATATATATATATATATATATATATATATATATATATATATATATATATATATATATATATATATATATATATATACTTATTCTGAAAGTTACTGAGCTTCAGGAAAATGTGGCTGAGCTGTGTCCTGCTAGTCACTGCCACATTATCAGTAAATAGGACAGCAACTCATTAGCATCTTTTATTATCCAATTAGAAACTCGGCTTGCCTAATTACCTCCAATCAGCAGGGAGACAAGAATGATTGACTTCCTGGAGGACAGAACTCACTTTAGGACAGAAAGGACAAAATGCTTTTCAGCCTCTCCCTGGACGAACAGCGACTCACAGACATCAGAATATAAAAGTATTAAATGCAGAAGGCAGGCGCCTCTGTTTCAGTGCCATTGTTTGGTTTAATAATCATAAATAATCTTACTGCAATATGATCAAGAAGTGGGGGCAAAACCTTGTTGTTTGTACAAAAATGTGTTTGTTTAGACTACGGCTAGTAAAATATCATCAGTAGCATATTCAGTCGTCCTGTCCCCATATCTACATTTCTACATCATCTGTTCTACCGTTACAAGGTTATGTTGTTCTGCAGATAATGTTATTGAGTTTGTGACAGCAAAACATAGGAAATAATTTTAAAACAGCTGCAGAAACAATTATCCTTCACCAGAGGACGAAGGGCAGCTGCTGCACAAGGTTGTGCTTATAACAGAGCTATGCATCATTATTAGACAATTAATTACCCTTGTCATTAACACCAGCAGCACCACCATTCCACCGGGATCAAGTCACAGATGTTTCAAAATACACTTTGACAATCTTATGTGTAACTGTGGAGTGATGGATTCTGTTTTCAGGCTTAAGCTAAACTTTCACTTGTTTGCATGGAGTTGCTCAAATTTGCTTCTTCTTAGTTTTGAATGTTTGAAAGATGTCAGAAAAAGGCCAGAAATAGCGCAGGCCAGGCCACTGGGACGAGCTGTTGTTTACAGACAGTGACAGGGATGAAGGACCTCTGTGCTCTGGTGCTGGGTCTTAAGCCTCAGGGGTGTGCTCGCACTGCTTCTGGATGCTACAACACACACACACACACACACACACACACACACACACACACACACACACACACACGCACGCACGCGCACTTGCAGACTGGCAAATTTATGTGCACAGTATTCTCGGCTGCCTTATCTTCATTACTCATATATACAAGGTTTAGCGACTAAGACAGCAATTAATATGCTGACTATAAACCAACTGTGTGAATTCAGTCCAAGCTGAAAAGATCCAAAACATTAGGCTTTAATTTGGTGTGTTTGTACATGAAACAATACACCTGCAGTTTAAGCAACTGACTCTGATGTTGTGATCAACCAAAGCTATTATTGTTCCACCGATCATTGAAAAACAGCAAAGAAATAACTACAATGCAATATTGCCAAATTCTGTTTAATATTGTATGATACTCTTATCTTAAAATACAGTCTTTTCTGAGGTAGACTATTACAGTTCAAGAACATAATTATTTTTTAAACAGACATCAAAAAAGACATGAAATAAATACTTTCATGTACAATATGCCGCAAAAATGAGGTAGAAATGGTTACAGAAAATGTACAATAACCAAGAACAAAGTTACTGTGATAACAGATCCAAATGTACAAAATAAAAGCTTGTTTTGTTGGACAAACTGAGAAATACAGGGGGGGGGGGGCAGGGAATCAAAATGTTGCAGCTGGTTGTCATTTTTATATCTGTAATTACCAAATGAATTATTGTTTGCATTACCTAGACAATTCCGCTTGGGGCAGGGGTTGTTCTGTAATTTGGAAAAGTGTTTTTGAATTTCTGAGACAGCGATCAGTATGCACAGTGGGGGTCACTGATTGATCAGGCTATATGGCATGACTGAAGCTACCAACTGGAAATAGAGGCCTGCGCTGTGATATAGGGTTGCTGGACATCAATCAGACCCCTTCCACTCCAGAGGAATCAGTATAAGGAAAAGGGAATGGGAATGGGGGGTGGGGAAGAAGATGCAACGCCACATGGCCACTGGGTTTTGTGGCCAGGGGGCAATCCAATCTAATGAGATTGCATCAGGGAGAGAGAAAAACAGGGGAAAAAGAATGATGAGGGTGGGAGGGACAGAGAGAGGAAAGGACGGTAGGAAATATTACATCATTCTGTTTATACCTCTTCAGGACCATGGGAACAGTCTAATACAGGCTGGGTTTTTCCTGCTTGTTAAAACATAATCACGGAACTGCTGGAAAAGGAGATTTCTCTGGATTGTCTACATGTTGGGTTCATCTAAATATGTAGCTGTGAATTTTCATACTTTGGGATTTGTTAAAAGCTACGCATACTTCTTAAAACTTGTGTTTTTGGATGGCATTTTGTGCTTTGTCATGACTGCATGTGGATGATTGTGTGTGTGTTTATTATATTTATTTACATTTTCAAGTGACAATTCGCAGCAGTAAAACCATAACACAGATATGCAAATGCAGGATGTGTAAATACTAAATAACACAGATTTGCAAGCAGTTTGTCCAACAAAAAAAGGAATTTTTTTTCTGTATTCTACATAGCATTTCTTCAACACAATCATCACTTCACCATAAACTACAATAAAAATAAAGGTTAAAAGAACAGGGGGGGAGGGGGGTATATATTCATATATAATAATACATGGATTTATGGCATCAAAAATCCTTTGAAATACCTGAATTACATTCAATGTTACTCTTTGTAGCAGATTCAAGTTTCTTTTCCGAGGTAAAAGCCCCGCTGAAGTGGGTATTACAAGACTGTCAGGTTTCTCCTTGCACCTTTATCTCACTCTGCATCACTCTCTACTAAGACCCTACGATTACATACATTCTTTATTTCATATTTCTGAGGTAAAGAAATTCTTCCTGAGCATTTCAAACAAGACTACATATTATGAAGAAAAAAAAAAGAAGGAGTAAGTGTAACAGAAAAGCAGACATGCAGAAGGAGAAGCTGGATGTGTAAGTGGATTAGCGTTGCTCAAATTAGGATTCTGAGGGAAACTGCAGTTGATGTGGAATGTGTATGATAAAAAATTAAGTATGTGAACTTTAACATGATAGGAAATTAACGATGCAAAATATTAAGGAGAAGCTGCTGTTTCATGATTTGGTAACAAGCTGTCAATAATAATACACTGATTTTAAGAACTAGCCCGTTTGGAAAAATTTAAGAGTACTGCTGCTTTTGTATTTGGTTTGACAAGTTTTTTTGTTTTGTTTTTTTGGTCAAAACTGGTTTGCTGAAATGTTGCTGATCCCGAGCCCTTTGCACTGAATGATTAGTGGCAATTCAATGACTAAATCAACATTAGGAAAGCATGGAAGTGGACTGGTAATAAATAGGATCCTGAGAGTAGCAGCCAAAGGGGGGGATTTTCCAAACCCTGATTATCCATAAGCTTGGACCGCTTCACCTTGCAACAAATAAATGATTTTGTCCTGGACACAGGCTAATCAGGATCTCTGAGTCATAAAATAGCCATCTGATTTTCCCATTGGCCAAACAACGAACACACTTAACAAGGCCCATCCTTATTTTTCTTTGGGAAAAACAAAATATTGCAGGTATTTACAGCAAAACAAAATAGCACATCATTGCATGCTTCTGCCAGTGAAACAACTTTGTCAGCTCTCCCATATTTCTGAGCTTCTCTGGCTCTTTTGGCTGAATAATCTGTAAGTAATTACGAAAAAAAAAAAACATTCCAAAGGCTTTCTATGCCAATGCAGAGACAGGGTCATAATGCAGTCCAAGTACAGTGACTGGCTGCTTTCTCAGTGGCTATACATCTTACTCCACTCTACACAAGTGTCCAGTTCCTTTGCAGTGGTGTGTGGCCGCACCTTGCAGAAGGCATTCTCAAAGTCTGTAAAGTCGGGGGGCTTGCTGGATGTCGTGAGGCCATGTATGGGTCCACTTGAGGAGGATGCTGAGGAGAGCACCTGCTGGCTGAGCTGCAGCAGTTCCCGCACAGAGAAGCCCTCTGTGCGCTGCAGCACAGCATTCAACTCCCTTTCGCTCAAGCTGCAGCCTTGGGGCGACAGCGCCTGCAGCAGCACCTGTCGGCGCATAGCCACATCTGGTAGGCCAACATGATATCGCTTGGCAAAGCTCCGATGAACAGCATCTTGCAGCAGATCTGGCCTTCCGGTGGCACATATGAGAATCACCAGACCTGTGGTCCCCACCTGAGCTTTCTCCAGGGTAGACAGCAGTACCTGCCTCATACCCTCCTCTTCCATGGCCTCCACCTGGCTAAGTAGCACAACTGAGGGTTGCCGTGCACCTGCCACCTGCAACAGAGACCCCAGAATGCGTTCTGCCTCAGGCTGCCCTTTAGAGGCCAACATGGTTCCACTCAAAGGGTAGAAAGAGGCCCCTAACTGTGAAGCCAGTGAACGAGTCAGTGTCGTCTTACCCCCTCCCCTGGGGCCAAACAGCAGGACGGTTCTTGGTGGCCGCACCACTGGACTTGGCCTCAACACGGGCCACATTAGGTCCTCCTCCAGGGCAGCTTTGACATGTGTGAGTCCAGCCAGTTCACCCCAGCCCAATGCGGGGATACAGTCCAATAACTCCCCATTGACAAGGTCCAACAGTCGAGGGTCTGGACTCTTCATAGTCTCAGCAGTTGGAGCACATAATGGAGGGTGTTTGACAGCCTGGGCACGCTGCTGCTGCTGCTGCTGCTGGGTGAATCCCTGTTCTGTCACACCATTCTCCCCCGTCATACCTGCTGGAGGGCTGTATTGTCCTGCTGCCCCAAACTGAGGAGACACTAGGGGCTGGGAGGAGGGCTTGCTGGACTTGAAGGTCTGAGGGTCTGTGCTGCCTGAACTGCTGAAGCCATTTCCATGGCACTCTGTTTTGTCATTAACACTGTAGGGTGAGTTTCCCCCAGCCTTCACAGGGTCATAGCTATATTTCCTGTACCGCGACCTGTCTCCACTCTCATCTTCTTCAACACTCATCTCAAAAGCTTTTCTTTTTAATGTCACTCCAGACTCAGATGTCCCAAGGCTAGTGCTCTGGTAACTATAGCTGCCTCCTACCACAGTGGGCCTTGAGGGAACAGGAGTAGGAGCCGGCAGACCTGAGGGAAGGTAAGTTGAAGAGGGGTGGCTGTAGCTAGGAGCAAGACTGGTCTGAGGAGGGTATGTGCTAGGGGGGTAGTTGTAGACTGGCGTGGCAGGGCTATAGCTGGGCACAAGAGTGGGGGTGGATTGAAGAGTGTGGAGGGAGGCAGGGGGAAGTGCTGCACTGGGTTGCGGACAAAAACCTGAGGAAAGATACGTGCCATTGTAGCTAGAGGGGTATTCAGAGGAACCACTACAGGAGCTGCTGCCACTGTAACCCGAGTCTGAGAGGTTACTGTTCAATACTGACACACTACTAATCCCTGGAGGGCCCGCGGACGCGGCTGCAGTCTTGGCCCCCGAAAGGCCATCATGGCCTCCAGGGGGCCCCAGGGGATAGGAGGCTTCAGTGCTGTGTGTCAGTGGCCAAGGCTCCAGCTCAGACTTTTGGTTGTTTAGGCTCCCAAACACCCCTGGCTCTGCATAAGTGCCCACAGCAGAAGACCGGTCATATGGTGAATCCAACACGCCAGCGTACTTCTCAGCATAGCGCTTCAACAAGTTGGAGGCTGTAAGGGCAGAGATGTCATCATTGGCCCAGGCATAATTGTAAGAGCTGCGGCTACGGCCAGAGTAGAATTCTGACTTGTGGGCCGGAGAGGAGGTGGTGGAGGAGACATCCAGGTGCTGCTCAGGCCACTGGCTGAGGGACTGGGCATGCTCTGGGTTCCAGTGCATCTTTAACAGGCCTGGTGAAAACAAAAAATAAAGATATAAAGTTATATTTTTCTTCTAATTAGACGTATGTCAGAAAAAAACTGTATATACCTATTAATGATTACATTTTAAAGAATGTAGGCATGAATGCCTAAACTGTGCACCTTAGTGGTCATTATATGAATTATTCTATGGTCATATTAATAGATGTCTTTTTTTCTTCACAGATGTCTGTTGGATACAGTAAGTATCGAAAATTTCTATAACCCTAAACCCCAGTAATATATAACTTGTAAAAAAAATGTTAAAGTTAAATGGAATGAAAGTAAATTTGAGTCCTACATTTCCCGCTTCTACTGCAAACTTTATGGGCAAACAAACTACCAACAAAACAGTTTGTCAGCCCAAAAAATAACCAAAAAGAAAGGAGAACTACATTTGTTAAGTGCTTCCATTTGAACATGCTACAAGAAGGTGAAAAACACAAACCCATTATCCATAATGGACTAATTGGAGCTGATAATCCCTGCTGTACAATCAGAAATATAAGCATATGTTCAACCTTAATATACTAAGAATAGTAAATGAAACACACAGGAAAGTCATTGAAGAGTGTCTAAACTATCATGTGCAGTGACACATGGGCTGAGTCCCACCTTTCCAAACAGCCAAAAAAAACCCAAAACTCTTTCTTATATTTGGAAAGTAATCTTTTTTAGTTCACTACCATGCATGGTAGCATGGAGGGTGTGTGTGTGTGTGGGGGGGGGGGGGGTCAAATTTCCGCAGGAGAAGGAGGTAAAGAGGAGAAAGGAGAAAACAGATCAGAAGGTTGGATGCGTTGTTTCACAGTTTCCCAGCTTATGTTGGCGTAGGGATAAGATCCCACTACTATTGGCCGTACTGCTAGCATCTGCAGATCTCCCAGAGGAGCTATTGTTATCTCCCCGTGCATGTTGCTCTGAATGCCTGCTCTCTTCGCCTTACCCCCCCCCCCCATACCACCCACCAATCCACCCACCCACCGTACACCAGAGCTCCAAAGGCCCAGTGGCTAGCTGGACACAGGGAGGGAGAAAGGGAGAAGTGAAGGAGGGTCTGTGTGTGTGTGTGTGTGTGTGTGTGTGTGTGTGTGTGTGTGTGTGTGTGTGTGTGTGTGTGTGTGTGTGTGGACAGTTGTGTGGAGAGTGAAAAAGAAAGAAAGAAAGGGGGGTGGGTGGGTTTGGAAATGCAGCATAGTGTGCTATTCATCAGCACAGTCTCCTATGGAACATTGGGAAAGTGGAATGCCTGTTCCTCTGGCTGACTTCAGCACTGGTCGTGATCTAATTGATCATCGTTGAGTTAACGGGACAGAAAAGAGCAGGAAAAATGCAATGGTTTTAAATTAGCTTAGGAGCTGGTTTACCCAAAAACATAATGCATCTTCCAGTAGTTATAATCTGCATGTATACAACTGCAATTAAAAGTGTGTGGCTGACTCCATTTCGTTTTTTTGTATTTTTTAAGTCATTTAAGCTCTAATTTGGACTTAAAGGAAGACCAGGCCACATTTATGTATAGTAACTTCTGAAATCTCAGTAATTTTAAAGCATTTGCAAACTTTTTTTGCAACTATCCATCAAAATATTGTGATTATAGGATTGTCTATTTCATGAGGAGGAGTGCTGCCTCTTGTTGAGGCATTAGCTTGACATTCCACACATAGCTTGGCATTATTGAACTGTCATGATTTACCCCAAGGTGCAGACTACTTCAGTGAGAAACTGGGAGGAAAAAAGGAATATGGTGAAAGTCATCATTGCTGCCGTCTCTGCCTTTCCTTCAGTGGACGCCTGATGATTCATTATTCATGGATCATCAGGCGTCCACTGAAGGAGCCAGGATTCTTATTGCCATTTAAATCAAATCTCAATATCCACAGCCTGAGATTAGAAGCTGTTGCTCTCTCGGTCTCCAGCTCACTCCTAAACTTTGGCCTCTTTCTTTACCCAAATTCCAAACCTCCGCATGTGTGTTTTCAGATTACGCCCGTTGTTTATTCAGTCAGATGAGACCAGCAGACCAGATGGCCATTGGATTATCATGTCCTTCATATTCAAATGCACTGCCTTAAGTTCTCAATGGCCACACCAGTTCAAGTGCTTCCCAAAGCATCACCGAACCCACAGAGCATCACACCCACTGCAGTAAGATGTACAACAACAATATTGCACTGTGTTCACTTCTATTTTTACAAACATACTGAAGACATTGGCTTGTCCACACCCATATGACCACATTTATTATTTTTTTTTTGTAGTCTGATTTGCAGGTCTTTGTCCAGGCTGCAGAAACCATATATATGTCCTGCAGGCCCTACCCATCTGCAGCCCAACCAGTTTGTGAGCAGCCCCAATAATGGGGCCTGTGTGTGACAGAGATGGATGAGAGCCCAAGGGAGCTCATAAAACCTGCAGCAGGGAGGGAGGGATGGAAGAAGGAAGGGATGGAGGCAGGGAGGGGAAAGAGTGGACAGCAGGCACTTCGTCCTTTCTAAGCGGACTTGAACAGACATTAGAGGACTCAGTGAGGCAGGCTAACTGCTGTCCCCTCCATCATTAGAGTAGTTCCAATACAGGATGGTATACTACCCTGCTGACTGGAGTAATGACCAGCTGCCTGTAACTGAAAAACCAATTCTGTTAAATCTGAACATTATTATAACTCTTACAGAGTTATACGAGTGATCAGTCACCCCTGATGAAAACAGCAGGGTTGCTGTGCAGTTTAACATCCCATGCAATTAGATCTTTCCTTATGCTGGATTGTGGTTTTTAGAGTATTAGCACTCCACAATGAACTGAGCAAGCTCTAATCTACAGTTCTGCTTAAATCAGAGCCATCACGCAAGATTAATTCACTGGAGGGACATGGAAGAAACCTAAGATTAGAAGTAGGAAATAGGACAGTGTGGACATACTGTGGATAGTAGTAGTAGTGTGATGCTGGTTTGTGACATAGAAACATTAGCACTGCTAATACCACTGGTATACCAATATCACTGAACATGTAATCCAACTGCAAGTAAAACTGATGACACTGACATTTTTCTTTACCCACCACAATCCCATGAACTCTGTCTCATAAGAGAAGGATTATAGACTTAAATCAATATTTAAAAAAAAAAAAAAATGAATCCTGTTCTTCATTTTGTCAGTAAAGTTGCTCTATGGTTCAGATACAATGAGATTGGAAAATATGTAATATTTTCCATCTATTACCACTGATGCTGTTAAATTCCTAATGAATCGAAATCACTTGTGATGACACAGATAATGACATGGTTCTTCTATTGACCGATTGCCTTACTTGGCTGCAGGGAGGTTGATAAGAACCTTCTGTGTATGCATATGAAACTTCCCACTGTTTGTGTGTGTTCTTGGCCCCAGGAGAGACAGATGTTCTTCTGCTGACCGCCTTACTGTCTGTGCAGCCATTGTGGCGAACGACCATCCAGCAGACGTGCGCGGATCGGACAATCCAGTTGGCCCTGAGACAAAGCCTAAAGGATCCTATTGTCAGGGCCCTGTCTAATTATGGAAATCTTATTAATCTATTCAGCAGCAGTCTACTGACAGCTTTTGTGTCAGCCTGGGATTTATTGAGGGACCTGTGTGAGCTGCATCCTATTGTAGGAGTGCGTGATGAAGACAGTGGCATGGCTCACTTCAGCAGAGGCCAGCTTTCTTTTGAGGAGGCCCTAAAATTAAAATTAGACTACTTATGGCGAAGCGGGAGCGTGTGGGGAGTGCTGTGATTTCTGCCCTCAAATGCTCAGATCTGCCACCTGCAAAGTCACAGAGCCTCATGTTGACTGGCCGAAACTGAAGTAGCTTTTGGCCCCAAAAAGGCCGGTAGTGCTTTTGACTGTTGTGGTTTCCTATAAAATAAGTATCAGTGAGTGAGGTGAAACATTATCTTGGCTGGAAGCCGTGAGACAGAGGACTCCAGTGCCATTTCACAACTCCCCTGAGGTTGCTTTCCCCCTTCTCCCTTCCCAGCACTTTTGTTTTCCCGGCCTCGAGGAACAAAACGGACACGGATGCAACAAGCCTTCTGGGACAGTGGGCTATTAAACTGTGCCGACTGTGAAGAGGCCGTTTGTAAACAAGAGAGCTTTGGATCAATCTAATCTGGGATATATTCAGGGTTCAGCTCCACCCCATCCACAGACCAGAAAAAAATTAACTAAAAAATCTACTCAACACCTCCACTCTGGTGTAAACCTCCACACAAAAAGGCACAAATCAGGTAGAGCAGCATGCTTTTAAAAAATGCATTTAATATATTGCTCCTAATGTTTTAATATTCATAAATAAGACCTAATCTGATACAAATGATTGCTAAGACTGCAGAATTAAAGAGCATGCTTCCAAGTCTGGCCAACTATTCTACCTGAAAGTAAAATAAGCTGGGGAAAAAAAAAAAAAAAGATCTCAACATGAAGAAGTATACTTAATGCCTAAAACAAAATTCTTTCTATACCTTTAAACAAAAACAGAACACAGTGTCAAATTGTTTTGAGAATGCTGCTCCGGCGGTTGTGGCAGTAGGTCAGGAATTCAACTGAGATAACGTCTAAGAAAACGGCCACTTTAAAGAAGAAAAAACAAAAAGCTTGAAAGGGACGCAGTCACAAAGCAGAGCAGACTGATATTGCAAAGGGGAATGAAAGTGGAGAAGGGTAAAGTGTGACGGGCACTGTGTTTGCGCTGATAAATCACAAAGTTGATGCTCCGATGACTGCATCATTTGGGATGTATTCAGCAAGCACAAGCTGATCAATGAGTTACTGGATGAAACTCATGTTTTGACATTTATAAATATGTAAGAAACTCCTTCAGGAACCTTTAAAAACAGCTGCTCATTTTAGACTTAAATCCAATAAACTGCTTTGAATAAGAAATGCCGCAAATGATCGTCAGTTTAGGGCGAAAAGCAAGAAGCAACTGGAAATCTTTTATTTAGGTTTAGTATCTTGATTTGCTGCCCCTTAAGTCTTGTGTTCTCAAGTTCACTATGATTTATGATACTAATATCAAGCAGGACATTCTTTGTAGGCTGTGTGCCGCTGCATACTGCCGGTGTGTCGTAAAAACAACGATCTGAGAGGCCGGTCACATTTCACAGCCTAGCTGGTGGAGACGGAAGAAAATTGTCTCTGGATGTGCACTTTGGCACAAAATACACATTTTATCAGCCCTTGCAGAGTTTGTACCTGAAGATAGTGAAAGAGATAAATTCCTGCCATAAATGATGGATTATTTTGTACAATACTCATGTACATTATTACCCTACAGTTGCTGAAGAGCCTCTGTGATTGTGTGGGGTATTGCCAAAAAGCTGTTAAAAGGAAGGACAAGGTCAGCTCGAGACCCTCATCAGCCCACGTTAAAACGGGGATAATGTGCACACTGACCAGCGGGGATTATCATTTATCAGGCATGCATAATTGGGGACTGCTAAGGAAAATTATTATAAATCTAATTGTTAGTCACAGCCCTGCTATCACTCATATGAAACACAATCCCGCACTGAGCCTCTCGCTGCATCTGGCTCATCTGCTCTCTCTTCATGTCCCTAAAAAGATGTAATAACAGAAGAGTGCGGGAGCTCGGTTGGAGTTTTCACACCTGCTGCCCAGAGCGCGAGCAGACGCAGCTCTTTTCAAACACGCTTCACCAGTACACTCCCAGGAGGACAGAGCCCATCTCCTGCAGTGGCATTGAGGGATGTCCTCTGTGTGTGTGTGTGCGTGTGTGTGTGTGTGTGTGTGTGTCTTTGTACTTTCATCTTTCTGTGGATAGAGCTATCTGCACTCCATGCATCAGAATGACAGTTTGACTTACTCCTTTTTTGTTTCACCCTCCTCTGGGATTGTTCCAGGCCAGCTGTCAGAAGAGTTTTTGTCAGCGTGTGAAGCTAATATTACTTCATGAGAAGAAAAGGACAAAATTGTGTTTGGTTTTTTTTTTTTTAGACCTAATGGTAAAATTATACTGTCTTTGTAGTGAAATATAACCAGGATGAGTGACAATTATCCAACTGATATCAAAACAAAATAGTAAATTAGAGGCAGATGAATTTTCTGTGCTATTAAAAGTTGCTATTTTGCAAAGTGGATGGAGGGGAGCAGCAGCCAGACTACCCCATGGTATTTTGCTAAACATTGATTAATTGACAAACGTGTTTAGAATTGCTAATGATAGTGCAGCAAAATGCAAAGTCCCAACTGAGAGTGTGTTCCTTTTGCAGTCCTTTTCTCAGCACTCTCCTAAACTAGAAAGCCTCCAGAATAATTGCTGGATGCGTCACTTCATGCTCGTAATTTTAGAAACAACTCACCCATCCCCCGTGCCTGCTAACGCACGTCCACAACTGGCAGCGGCCCGTCCACCCCCCACCCGCCTTCCCTTCAAGAAAAACAGGGTCCCTATTTTCTGTGACTGCGGGCTGGCTTTAGGTCATTGTGTCCACTAATATATCAAAGAACAGCTGTCCTAGGGCTCTGTGATGACCAGTCACCCCTTCCATCTGGCTCACTCACCCAATCTCTTGCTCGGTCCATCTCCTCTTCAGCTCTGTCTTTTCCCTCCAATGTCCTATCTGTTTCTCTGCTTCTCCACCTCCCTTAGTCCCCCCTCAGTCCCCACTGAGTATCTTGCATTCCCCCCTTTTCTGTCCAAATCCCTCAGTCCCTTGGTGCTCTGAGCTTATGAACAGCTTTGGGATTTGTTGTTTTCTGTTAGTACATGCACACATTAGAGAAAGCTCATGTTGCATTCCACAGCCACTCTTCCCTTTCTAGCAGTGCTTTTTCTGGACACTATAATACAAACACCTACAAACACTTGAGACATGACAATTAAAGCATGTTATTTCTCAAGTGTAGTCATTTACTAATTAGCTCTGCCGGTGTGAAAGATGTGTCGCATTGTCGAGCTCTGAATTCTGCTGCCTCAGGAATCTGGTTCAGCGCTGCCATCCAAATGAGCCTCACCACCCTGCTTCTTAATTGGACCCTTAATGGGAGCGGAGGTCTCCTTAATGAGCTGATAAACCCATGGGGAGACAAACCACAGGGCCCGTGAACTCACAGGGCCTGGGTTCCTAACCTTTTTTTCTTGTGGACGTAGATGTATGCATGCAAACACACACAAACACTCACGCACGCACTCACTCTGGTGGCTAATTAGAGCCCATTCACACCCAAACTAATGATCCTAGCACTTATTCACACACACTTTAGCAGGCTGTGTGTTTACTCAAGGGCCTCACAGACCCCTCTACTGCACCACTCATACCACTCTGCCTACAATAGATATACACGCTGGCACAGCCCTCCAACCTGCTCCTTCAGGAGCTGGGATGAGATCTACTCCTTTTTTCTCCAAACAAAATGCTTCCATGACTTGCTGGAGTCATTCACAAAGACACTCACACAAAACATAAAAACAGAGCGCAAGAGAAAGGAGAGGGGTCAGTAAGAGGAGAGAGCTATAAAAACTGCCAGATCTGGGCTCTTATGTGTAGTCGCTCTGGGAGTGTGTGTGTGTGTGTGTGTGTGTGTGTGTGTGTGTGTGTGTGTGTGTGTGTGTGTGTGTGTGTTCTGTTTTAAAAGAAAAGGTATTGCTACACCAGCAGGGGCCCCCAGCAACAAGAGTTAGGGCACTCTTGGGTTGGCGGCCTGGGACTGATTTAAGAGTGTGTTTGAAGTGCAGATTACAGATTCTTTGCACCAAATCCCTCCAGGAGTATCCATGGCCCCTGGAATCTCTCTCAGGTTTCTCCTCAGGTCCGGCCATAGCTGTTAACCCCAGCTTGAAGTATTCTGGACTGGCCGGAGACAAGGACAAGGGCTGAGCATGTAATGTAATTCACTGTAGCATCAGATGCTCATGCACCAACTAAATATGACATCTTAATCATTAAGACTCAATATTTCTGAGGAAACCCCCCCCAAAAACGAAAGTTTACTGTGTGGGGGTGTACCTGTCTTAACCATGCATCACCTTGCTTGCACTCATACAAGGAGACCTGACTCTGAATCAACAGAAATGCCAACAGCAGGAGCCAGAAGCAGCACTGGGAGGCAGGAATGCTCCACATTCCCACAAAGGGGATTCCAGCATGGAGGTGAGAGTCTTCACATGCACTGCACATACTCAAAGTCCTTATCTAAAAGACAGTGTGCTACAGCATCATGAGCAAGCCCAGAGGCATGTTTGTGTGTCACGGGTCTGAGAATAAATGGTGCGCCTACCGAACACTGGTGCGTGTGCTCGTACAATCCCCTTTGTGAACTCTACATGTGCAAATACTAGCAGGCCGTTCTGAAATGAGCTCAACCCTGCAGAAAAACTGCAGAACAGAGTTGCACCACACATGAAAAACCATCAAGCTGTTGATGTGAGAAGATGAAAAGGAGCACTGTGTCCCCCGATTGCAACAGCAAAACACACAGGCACACAAAGGCTAGTACATAATGTGCTGGAAGAGTACTATGAAGGACCAGCAGTGTCTCATCTCTGAAGGCATGCTTACTATTCCACCATCAGTTTGCGACATTCTTAGTCGCACTGTCCATTTTAGCAGCGCTGAGTATAACGAGTCAGTGTGGACCCGCAGGGTTCAGGGAGCTGGTGGAGAAACCTGTTAAGCAGTCTTTAGTGGGAAGCAGCACATACATGTTCTTGCAAACACATGGGACATGAGCGCTATCTGAACAACTCAGCCTAATTCGGTTTTCAACTATTAACATAATTTTTAAAAAAGTTTTTTTTGAGCTGGTAATAGTTTATCCACTTGTCCACTTGTGAACGGACATATTTCAAAACAAAACAAGAGGTCAGCTACTTATTTGACTATTTAGAGGCTGAAATTTACAAAAAGCAAACAAATAGTCATGGTTGCTGTCAAACATCTGCTCGTGATGCTTTAATCAAACTCTTGTTTTCCAGTTTTGAATTCACACACCCACATACTCGCCTCTGCAACCTTTGCCAAATTTATAAACACAATCAAAAGTTCCTACAAACCATTTCCAAGTAATACTTTTTAAATTGCTCATTCTGGGTGATTTTTTCCTTTTTTTTTTTTTTTTTCAATTTCTTGTAACTGTCAAGCCAATAATGTTCCTTTGAGGCCAGTTACAGAGCTGGGAAAAAGGCGCGCTTGAGGACGAGGCCACGGAGGCAGCCCCATGCTGGCCAGCAAACAATGCTGTTTTGGAGAGCCAAAGCACTGGACTCTGACTCAAATGAAACCTGGTGGGAGGGTGCAAAGGGGGAGCCGAACACTGGACATGTTAGTTATTAGATCAGCATTGAAGAGAGAAGGAAAAAAAAGGAGGGAGAGCAGGAGGCAGCGCGCGCGCGCGCGTGTGTGTGTGTGTGTGTGTGTGTGTGTGTGTGTGTGTGTGTGTGTGTGTGTGTTGTATTGGTAAAATGACACTTTGAGAACTGAAGGGTTTCTGTAGCTTAAACCATCAGCCCTCCAACCTCTTCCTCTCCCCATCTGTGTCTTCCGTCTGCTGATGAAACATTCAGACAGGGCCTGTGCCTGGGGTTTAGCATTTCCACAGTGCACGTCAAGGAGGAGAAAAAAAAACACACAACCAAAAAAAAACACCCAAAAAAACAACAAAAAAAGAATCAGTTGCCTGTGCATTTTTCATTCTGTTTGCAAACTACAGAACACACAGTATTCACTCCTGCTTTTTTTTTGGAACGGAGACTCATTGATTAAGGCAAAGTCCGAGCCGGTGAAGTGAGGCTGTTTGGTGAGCAGAGTAGATATAGAGAAGGGTATAGTGTACTCACTATAGGGGACAATAGGACTCAGCATTCTGTGGAGCTGGTCTCAGTAAGGAGGAAGGCTGTTTTGTGAATGCCAGCTAAGGTTAGTGCCCATCCGGCTGTAGTCCATCACTGGCATGAGCTTGCACTGACAACAGAACAGCCCTGAGAGAGTGAGAGAGAGTAAGAGAGAGAGAAAAAGAGGTGAGGTAGTTACCGACTGCTGCACTGTGTGTGTGGACACTCACATGTCAACCAACACTTGCAGGCAAGCTCAGAAGGGAATACACATGCAACCACACGGATCGGGATTGAACCAGAGTTTGACAGAATTATTGATGAACCTGAGAATCCTATCAGTTTAACAAAAACAAAATTCACACTTACATAAAACACACACACACACACACGCACACACACACACATGCACACACAGTCTGCCAAATTGAGGCACACAAGGGCGTTCATTATAGGCAGGCATTAAGCTGATTGTGAAGCTGCATCCAGCCTCTAAAGTGGGCTTTCTAAATCTGCCTCACAAAGACTCATGCATACCACTGCTCTGTGCACTGGGGCAATAAAGACTGCATTCTTAGGACAGAGAACACTTTTGGAGCTGTACGAACAAAATGCAGAGGAAAACATGTTTCCTGTATGGACAAAGTTTCTCCTTTTAAGCTGTCTAAACAAATCAGACTCAGCTGTGAAATGATTTAAAGTGGATTTCTAATGTGGAAATCTAACTATAACCAGATATTTATTGTCTGTCTACTTTCAAAGATAAAGCACAATAAATGACACCAAATCTCCATTGTGGTTGTAAAGTCAAGGTGTGAGAGTCGCATACACAGATTAAACCAGCTTAATCTTCCAGTTTCTGTTATCCTCATATGGAGCACCTCTCTGAGCAAGATTGTGCAAATAAAATAATTCCACAAAAGCATATTTTTCATAGCTGCCATTTGTAATATTTCAGCTTTGTGCGAAAGCCAATTTTCTCTTCTTAAATTCTGAATACATTTTTAGAATCTACATTGCATTTATTTTTAAAAAAAAATCATATTATACAATCTGTAACAATATGTAAAACTAATTCTTAAACACTGGTGTTTTTTACTTAATGCTGTGTTAATACTTCTGCAACAGTCGGTCTGCTTTAAACACCAAGTATATCCCAGTTTACAGTCACTCATGTACTGTTCACATGGAAGATAAATTACGCAATGACCGCAAGGCTATCTCTGGACACCAACAGGCTGCACGTACAACACAGTATCAGACTACAACCCACTCTGCTCCAACTGACAGTCAACTTTTACCACTCAGCCCAGAATAACATCTACACTACAGCAGCAAACCACAGTCTCCACTTAAAACACTGCGCCCTGCCCCTGCACAGGTCAGAGCGAGGCTGAAAGGAGAAGGCAGAGTTGGGAGCTTTAGTTTTCTCAAGGAAATGTCTCATGGTCAGTGGCCAAAGAGGAGAGCCGTTTCAACACGCTCGGTTCCCATCTTCCACCAACTTCAGCCGGCCACCAGAGCCAAGTCAAATAGCATGGATAGCAGTGGGTTGTGACAGCAGATAAACACATAGATGCAGAGAAGACAAGCAGTCTTACCTATTCATGCCTGCATGCCCTCCATCAGATCTGAAAGCGCTAGGATAATCCCTGGAGCAGACCAGACCCGTGTGTGCACTGCTATGCTTTTTTTCCCCACATATGGGACACAATTCAGCTCTCTCTTTCTCTCTCTCTCTCTCTCTCTCCCTCCCTCCCTCACTAGTGACAGAGTGAGCACTCAGCTCCCCTCCCCCATGGATCTCCCATCCCCCTCTCCCTCCCCTCCTTCTCACTCTTTATGCTAAAAGTATTTAAGTAGGAAGAGAGATAGAGAATAAGGGGAGGGCAGCAGGGAGGGTGTGGAACTGACCAATCATCCTCTGAAGGAGAGAGAGCATGAAGGTGCTCACACTGAAACCTGGACACAGAGGACAGTGGAGAGTTTTTATATGGAGAGAAATGCCCAGGGTAAGTTTGGATCGGCACAGGAGGATTAAGAAAGGGCAACAGTGGTCAAATTGCTGTAAAAACACACTGAGGAACAATCTTATTTCTTCTCTGGCTGAGTGAAACATACTTCAAAAATGATCCGTGAAAAATGCTTATTACTAGTTAAGAAGAAAGTATTTACATAAACACTCAAAAGCAGAAAAATGCATCCTAACATGTATGAGTGTATTGTTAATTTCTGTTTCTCAGCCAAGCTCTGCAATAGATGCCTTCCAAAGATTCCTAAGCTGCCACACCCACACAACACATCTTCTGCATGTAAGACGAGGAAGACAATGTGGTTTAGCAAGCAGCCGGCTGGTTTGGAGGCATTTACTCATCAACAGTTACCTCAACCACACACCCACATCCCAGAAGACCTGCCTTCACAAAGCCTTGATGTGGGACCGTCGTACCAGACATGACCATACCATTCAGCACATTACAGACAGGGCGATCTTGTGAACAAATATCCCCCCTAGTGTGTGTAAGCTGTTTAATCAAAATAATGTTTTTAAGTGCTAAAATATAATTATTGTTGTCCATAAATTTCAAGTGTAATGTTTTACAAAACAGCTGAAAAAAATGACGTTTTAATTAAGATGCTAAATTAGAGTTATTTACTTACGTTCCTGAACAAAAAGAAAAGAAAAGAAAAAGAAAGGAAAAATCTGTTTTAGTGGTTAAATGTTATGATTAATTTCTGAGAAATCCAGCGTGCCGGCTCAAGTTTGGGTATAAAAATGTCAATTTAGTTTGTTAATTGCCTAATAAATAATAAAATGTTTAGTTTTAAAACAAGCTTTTAGGCAGATTTCTAAAATATTTGTTTTCTTGAGCACCATATTTGCACATACAAAATTTATTGCATTATGTGTTGTATTAGATGAATAAAACTAAGTTTTTTTTAAAAAGTTGACAAAGAATTAAATCAAAGAACACAAATTAACTGAAATGGTGTAGGCTGAATGTTATTACAGCTAAACTTCTTACAGCGCATTTTTGATTAATAGATTTCACTAAAACAAAGATCAAATAAACTAAAATAAAAAAACAAGGAAAAAATGAATACTTCTTACACAGTGCTAATCATACTTCAGTTGTATATTCACTGCTCATTTTGAAACATTTTGAAAATGTGTACAGTGAACTAATCTTCTCATCACAACTACTGAAATATTTAATTTACAACATTAAGAATATTGAAAAATAAAATAAGAGTGCAATCTCCATTAAAGAAAGTCTAGGGTTGGAAAAATGTGCCAGGCTTGTGCAAAGTAATGACAGGCTATCATTTACACTGAAACATAAAAACCTATGATCAGTGAAATGAATAACACTGGATCATCAGATAACAATCCTAGCGGATCCAACAGATGAATGCTAGGATATTCATCTGTTATTCTGACACATACCCTGACCAGACAATGTGCCACACCACACCATGGAAACTCTCAGGAACAGATCTAAGGATCATGATATAAGTAGGACCCAAGGCCTTAACCCTTCCTTCAAACTTCTCAGATTCCAGCATGCAACCCACAATGTCACAAAGGGTGAGAGCTGTTTTGATGAGCAGACCGTCCCAGTAGAAGGCAGGTGGGATTAATGTTGTGGCAGACATGAAAAATATTTTCCAATATGCTGGTTTCAGACCCACTATCTACATACCAGCAGAAAGTGTATCCCAGCTGTACAGAAATGATAAACAAACCATTCAGAACCCCAGATGCATCAATTTCGCTCTAATCGAACATTATTGCAGTGGGACTGAAATTTAACCACGTTTGAGGGGTAGTCGAGAAATGCGTAATCTACTATAATAAAGACAACAAATCCCACCACACTACAAAAATTGCCAGAAGCAAAAATAGAGCCAAAGGCAGTGACTCAGCCTCTAAACTCCCAATCCCAATCAAGCATCCCAATCCAATCAAGCATCTGGGAGATGCACCAGAACAGACCCGATCTACAGAAGCCTTACTCGGCACAGGACCCAAACATCTGTTGCCATTGTCCTGGTCCCACACACCCTCAGAGTTCCTGTGTCCATACCCCAATGGATCAGAGCCTTTTTGGCAGCCTTAGGAGAGACCTACATAAAACTAGGCAGATGGTTTTAATGTTGTGGCTGAGAGGTGTATATTCCAGTCACTTGTAGCAGAACCAGCTGCACTGCCCGTAAGCAGCATCCAGTGAACTCCTCAATAAGTAAAGTCAGTAAGCAAAGTTTATTTATGTAATGCTTTTCATGAACAAACGTCAAAGTACTTTATAATGTAAAATAAGTTTGCACAATTAAAACAGTATAAATGGATAAAACCAATTACAGCAAACCTGCACAGGTTGGTCTTAAGCTTCACCAGTGTCCAGTGTCTTAAGTCCAGTAGAAGAGAGTTCCACAACCTCAAAAGCACAGTCCCCACAGTCCAGTGGTACCTGGACCGAGGTACCACTGACAAGCACTGATCATCTTACCTCAGATACCTAGTAGTTATATAATGCATGGAGAAATTCACTAATATAAGGCATCTGGCTATGAAAAGCTCTGAAGAAAATCACCAAAATCTTAGAACTGAACGCTGAACTTGATGGGGAGCCAGATTAAACAGGACAGAATTGGTGTCACATTAGAGAGAAGCCTCGCAGCAGCATTGCAGACCATTTGTAAGTGAGCCAGCCGGCAAAGGAATCACAAATCACAATAACTGAGCAGTGACAAAATAGAAGCATGTATAATCATTTCCATTCCAGATAGAGACGATATATTTGACGGGCAGTGTTCCACAGATGATTAAAAAAAAAAAAAAAAAAAAGTTTGCACAAGACAGCTAACATGTTTATGAAAAATTGAACTCTCGATCAAAAGTAACAGCCAGATTTCTCACAGTTAGGAGAAATGAAGATGAAACGAGGGCCAAGACAAAAAAAAAAAAAAAGGAATGGTTTGTAGTGACTGAAAGAGATCTGTCCTTATCCTCATAGCCTGTTTTGTTCCACTCTGTGCATGCTGTTGGAAATTGTTTTTATTCCTTAAGTTCTGGAAAAAAAAAACACTTCTTATTACTAAAGTGTAACCATGCTATTCTGCAGCTGATTTATATAATAAATAAAAAATAATCACACATCAGAAAGGATGTATTCCTGCCCTTGTATGTTTTTGTTGCTGACTGAGTTTCTGCTTTAGAGAACAAAACCCATCCATCCATTCTCTTCTGCTTATCCTGTTCAGGGTCGCGGGGGGGTTGGGGCCTATCCCTGCTGACATAGGGCGAGAGGCAGGGTACACCCTGTACAGGTCGCCAGCCTGTCGCAAGACCAACACAGAGAGACAGATGATCATTCACACCTATGGGCAATTTAGAGTGACCAATTAACCTAACCCCAGTAACTGCATGTCTTTGGACTGTGCGAGGAAACCCACGCAGACACATGAAGAACATGCAAACTCCACCCAAGCCACTTTTCCACCGCCGGGGTTCCGATGCCGGTGTCGTTGCCCGTGCTGTTCCCAAAAGAAAACCGCTGAAAGGTTCAAATACTGGCACCGGCACCGGAACCCCGTCGGTGGAAAAGCGGCTACAGAAAGGCACGGGCCAAGGTGGAATCGAACCCAGACCTTTTAGATGTCATTCTAGCTGTGAGGCAGCAGTGCTAACCACCATGGCACCGTGCTGCCGTAGAGAACAATATTAAAAAAGGAAAAAAAAAAGGAAAAAATAACCAAATTGTACTATTGTTTTGGTAAAAATGAAAAAACCTACTGCTTTAAAATTTCTGATGCATTTTTGATTAAATATTTGTCACTCAAATGTTTTGCTGTTTAGCTCATGGTCAGGTGCTGCTTCATTTACTCACTTTTCATCTCTCTCTCTCTCTCACACACACACACACACACACTCTCACACAGCTGTTGGGCTGTTTTTAGCACCACATTGAGGGCCACATGGCTCAGTCATCTCCTCCTGTTACACAGAGCCACTACTCCACTCAAGCTTCCCCGCTGCACTGCCACACATGTTGCAGCATGCCACACACACACACACACACACACACACACACAGCCACAAATATTCATATAGAAATTAGCAGGCACAGTCACCAGGCAGGCTTGAACTAGAGAGGGACACTGATCACAATAGGTGTGCATGGACTTTATCACATGAGAGCATTAGAGAAAGTGTTGGCCCAGAAGATGGTGTGCGTAATCATTATACTGTACTGATGCCATTACAGCTCATTATGTTGTTAAGTGATATAACGCTGTCATGTTTATCACTGGTGAATAATTGCAGTCAAAAACATTATTCTGATGTTACCATTCTGTTTAATACTTAAATCTTGAGACAAAAAACAAAAAAAAAGAGAAAAAAACCCACGAGAAATCCCACATATTACCAAGAAATCCCTCCTTATTAGTAAAACAGAAAAAAAAAAAACCTGTCCATTATTAACTTTTACAGCCAATGTCCTGGTTACAGTTTACATGAGAAGCATGTAAATGTCTTGTATACTGCTTTTAAGTTCCCTGTTAGGCCTTCCTGTATCAAAGCCTTAGCATTCATTTTAGTGAGTACAGTGATATAACCGGGGGGGGGGGGGGGGGGGGGGGGGGGGGTCTCATTTGAACCATGCGGTTTGAGCTTTTTTAGGAGATGCTCCGGTGGTCAGTGACATGGCTTAAATTGGAATGTAGTGCAATAAACCCATTGGAGGAAACACTGCAACTCATTAGTGTGGTTACAAAACTTACCACACCCAGGGAGTCCCAGTTCAGAACCACAATTAGACTAAGACTTTTTTCCCTAATATGGGATCCTAAATAGATTTGCTAATGGTGCCTTTGTGGGGGAGGGCATTAAGTAAGGGTACAGTTGAGTAGGGACGTTGAAAGCAGACAACTGGCGCTCCCTCTATCATACTATTGCCTTATTAGTGCTGAGGCAGCAGTGTGTGGACACAGGCAGCATGCTGAGTCCAGCACTACTGCAGCACAAAGACTTCAGGGCCCCAGGACTTGAAGCAAGCCAAAAACTGAAAGAAATAACACAGAGTGTAACAATGAAAAAGAGCAGGCATTATCTGCACGGACCAGTTCCCATGTCACAGCGGAGTTTGACAGGTGCCATTCTGCCTCCACAAACATGCATTGAGATAGGTCTGCACACCTGTGACAGTTTGGGCCCCCAAAATCTCAGAAGGCTTTCTGTGCAGTACAAAGTAAGGAACATGGGTTACTGTGAGGGCTCGGAAGACGCCCGGTGGGTGAAGGTTAATAGAAAGATATAAGAGGTAGACAAAAGAGCCGTGGCGGTTGAAATTACTCCTGAATGGACAAAGGGTACAGGTCAACACACTAGTATTTCACCTCATATGCCAGCTCAACACTGCCATTCAGTAGGCTGTTTGCCCCAGTGATGAACTGTGGTAGCAGGTCAGCCTTTTTTCATTGAGCCAAACCGTTGAATCAGGCTTACATTTAATTTGATTAAATGAAAATCTGCATGCAGAGCAGCCACACGGGGTGATTAGCCAAGCAACATGTCACATTTAACAGCTGCATGGACAGAAATCAGCTCCTGAGACAAAGTCAGTCAAAGTTGCAGTTCTACTGAGGGCATACAGCAGGCGAGACATCCCTCACTTCTTCACAATTAACCCCTCAGTGCTGACATGATCAAGGAGTTATGTGGACTGGGCAAATACTGACAGTAGGGCCACAGTGAACAACATGTTTCCTGCCACTCACATTACTGACAACATTCCAAAAATGGAACATTACTAAGAATATATGGTGGTGTTATTATCAACGACCATTACTGTTGACTTTTCTTTGTTTTTCCTGACTATTTTTGAGCCCAACATGTCATTAAGTACTCACTGAAAAAACTCTTTAGCCACTAATCTTCCTTCTTAAAACACGTTTGCCAGCTGTCATGGAGAAAATTCAGTGAACTTCAGAGAGAGCTGAAGTCAGACTTTAACCAGCACAAAGTCTGATTTTTCACCTTTTTCAAGAGCTGCTGACACTGACTCGACTGAAGATCACACTGATATTAAATTTTCAGAGTATTTGAAAAATGTTAAATATTGTTGACTGGCAATTACTTTCCCAGTAGAGATAATAAAGAAGTTTTATTTTCAAGTCTGAAAAAGAAAAAAAAAAACAACACTGCAAACAGGCAGTAAATAAATGCTTTGGGATAAAGAGGAGTGTGCCTCAGGTGTGACATCAGGAAAGAATTTATTTATATGACTGTGTAAATTGGCCAGACCAAAACATTACTTAAAGTGGACCTATTAGGCTTTCTGTTATTTTATCATGTGTATGAATGGTTACAGAGGATCCTCAAATCAAACATGTCAGCAATCCCTATGAGCCAAAGGTTTAGGGTTCAGATTGCTCTAAACACTCAGCTTCAGACAGATTTTTTTCCCCTCTATATGGTGCCAGAGTGAGAATATACCTAATATGGTCATTTCAAGCACACCACTCTGGCTGTGAGCACAAAAGCATTTCCCACTGGCCCTTCAAGACATCTGTTTGCAAGGAGCAGCCAATCAAAAGAAAGCTGGCTTAAAGGGAGGGTGGCCTTCAAGTTAGAGGAGCTAAAACGGCTTTTCTTTTTTTTTTCCAGACACAGGTTGAACTGAGCTTCTGCACACCATGGCTGTGTATAAGATGAATTAGGATTATTTTTGACTGTGAATTATGCAAAGCTACTCAGAGAGAAATGATCAGGTCCTCTTTCAGGGAAACTGAAAATCCAAACACATTGGTCTACCTACATGACATAAAAGAAAACAACAAAAAAAATAATTTTTTGCTGTTTCTATTTTTAAAGCATATATTACATTTCCTGTATTCTCCTTCCTGTGGCAGAATCTTCAAGCTCAATAAGACTTGACTTTTTGAGGAAACCAATAAGTTTTTTTTTTCCTTTTCCAGATTGAGTTTGCAAGCGTACATACATATGCTGAGGTGTATAACAAACGCAGATGCCTTAAGTATCTACAAATCATCCGAATGTGCATGTGTTTGTATAGTGATAATCAGTTCCAGGCTTACAAAACTGGCCAATATCTTTTCATTAGGGCAGAGGAGTGAGTGCTGGAGCTTTGACTGAGATTACGGTGGACAGAGAAACTCTACCCCAACCCCAGTTGTCCTGAAGACGGGTGGCTGAGGGGGAGAGGGGAAGGGGGTGTCAGTGGGATTATTAGTGGGAGGTTCAGCTGTTTATTATTCCAATTCTATCTCTAACAGCTGAAAATTGGAGAATTAGGCAACAGCCCCGAGCAACCTAGGGATCAATGCAGAGGGGTTAAACCCTGTGGCAGCGCTGCACACACTGACAGCGCTTTCAGATACTGACACAGCACATACACACACCCCACACCGCAGAGGGCATTCACAAAACTTAACAGACACATCAGATTTACCGCTCTGAAGTGATAAGACACTCACGGGTTTCACAGGTCGATGAATAGCTTCACACTTCAGGCGTGGGAGAGCCTTTGAAAAGCATAAGGATATAGTAGATGGTTACGGCTTTAGAATTTGGTGAAATTTTAATCAGTGTCTCTTTTCAAGTGAGAGCCATGTGCCTGCAAAGCTTCAAATACAAGCTAACGTCCTGTGTGTATTAAAAGGCTTATAAAAGAAAATATCTACTCCTCTGTACAGCTGGCCTCTCCTAACCAAAGGGTAACTACAAAGAAAGCCAACCAAACACTCTTTAAGCATGTTAAAATAAATAAATAAAACAGTTTGGCCATCTCTAAATACATCCTGTACACATGTGGACTTTCTCTGCAACTGGCATGAACCTGTAGTGTCAGAGGGCCTGTAGTCACGTCCATGCATGTTGTTAATCTAGAGAGGGTCATGTGGCACTGGGAACCTGGAAACCTGAACTTTCCACACCATGCAGGCATGCACTCTGATGGCATGGAAACAGAGCTCTGGACATATGGAGGTCAGGGAGTTGAATTTAGATTTGAAATTGGTTTCAGGTTCAGGCTGTGCCGTTTAGGTTGGTTATTGTGGTGGAGGGGGACAGAGGACACCAAGTAGACAAAATAGAGAGAAAATAGAGCTCTGAGCTGTAATTAAATACAATGAGATAATCCGCTGGCTGCAGGACCCAACTCTAGTTACTATCACTAAATGTGTTTTTCCTGGCTCAGAATGAGCCTTTGGGCATCGACTGCACACAACCATGAGTGCAATTGTTTTGAGGAAAGTAAATGTTATGAGTTTGTGCTGATGCCATAACTTTTTCCAGTGACTTTTCTTGTCATTTCTGACTGTTAATTGATAGATCAAATACAGATCCTGCATGATAGATCAGTGACTTGTGGTTGCCAATTGGCAAAATAATTTGTTTTTGTTAGGAAAAAAAAAATAGAAAAGTAAAAGCTGTGTAGGGGAAGCATCAAAAATTTCCATATGGAAGGAAAATCCTTGTGATTGGATCTCAGCACCCTCACTGTGCAGCACTAACTATGCAGCTTTGTGTGTCTGTGTGAAGTACTGTGATATATAGCTATCATTTTCATCCTCTGAATCTGAGACATGCTTTTAATCAAAAAGGGGAAGAAAAAAAATCACTAATATATCTAATTACATATGCCAGAGGCACATATTTTTTATATCCTACAAATGAGGGCAGTTTTATCAAAAATGATAACTGATGCAAAACAGAGACTTGCTTACTGAGGCAGGTTGTAACTTGATGCTACAAGTCACTGACATTAATTTGCAAAATTGCTTACTTAATGAAGATGATTTCCTTAAATAATGGCATGCATTTATTCACTGCGAATAGGTCAGCTTTAAATTGCATGAATGTATTCATGATTTAAAATTTCTTCCAGTAAATTTAGTCTTTTGGCAAAAGGCTGAACATTGACTCATAACATGCATTTTGAGCCTACTCAGCTGGTAGAAAGTAAGTTTATGCATGTACCTGATTCACAATCGCAGAATGTTGCAAATAAAAGCCAAAAAGTCAACAGATAAACCTGCAGCTTGTTTCTAAAAAATAATTCAGGAGGATGCTGATCACATTACCGCTACCTGGCAACTAGCATGGTACAGTTATGTTTGAATAAAATCTCAATTATGACTCAACCATACCAGCAGCTTTTGATAAATTTGTTTGTGACAGAAAAGACTGAGAACACTGACTGAAACTGATTTCATGCATGCAGTGCAGGTATGAGAAAAATATGTGTTTGCAATCTGCTTGCAAACCAAATGGTGTGATTGCATCCAGTATGACATCACAGCGAGGAAATGCAGGCAATCAGTTTTACAAATAAGATCATAAGAAAGGTACTCTGTGCGTGCATGTGTGTTGGAGTGCAATAAATAATGGAGTATGGGGAATGGCAAAGGCAAATCAGGAGGGTCGTAACACCCCCCCACCACACACATGCTATATTTTTTTTTCCTCACATATCCACTGCTTGGTTTCCAAAAGGTTTTCTATGCTTGGATCTGTGTGATGTCAAAGAGCGGAAATATCTTTTCTATTGTCATCCTAAAATAATGGCCTAAGTCATTTTTAATAAAATTTAAATTTTTGTCTAAATCATAATTTTTTTCAATATTGGGTTCAGTTTTTTTGTGTTTTCTGAAATATCTGAAATAAAAATTACTTATTATTTCAAGAGGGTTAGGTTATGATAATCTCATGCACACAGCTCTGCCTGTGAGCAACCCCCCACCCCCACCCACAATCTCATAAGGACTGATCTGAACTGTGAATTAGGCAACTAGTATACTCCAAGGATAAAAATATGCAGCTGGAAGTGAGCTCCTTTGTACAAAGTCTCTGATTTCTGATTGAAATTATCTCAATTTGCCTAATTTGTAGCAAACGAGTGGCCAATTAGTGTCCTGCCTTCTGCAATCTCTAATCAACCAAGACCCATTCCTAAACCAAACTGAGTGTGTCCAGTACTGAGGAAGCATCAGAAGCAAACCATTTTATTTTTTTATTTACTTTATTTTTGCTGTTGACTACACGTGTGAATGAACAGCTTTCAGACAAGAATCCCAGCCCGATTCTCTCAACACGCATGTGTGAAAACAGCTTATGTAAAGAACTAAATTAAATGGGATAAATGTGGTACTAATGGGTCGATCATAACCCTACTCCAATTTTCTAAACTCTGGCTAATGAAATTTTGTAATGACTGGCAGAATGTTTTCTGCTCTGAACTGGTGGACAGGCTCAGGCTCAGGAAAGGGAATTAGTTTCCCCGTGATGTGATTGTCACAGGCTCCAATAGTTCATGTTGGTCTATTGGTCCCTCTATTTTCCCCTCCATCAACAGAGGCTGGTAGGGAGCTAATGGCTATTCTCCACTCCTTATTAAATCTTTTCTCCAGGGACTAACTCGTGCCCAATGTTCAGGGAAACAGGGGCAACAGAGCGGGGCATGGCTCACCAGGGTGTCTTTTCTAAACTGTCCAGCCTGTTGGAAAAAAAAGACCTGGATAAAGCAGGAGCCTGGTGAAAGCTGCCTGTTGTCCACCTAATCCTGGCCATGGCCTCGTTTCCATTGACAACGCAAACCTGAACAATGCTCTCTTTCAAGAGTCGCTCTCTTCACTGACACACTGACATACTAACAACAGAAGACACTTGAGAAATGGAAAAACCTTGTCCCTGTGATTTCTTCACAAAGATACAGGATGAAGCAAATGTAAATGGCTGTTTGAAATACATCAAGTTTCATCTAACAAAAACCTCAGAGCAGAAGCGTAAAGCCACAGACACACAGGAGGGGTCTTTCATATCTTCACTGATGAATAAAATAAACAGAAGCAAAGGATAAGCAGGGTGTACCAGACCAAAGGGTGAAATACGCTTCAGTGTGTGGTCTGTTATAAAATGATTTCTCTTCTTTGAGATCAGCTTTCCTCACCTTGCTTTTTCCTTTCCTTTGAACACATTTGCTGACCAACAGAAAAGGAAGATGAATGCTTCCATTTCAGATGCTGAGCCCCCCCACCCCCCACCCCCCAACTCTCATCTTCTGCCATCCAGATTTCACATTAAACTTGTAATAGCATACGAGCCTGCAAGGCACGATTCTCATTCAGGTATGCCATGTTATATGAATGAGAGTTGGTGAAATGCCAATATTTATGCACATACATTCGCATTCTGAGCCTCTCTCATCATTGCATCTACTTCGGTGTTAAAGGAAGAGCAGCTGTCACTTGATACATCAAATTATACTGAGGAATGCACAAATGCATGTGCGTCTACTACAAATCACAGCCACGACATATACAACCACACCACACTGTCCAGATCCAGGTTACTGTGAAATAAGCTTCGCACTACTGCTCGCCACAGCGCTATCCAACCGGCTAGCTGTGCAGCCAAAGCTACAGTTGTGAAGGTCAACTGTCAGAGTATGAACTAGGCTGTGGCCATCTGGCATCCCAAGAAGAAAGGGAGAGAAAAGAGACACATCTCTGAAGGACACTTTCTATCCTCTCCTGTGCTCTAATTCAATAGTTCTGACAGGGTAGTGGTGTCCCAGTGTCTGCCAGCCCAGTAATCTCTGTGTAATTGAGTTCCCAATCGGCCATCCATCAATAATGCATCTGGTTCCATGTGGGAAGAGACGACCACATTGCTCCAGCCCTCTGCATGAAGGAAGGAGACAGGATTCCGCTACGACTGGCCAGAGGTATCTATTACTTCCTGGAGTTCACTCACAACTTTGCTGGTTTGTCTCGCTCCCAACATTATAATCTCCTTCAAAAACCGGTTTGTTATATCTGATAGCTTGTTGGTGGAGGGTGGTTAAGATTGCATTGAAATGTAATCAGCCCACGTATAGAAATGATTCACCCAGCTCAGTAATGTGTCGTGTGCAGCATTATGATGGAAAACGAATCAGTGCAAAAAGATACTGAAGCACTTCCACAAAGGACTTGACAGTGTTCAGTAAAGCTTTATTCAAACAGTTTTATTCCATAAAGACACACACCTGTTCAAAGCCTACCCACCTACTCACACTTCAACTGCTGTGCATGCCAACCCATCAGTTTGTGACTAAGACATGGTCCTCCAAGGTTAAACTGTACAGATATCTGAAAGATTTTCAATTATACAGCAATGAAGCCCCCCCCATCCGGACAGCACACTGGCTCAGACCCCTCTCTCTAGTCTCACAGGGTGTCATGCGGCAGTGGCACATGTCACTGGCAAGGCATTGATGCTACTGACTCACCCTCACATTCCCCAAACCTTAATCAAATTGAGAAACTCTGTGATGTTATCTGATGCCACCAAACAGCACCAGATGCCCTGATCAAAATATGGAAGGAGAGCCCCCAGGACACCAGAATGCCCAGACATTGTTGGGAGTGCATACAGGTACATGGGGCCATACACATTACTGAGCCACAACTATGACACAAGTGATTTAAATGTTTAATTTTGATTTCTGGTGTGATTCTGAATCCAGCCCTCAAAGGGTTGATGAATACTTTGTTCTCATTAAATTCCACAGAATGTATCAGTGAAGATTTTCAACTTGAATATTTAATTCATCGATATTTGATGTGTGATTTAAGTGTTCCTTTAAATTTTTTTAAGCAGGATAGTTTATGTAATCTGCAATCATCTACAACTTACATGTTGATGTACACTATATTGCCAAAAATATTCACTTGTCTGCCTTCACTGCCCACACCGCAACGTGGCATATACATGTAGTTGCCTGCTCCACCGCTGAGCCACCCGGGCACCCATTTATGGGAATTTTTGACCATTCTTCAAGAAGCACATTTGTAAGGTCAGACACTGATGTTGGACGAGAAGGTTTGGCTCACAATCTTTGCCCTAATTCATCCTGAAGGTGTTCTATCAGGTTGAGGGCAGGCCAGTCAAGTTCTTCCACACCAAACTCACTCATCCATATCTTTATGGTCCTTGCTTTGTGTACTGGTGCGCAGTGATATTGGAGCAGGAATGGGCCATCCCCAAACTGTTCCCACAAAGTTGGGAGCATGACATTGTCCAAAATGTCTTGGTATGCTGCAGCATTAAGAGTTCTTTTCACTGTAACTAAGGGGCCGAGCCCAACTCCTGAAAAACAGCCCCGCACCATAATCCCCCCTCCACCAAACTTTACATTTGGCACAATGCAGTCAGCCAAGTACCGTTCTCCTGGCAACTGCCAAACCCAGACTCATCCATTGGATCGCCAGATGGAGAAGCGTGATTCCAGAAAACACATCTCCACTGCTCTAGAGTCCAGTGGTGGCATGCTTTACACCACTGCATCCAACATTTACATTGTGCTTGGTGATGTAAGGCTTGGATGCAGCTGCTTGGCCATGAAAACATGGAAGCTTTCTGTGCACTGGTCTTGAGCTAATCTGAAGGTCACATGAGGTTTGGAGGCCTGTAGTGAATGACTCTACAAAAAGTTGGTGATCTCTGCACACTATGTGCCTCAGCATCTGCTGACCCCGCTGGCCTACTCATGGCTAAGTTGCTGTCATTCCCATTGCTTCCACTTTGTTATAATACCCCTGTAGTAGCGAGGAAATTTCATGACTGGTTGCATCCTATCACAGTACCACGCTGGAATTCACTGAGTTCCTGAGAGCGACCCATTCTTTCACAAGTGTTTGTAGAAGCAGTCTGCATGCCTAGATGCTTGGTTTTATACACCTGCGGCCATGGAAGTGATTGGAACACCTGAATTCAATGAGTGAATACTTTTGGGAATAGAGCGAATGATGCATCGTGTTCCGAGTCCTTGTTGTGCTGTCCCCTTTACCCTTGGGTCTGCCAAATTAATGGCTCATTTAAGTCCCCATTACATTACATTACATTACCCTATTCAGCCAGCGCATACAATACACACACACACACAACAAATTACATGATGAAAATATTAATCAATCTCAATAAATCTCTGGATCAAATCTGATGTTAAAGACTATGACAAAGGTTTATACTGCGTGCAGCAAATTTCTGTCACTGGCAGGGACAGGCTGACTCTAATGGCTCTAATAGCTCAGAATCTATTGGCTTATCATATCAATGAGTCTATAAAGCTCAGGGAGGGAGAATATTTGTATGTGTGCACTCAGTTTTTAGAACCATGTACATAAGTCAGAAGTTGCATTTCAGTGGCTGATTTCTGTAGCTGGCTGGGCCAAAAGTCACAGAATGCCACAAAACAGCATTGCTTGCCCAAGCACTTTAGAAAACAGATTCTGTGCTTTATAGTAGTGTGACAGTGTAAATTCCCGGAAAATCGCACTCATGAAAATGGAAAAGGAAAAAAAAAAAAAAGGTGTAGCAACGGTTCACATCACACACACACACACACACACACACACACACACACAACACCACCATTCCCAGCTGGAGGTTAATTCAATCCCAGCGTGTTTCATTTTAAGGCTGCTGTCAGGCTCTGGTCTGCAGTGTGGCATTGTGAGCGAGAGGTAATTACATTTTGGTCCAGTTCGGCGACTCAGCGTCTATTCAGAGGGTACAGACAGTGCCCTCCTCCTACAGACCACAACCACCAGAGGAATGTCCAGCTCTGGTCACAATGCCTTAAACAAACAGCTGCACTGACTTCACCACTACACTTTAGAGGCTGCAGTGAACTTAAATATTTTCAGATTAAACATTAATCTGAATTTTTGAATAGGCATTGTCTTTCATTAAACACATACAGCTTTAAATGCTGCTTTATAATTAACAAGTAGAAAACCATTTGACATTCCTGTGACAGCTGACAAATTAACAGTTGCACCACAATCACACATATTTGTATTTAAAACTTTTACCTGCTGTGTGAAAATCCTTAATGGGTTTAGTCAGTCCAGATGATTTAGTTCTTGGACTGGAAAACATGAGCCTTTAAAGGCAACTCTTCTGCAATTAACAACAGTCACAACAGATCTCTCATGTGAATGGAAACGTGGAGAAAGAGCTGAATGTAATTCAACCCTGTTTGTTATTTTAAAGAGCTTCTTTTTTTAAATTAAAAAAAAAAAAGTAAAAAAAAAAAAAAAGAGTGCCAGTACTGAAAGAGTACCCAGTGATGAGGACCCATAGAAAGAAAAATAAGTCAAACACACGCAGACACACAGAGGATGTGGGTTTTTCACCTGACTGCAAAACTTTGTGACAGATTTGTAGCTTTGCTGAGGCTCTCAGTTCATGTGTGGGCATGTTGTACTTGTCCATTGTGTACTATTGATCAGGCTCTGGTGAAACTTGTGACTAAAGCTTAGTCCTATCCCAGCAGAATAAATCACAGTATTGACCCTGTGGTTATCAATAAAGGTAATGACAAACATCTGGCCCCACCTTTAATGGCATCGACAGAGTCTTCCTGGCAGCAGCCCAGCACTGGACACACATAGATTGCCTTGATCTTTTCAGTGGGAACCTGCTCTTAATATGTAAATGAGTGGAGAGAAAAGCAATCACCATCCAAAGCAAAGCAGTGCTGCTATTGAACTAAGAGCCGAAAATTTCCATAAACACCAAAGCAAAAAAAAAAAAAAAAAGAACTTAAAATGTCTGCTGACAGCACGCCTGTTTAGACCGACTTAGATTTATTCTGTCAAGGAGCTGCGACAGTGTATCTATGTCAATTGAGGAATAAGTGACAGATCAATGTTTGCTCCACTGAGATCCAGAGGTGCTGAGCTGGACTTCTGGCTCCAAAGGCAGCGCTCTGTCCTATGTGTGCATTGGGTATATCAGACCTGGATCTACTCAGGTGGTAGTATTATTATTATTTTCATTATTATTTCTTCTATTACAATATGCTGTGAGTGACTCTAGCACAAGTAACAGAACTATATCCACAGCTGAGCCAGGCATGTGGCTGTAACATTTGTGTACAAGGTCAACACTGTCCTAAATCAAAGATTAATGATTGGACAAGATGTCTTCTTTTTTTTTCTCCTTACACAAAAAGTGGGAGCTATAGAGAAATTTATCATTCTGAAGGGAAGGAAGCATTTGTGAAAAAACAGCACAGCAGGCAGATACTCTGCAGCCCACTTAGTGTTTTACTGCAAATGACATTCAAAAGCAGCACGCTCAACTAATAGTAAATGACACAGAACTGCATTCTATTGACAGTATTGAATTCCTAAAAGGTACTGCAAGACCAAGCAATTACAGCTCTCCACCACATACACTTTGAAATATCATTTTTGCTCTAATGGAAATGTTAGAACTGACATTTTCCTTCACAGACAGAATGACAAGGAAATGATGGGGGGTGGGGGGGCAAGGAAAGCAATGTTATGAGTGAAATGTTGAATTTATGCAAACCGTGAAATACGCAGAGTTTAGAGGTGTAAATATTTAATCATGTAAAAAGAACAAAGAGGGAGTGGATGTCTTTAAATGAACTGAAAGCAATAACATCTTCAGCTGTAACTTTCCTGATGTTATGAGACAAGAGCTAGTGAAATTTTATCAGCACATCATAAAATCCAGTCATGCGTCTCCAGGTTTCCGTGATTTCTTTTGGGTTTTCACCTCATTTAGTAGATGAGCTGAATCCCAGTGGGTGAGTGACTCATAAAGTAGTGCTGGGCACACGACGAGCAGGCAGAAAACAGAGATTTACTAGAACAATTTCATTATGAGAATCTTTAAGGGCTGCTGTGTCTGCCATCACCTCACTCAAATCTGAAGCTGCACACCGAAACAGGGCTCACCTGCAGGTTTATACACTGATTTTTTTTTTCTTCCCCAAACAAAGTTAATCCAACACAGAAAACTCACAAGTGGGCTCAACCTGACAGCTGAAATTGGGTTAAAGTATAAAAAGAAGAGGTGTACAGTGTTTGCATAAATTTGTCAAACCACTTTCAACCTGTTGGCACCGCATGGGATTTTTGTCTCAGACACTGGATATTCTGGCAAGTCAAAAACTAAAATATTTTCTTAGGCAAGCATCTGTGAGTGGAAAGCCCTTCCAAAATCTCTAGAGACTCTCAGATGTTTATTTTACCGGTGAAGCCAAATTGTTTTTTAAGCTAGACACACAGTACCAAACACGATGAATTTTTCTAAATCTTTTGTGACTTTTTCCCCCCTCATTTACGGTAAGGTGAGGCAGCGCTTAAAGCTTCCAGTTCCCTCCCAATCCTGTTACTGACAGGATTTGTTCTGCTGTCCCTATAAAAGATTAGACCTCGAGGAGAAAGAATTGACTTGATTAGCTAGACAGCAATTTAATGGGATTGTCAGAGGGCCTGCTATAAATCAGCTTTTGTGATTAAATGGGATCTCCAGTAAAAGTTGTATGTCTCCAAATCAATATCTATTGAATGTTTTCCCTTTGTTCCAGGCAAAGCTAAAATAAAAGAAAAAAGGAAAAAACAAAAAAAAATAAAATAAATTTCCGGTGGGCTAATGACCCCCGCAGCCAGCGGTGAGAAGCAGCTTACATGTTCAGTGGGAGGTGGAGAAAGAGGGCAAGGAGCCATTCAGCCTGGAGAGAGAAAAAGGAGACGGACAGAGCGATTTGTATTTAGAGTAAAGAACAAAGCATCAGGGAATAGTTTGGGCATTAAGTAAAAGCAAATGGACTTAAGCTGAAGCGGATGTATAGCCATAATTGGACTGATACTGTAAAAGCTTTGGGCATCGCTGTAATGGCTAAACACAGACAGCACTGTACTCTGTCTGTCTCTGTCCATGAGGGCACATGGATATGAGTGTGTCCACGGAGATACACTGTGTGTGCCTCTCTCTTGTTGTGATTGAACACATGAAGAGCTGGGCTTTGTCTATTAGTGAAAAGCAAAATAGTATGGAGGCACCAGTCTCCAGCCAGCCCATGACCCCATGCAAGGATGGAGAGTTGGCCCAGTCAATTAAACAGCAGAGCTCTGATTCCTCAATACATATTAACCACCAGACACCAGTGAGACACAGACAGTAGTGCCCACAGAGCATCACACCAGGTTAAATAGAAAATATTATGGACTATAGGGTGCTTTTCTCTGGCTAAATAGATATGGGATTTTGATTTTGTAAGAGGTACCAAGGGGTTAAAAGATTTATTGATGTTCTAAGATATATTGTCCTTTTTTTTGCAAAAACACACATTCAACAAAGCATATCATATGCTCATGTAACAAAACAAGTCCACATAGCAACACCCTGATGACTGCACTGCATGAAAGTAACATTTTAACACTGGTTTACAAGTAAATCTGGTAAGCAGCTGTATGTCTGTGTCTCTGCTCTGTATCTCGGGTGCTGTATGCAGTGCTAAGCTCTAATTCACCCCTCCACTTCACACATCACATCAGATCAGAGGTTTAGGAGAGCGTTCCAGGCCCTACCAGCCCGCTCTACATTCCTTCTGCTTTGATACTGAGGTGCGTGTGTGTGTGTGTGTGTGTGTGTGTGTGTGTGTGTGTGTGTGTGTGTGTGTGTGTGTGTGTGTGTGTGTACTGGGGGATTAGAGAGAAGGTTTGGAAGTGGAGGAGAGGGGAGCCGATGATGATGGACAGACACGGGGGAGACCCCCACCACCACCCCCCACAAACACACACACACACACACACACACACACACACACACACACACACACAGCTCCTTCTCCCTATCCTCCCCCAGCTCATAAGAATTCTCCTACTGTCTGGACAATGTTTCCATTTCTTTACAGACCACATCTTTGATAGCTTAATGGCCCCACTGAAGAGAAAAGAGCATGCACAGGGGAGGTACAGGGAGTTTGAGTCTACCCCAAATTCAACACAGTTTTTTTACGCTTCTTGTCACAATGAAACAACATCGGATAGCACGTTCTGCTTGTGGAGGGATGAAAGAAGCACGCTGACACCATTTCCATATGAACCTGTATTATAAAGTGAGCTTAAATCAATGCACCTTTCACAGGCTGCAGCTCAGAGCAGTGTGCGTAAAGAGGATAGCCTTGAGCATTGTCCAGCAGTGCCAGTGAGTGAAAACATTTTACACAATCAAGCCATGTGTATGAGACCGGACTGAACTCCATGTCCCTATTCACCTCCGATTTTCAATGAGCCATGTTCTGCTCTTTGTCAGCGGCATTTCATTTTGAAAACATCACAAGTGTGCAAGCTGTCTATGTGGCCCTCTGCACTTTGAAGGTCTGTTCATTTTCTAAGATGAAGGCACAGCAAACAGAGTGTGGCAACACACACACACACACTCATGTGTCTTTACTTTAAGAATTAAACTCTTTAGAACAAATTTTCCAGAAGTCTAGATCTAAAGATACGTATTTGAAAAGATTTAAAAATAATTTTAAAAAAAAGACGTAATATACTGATTTGTTTCTAGTGCTCATGGTACAATTCACAAGACCTTTGAAGTAAAACATCTCAGATATATCACTCTTTACCTTTGGCTACCTCACTATTTTCCAGATGCCTGGCTTGACTGAGTGCTCAGATACACTATTCTGATATTATGATAACTTATATTCTAGATGATTATCCACGAGGCAGTACAGTAGAGCAGCTACACTGTCATTTTCCTTGGCAACATACTGCAATACTTTAAAATAGCTTGTGTGCACTCCTGGACCAACTAGTAGGAGTGGTACCACCTCCATGTCGAGGGCATCTTGCTGGGATATACACGCAATGAATAATTCGGAATTGATACATATAAAGCATATCTGCCAAAGTGCCTTGACTAAATACAAAAGGGCTTGAAATGGAAATTCAAAGAGAAAAGTGTAATGAGGTTCTCACAGTCTAGTAGGAAGATGGGAACCCATTCCTGGTGGAAAGCTTGTGACCACCAAGGGCAAAACCTGCTAGTCAAAGAGCAGGGGTGCTGCAGATTATTGTCTCTCTTAAGTCCTTGACTTCATTGTCTGTTGATAGCTTCACTGTAAAATTCTACAGATCACCATCACTGGCATCAGGTAAGAAAAACTGAAGTTCAACTACATAGTATATAAAACAAAAAAAAAGAAAACACCAAACACACAAAACATCACAGCCTGATACAACAGTTTGGGACTGCATTTTTTTTTTTTAAAAAAAAGGACTCATTAAACATGTTTGAGAGACAGAGCACAGCTGGAGCATCATGGCTGACCAATGGCCTTCAGGTGCCATTTAAGTCTATGATGCTTCTTTTACAGCTGACCCCATCTCTCTGCCTCTGTCTGTAATAACAGGGCTTATAGCCAATTTACGCTATTGGATATTTTACGACAGCCGTAGCTATGATTGTATACCAGGCCACTGGCGGCAGCAGCAGGCTGAATTTATACAACAAGGTGAAGGCTGACCCTGAACCAGCCCACACTATTGGCTCAACCACACAGGAGAGAAACGAGAACTGGTAGACAGGCAAGATTATGGCACAACGTGGTGAGAGTGTGTTAATCTCAGGTGTTCTGAAAAGGTTTTAATATAGATGGTCAGCAAGGATGTGATACGAGATAATTGCTTCTGGGGTTGTCACAGATGGTGCTGGTTGATCTGTTAACTATGGCCAGGCCAGAGCTCTGTCAAGGACATTTTTACTGCTCTGATTTCCTTATCTCACCTTCACAATGTCAGCCAGTATTAGTCCTGCAGAGGGTTCACTATGTGTCATGCATTTTATCCTGCCCATTATTTCCTTTACTTAGCAGTTATGTGATTATGGCAGACCATATCAAATATCTTTAATAAAATTGCTGATATTTAATTGAAAACCCGCTTGTTAAAATATTATATACCTATTATCTATTAACCTGTCGTTTCGTCAGTGAAATCAGTTAATAATGGCAGTTCTACATGTTTTAAAGTTTAAAATATTTCAATTTAATTTGTCCTTTTGCATATTTTTTAAATTTTATGATTTTTTTTTTGCCTTTGCAGCTGTCACAAAACCGTAATTATACATGTGAATCACAACTGCACTCTGCACCTATACGTTTGTGTGAATGTAAAAAAAAAAAAATACACAATAAGTTACTTGTATATAATCAGTTTTTCTGTGATTGCTATAATATGACATTTTTTCCTGATGAAATCATGTGTGCAAAAAGACACACCAACAGCAGACATGCACGCACGCACAGTAACAAAGAAATAAAGCGAGAGTGACAGTGAGCAGCAGGAGAATGATAGAAATCTGTGCTTGCCTCTCATCAGAGCTATTTCAAGAGGCCACCCTGTCAGAACTCGCCCCAGATGAGGTCTCACAAGGTGGAGAGTGAGCTGTCATAACAGGGCGCCTGGAGGACTGTTCGATCAGCTAGACGGCACTGAGAGGTGTTAGACACACACACACACACACACACACACACACACACACACACACACACACACACACACACACACACACAGGTCCAACCAGCATGTGAGTGGTCCTGGTTATAGCCACAGAGTACAGCCATGCAGACGAAAAACCATCATTCAGAGGCCTTTATCTCTCTCTGACTTATCCTCTCTTCTCTTGTTTTTCTCTTTCCTCTGAGAGAGGGTGGAAGTGAGGGAGCACTGCTGACAGGTTCACTTAAATATTTATGCTGACAGAGAAAAGACAAGAATGTTATCTCCAACAACTGACTCAGCCACTCACATGAAACATTTGCTTTCTAAAACCCCTCCTCCTCCTATAAGAGGTAGTTAAAAAAAAAAGGCATGTGGAAAGACCGAAAACCCAGCTCAGACGGCCCCAAATATGTAAAGTTGCTTTCAAAAATTTGGGCAAATATTAATGCCATCTACCTATGTGATAAAATTACTGCAATATGTCAAATCAGGAATCATGACACCAATAACATTTCAAATGCACACACACACACACACACACACACTTTGTCTTCAATTAGGTAAAATGACCTGAACCACCTTCACCCTATTCCCTGCTCACTCTGTCCAGATATTCACTCTCTGAGCTAATTTTGCGGTCCGGTTAAAACAACGCAAGGGCGGGCATTACAAAAGTATGCTGTACCTGGGCATACACATGTATGTGCCTCATTCTCACACATACATGTGTGAGAATGAGGCAGCACTGTACACAGATGCCACATCTCATGTGATGCACATCCCATTAAAAGGAGGCTGGACAGCTTCTCCAATCAACAGATCACCTTTTCAATCAGCCCTTTGTTCCCTGACCTGTGGACAGCTGGTAGCAATTAGCTGCCAGGACAGGACACAGCAGTCCAGCTAGCCAGTGACTCCATTATGTTGCAAGCTCTGGAAGTTATAAACAACAGAAGTTAGCGCACCCCTGTGCAATATCATGCACTTGTCTAATTCGTCTCTCAATAACTGCATTATTTATTTATAAGTTAAAAAAAAGAACATTTGAAACAAATTTAAGGACACCTGTGACTTCCAACCAGCCTAACTACATGGACATGCTCATAAAAGTTTTGAACCAATGAGAAGTATATTTGCAAAGATATTCTGCGTCATGACCCTTCATGGAAAATAATTGTTAGGGGAGTTGGAAAACATTGATTGTGACATGATAGCATCACACAGTTGCTGCAGATTTATCAGCTCCCATCCTGCCACATCCCAAAGGTGCTCTACTGGATTGAGATCTGGTGACTGTCGAGGCCATTTAAGTACAGCGAGTACTGCTGGAAGTAGCCATCAAAAGATGGGTACACTGTGGTCACAAAGGGATGGGCATGGCACCCGGGTGGCTTAGCGGTGAAGCTGGTCCCCACATACATATGCCGCGTTGCGGTGCAGGTGGCGCAGGTTCGAGTCCTGGCCTGTTGCCAATTTGCCCGTGTGTCTTCCCCTGTATCTTTCCCCCATTTCCTGTCTCCCTCCACTGCTCATAAATGCCACTGTGGCCAAAACTGAAAAAAAAAAAAAGGGATGGACATGGTCAGCAGCAATACTCAGGCAGGATGTGGCCTAATCATGCTCAACTGGTACTAAAGGGGCCTAAAATATATCAAGAAAATACCCTTCCATCTGAATGTTGCAGCAGAAAGAGACCGTTCAGACTGTTGATTCAAGGCCTGACATGTTGTGCATTCAGAGATGCTCTTCTGTATACCATGGTTGTAAGAAGCAGTTGTTTGAGTTACTTTTCCTTTCCTATCAGCTCAAAGCAGTCTGGCCATTCTCCTAACTCCTGGCATCAACAAAGTATTTTCACCCAGAGAACTGCCGCTCACTGGATATTTTCTCTTTTTTTTGGGGGGGGGGGGGGGGGGGGGGGGGGCAGTTCTCTATAAACCATAGAGATGGTTGTGTGGGAAAATCCCAGCAGATTAGCACTTTCTGAAATACTCCGACCAGCCCCTCTGGCATCAACAATCATGCCACATTCAAAGTTGTGGCAGCAACTCGATGCATTTGGGCATGTAGACATGACGTTATATTTGTCAAGTTGGCACAACAGAAGTGATGAGTTCAGATTACTCAACGGACTGCCAAGTTTCCCCTTGAAAAGTCTTGTTGCTGACAGCAATAATAAATTGCAATCTGACCAATCAATTCTAGACCAGCTTGAACTCCTTAAGTCCTTAAGAATGAGAGGCTTGGGGAAAAAAAAAAATCAATTTGCAATTTACATCAGGCTGATGAGTGTTGAAAACACTGAAAAACAGACAGCTTTGAGTTTAATTACACTGAAGCCAGTGAAGAGCTGTGGCCCTAACATCATCATAGGTTTAATAATCAATCAGATATCACACAGGGAAGGGATTTGTGTTGCATCAATGGGTAGTAAGTGTGTGATGACAACCTCTTAGTGTCCTGGCTACCTGGATGTAACACAATGAAGCCTGTTAGAAGGGGACACCACTGAGGTTACAGAGCATATTGATTTGGTACAGTGTCTCCAGCACCAGAGGATGCTGCCATGTTTTGTTGAAAGGCAACAGACTTGCATTTGGTGCTCAGAGTGCTGGACTGTGAGGCTTTTATTTCATTCCTATATGTAAACCAGGATGAGGAGAGCTGGAGTCATTTCCATCCTCTGCCAATTTCTCACTTGCTTTCAAAGACATACACAGCATATAAAGAGGGTTTTGACACATTCATGCAGAGTGCATAGTGCACTGCCAGGGACAGAGCTAAAAAGTCATAATGACAAACAGAAGCAGAGGGAGGTAAATGAATAGTCGCAGTTTCAAATAAGTTTTGTTTTCTAGTGGAGACAGAAAGAAGGGGCTGAAAAAGGAGCAGCCTCGAAGGGTTAAATGTTGGCAAAAAGCGGGGAGGGGACAAAAGGCCCATTGTAAGGGACAGAAGTGTCCCCGGAAAGGAGGGGAGAGAAATGAAAGACAGCACTGGCTGGTCTCCCGGACCTATTGTAAGCAAAGGGGAGTGCAGCCACGCATGACAGATGTCCCTGGCCATTGTTACCCCAGCAGCCTCCTCTCAGCCTCCTGCTCCGGCTCTGGAATTCCATGAGATGGCCTCCGCCTGTGAGAGTTGTTCAACACATCTTGTCTCTCATTGCACGTTCTCCACTGCTGTGCCGAGCCAGTGGGGATATGCGGCGACTCTCAAGGTGGGGATGGGGCTGCACTCAAGAGGGTTTCAGACATATTTGCAAGACACCACTGTTCCTACCGGCCTCTCGTATATACTAAAAAGTACATATACTTATTACTATTATGTTAGAGATAAAGCTGTATGCATGCAAAAAAAGGAAGTATACTAGTACAAGATATTACCAAGAACATGACCTGCAATGTCACATTACCACCTTAGGAATCAATAAGTATACGATCAGTTGCATTCGTAATCTTCCAAATGGCCTACAAAACAGCACACATTTCATTTCAGCCTCGAGGCTTTAAAGAAAACCAATTACCAAACTAAGTGTTAAGTGAAGCGCAGGTGAAAGCTTTTAGCAACAGAAAGAGTTGAGGTAAGCCGTTTTTAGAAAGCAGTGACGTTTTGCATTCTCCATTCATCAGCCCACCATGTGGCAGACCTACAGAGGCGACTTGTTGGGCTGTCAGTCACGGCAGCAGTTCGCCAGCGGGAAGTGAGCGCAACAATGGTCGTGTCTGGTTAATGGGTGAGAGAAATAGCAGACAATCCTTCATTTCTATGTCTTACTACCACACTGTCTGTTCTCTGTCCTATTCTTCGCTTAGTCTCAACCACATTCTGCCAACACTCGTTCACTCAGACTCCAATCAGTTACCCCACCCCCACCCGCCTGTTAACTTTCAATTCAAACACACACACACACACACACACAGAGTTGCATTCCAATGCATAAGCAGGAGAGTGAGCGAGCGAGAGAGAGAAAGTGAGAGAGATCTCTGAACAGAGTGGAAAATCTTTTTGAAAGCAATGAATGTTTACCAGGTGGATCAATGGAAGGCTGCTAAATCATTTAGTGAATTATAACAGTGCTCAGACGTAGCTGCTGCTGTAACACCCGGGAACTCTTTGGTGCACTGTCTTAAGCTCTGCCATCCCGACCTCAGAGTAATCACTACATCAGCACAAAGCAGCCAACTTTTCTGCCACTGTTAGACATTTTTACATCGTTATGAACAATTCAGCTTTCAAGAATTAGAAAAATGTTCTTCACATCTCAGCCTGACTGCTAAACATAATTAAATCCTATACACACACACACACACACACACACACTAGACTGCAATTCATGCAATATACTGTACTGCTGATGCTGTTGTCTATCCATATCCAAATTTCTGCTTTATTGGGGCCTAAGGGTTATTGGTCATGTAAGTGGCCCGAGCCACCAAGACCCACAGCTTCAGTTTAATTACAGAACTTCAGTATCTTACTAGAATTATGCTGCAAGTTAGACACAGGGGCAACCACTCTGAGCTGTTTCTATGATTGTGTGTATACGTGTATGGGAATATATATTTTTACCTATATGCACACATATGAACTAAATGGCACAGAAGAATACAGTTGCACTTCTGTGTTATTTTCAAGAGGGTATTCTGAGTCATTTTTGTTCTATCTTTCCATTAACAAGAAAATCTTTGATTAAAGTATTCTTTTTAATGAAAACATGTCTCTCAGAGTCCACACTTTACTGTAAGAGTGGGAACATGAAACATGCAGCACATGGGCCAGAATCAGCACCCCAAAAGGACCCAGTCCGACACACGGGGTGGCTTTACAGAGGGAGTAGAAGAACATAACTTTTGGACTCTTCACTCTCGGGGGTGGCTGTAGCTCAGGAGGTAGAGCAGGTCACATCAGTCGGAGGGTTGGTGGTTCAATCCCTGGCTGCTCCAGTCTGCATGCCAAAGTATCCTTCGGTAAGATACTGAACCCCAAGTTGCTCTCCGATGCAACCGTCAGAGTATGAATGTGTGTGATTGGTTGATAGAAAGCACTTAGGCATAGAAAGTGCTTGTGTGAATGAGGCATGTTGTATAAAGCGCTTTGAGTACTCAGTAGAAAAGACAAGTGCTATACAAGAACCAGTCCATTTACTACATTTTCTAACAGGAAGTATTTCAGTTCATTAGGAACGAATGATCATGTGCCAACTGTGTATATTTTGGTGAGGACCAAAGGTCTGAATAATGGCTAGCCATTCTGCCTTCTGACTGACAAATACATTAAGCATGGGTTCATTAGATCATACAGAAGTAAAGAGGATCAGTCAAAGACTGAATTGGACTGACATTTCTTTGATTTGACAGAATTGCTTCATTGTAATAACATAAGATGAACAAAATGTGTGGAAAAAAAAAAATTGCACTTATTTTCTTAAGAAATCTCAAATTGTTCACCTGTTTTGCAAATGATTTGTTAAATGTGAAAGTTTTGAGAATGTATCTGTACTTCTTTACTCTAAAAGAAAAAAAGGTCTTTTGTTTATAGTGTTTGTGCAATATTTTTATTGGTCTAGACCAGCTGACATCAGATTGCGCTGTATGTAGCCCATGAACTAAAACAAGTTTGAAACAAGAGTTAATCGTCTTTATTACAGAAGATTTAAAAAATTATTGTTTTTAAACCTTTACTTGACCAGGTAAAATGTTTGAGAACCAGTTCTCATTTATAAACATAACCTGGCCATGTTTAATGTGAGTTAAAAGTCAGAATCATCTAATGGCTCTTCACCTCTGCCCTTTCTGCCAAAAAATAAAATAAAATAAAATTTTCAAAAAAATGCTGTTTTGTGCCACTGCTGTTGTCTACTTGTCTGTTGATCCCCAGAGCTCTCTGTATTGTTTTTCAAGCTCAACACTGTCATTTGGCTCCAATGTGACTGAACCACTGAGCATATTACACTGTCACGTCTGTCGACTAATATATCAGAGAACATGACTACCATACACCACCCATGCTAAGAGCCATGCTTAATGTTACAGCTGAAAGCCAAAATACGAGCTAAGGCTCCACCCACAAAGAGCATTTGTGCCTCTAACTAGCCTCCTAAACCTGGTGGTCTGACCTTCAGTCCAGTGGTGTTAAAAATAAAAAAAAAAAACAGGACAACATATGGCTGAGACTGCCGGAGCACCCTGGACTGGGGCCAGCAGACCCCTGTGTAAAATCAAATGAATGCATGTAAACATTTAGTCGCCTCCACACTGCGCAGTGATCCCCTGCATAGGCTTAGGTGACCCCAGTGAACATCAATCAGATCGAATAAAATGAGAAGAGGAACACAGGGGCAAAAATAGGGGTCAATCACACTTTTAATAAGCAGACACAGATGGCATTGTGCAGGCAGATCGGTCCCGTCTTCTCACTGTGGGTAACCGTGGGCACTCCTGCCTTCTAAACAGCAAGCGGCAATTATGAGGAACCCTCAATGCACGAGCTTTAGAGATGAGTGGATAATCTACTTGGGTGGATTTGAGACTAATCTGACATTTCTGTTCTCCAAAACAAATCACAATGGGATACATATAGGGCTTATGCACTGATATGATTTCAAAGCATGGACAGAATAAGAGCGACTCACAGAATGACCAGGGGACACAATTTGCAAGGATTTGGTGGGAATATGATATAATAGTAAGATGAAATTCTTTTTTTTTTTTTTTGGGTGCTTTAGATAGCCCAAAAGGTATGGTTCAAAATAGTGTTCTGGCACCCCATAACCTCTTTCTTCCAGCTTAGCTACAGCAGTATCACACAAACATGTATCAAGCAAGTGGACAGAGAATGGGTGTTTTGACAGCTGCAGTGGCAGCATTACCCTGTCTTCAGAGATAAGAACTATCAGCAGAGTAGGAAATAGAGGAGCTGGTCACGCCTTCACTGCTATGACATGCTGCAGTTATGCTGTCATCCTGAGGTTTCTGTCTGTCACCACAAACCCACAGAGCTAATAACACTTAGCAAACACTAACTCATAGGATCTGTTCGGCTGACTGTCAGCGAGAGCAGCGAGGCTCTGAAAGAACCATTTCAGCGTGGACATAAGCGTATGTAATAATATGCAAACATTTCCACGTGTGAAAAAACACCCACCACCCTAGCGTGTATCAACCGATGCGGATCGCTGTCAGCGAAAATTTCACCCTTTGAGGGCACTGGTCCTTCATTTCATTACCACTCCCCACTGCCAGACACTTACAATTACCCTCTACACATCAGCTTTGGCCGAGCCACAGCTTCTCTGCACAGACACAAACACACTGATCCAAAATCTGAAGCATTGCAGAGTGAGGGCACATGTAGTCCCATATTCACTGCCACACGGTCATTGAGGAAAGATGTGAGAAAGTCTTCAATGCAAATCCAGGCACGTTATAGCACTCCAATTTTGTCACTAGATTACAAGAGGATTTGATCCAAGATTAAGTGCTTTCAGCATATCGAAAAGATTACTGCAATATTTTGGTGCGATAGGATGCGTGAACTATTTCTTAACCAAATCTCTGGCTGCTCTCATAGCAGGTCAACATTTTTGAAATCCTCAATTTTTAAGGACTGAATCAACAAATTACACTTCTTTTAAATTCATTGGAAACCTTATAAATGTAAACATCCAAACTGCTCTGAAGCAATCCTCTCTCTTTACCCCAGGGAAATTGCACAAGGCTATGAAAGGCTACAAGGCAATCAACTTGGTGGCTGAGGTTTAAGACCACAGTTGTCCACAAGCTTCCTGCAAAATAGAAAATAGACTTCCTCAGCTGCTCCACAAGCACATTCACCAAACCTGACGGCTACGCCACCCTATCTCCTATTACCAGTGAGAAGGAAAAGGTCCGAGTCCATGCTGCAGAGCATTGTGTATTTAAGACACACCCCCCCCCCATCCCTCTCATATGAAGTAGCAATTATTTTCCATTTCTATTTGGAGTAAAACATGAAACAAAAGGAGGGTCCAAGAGATGCAGGGGAGGAAAAGGAGGAATGGAGGCAGCAGAGACAATATTTATGGATTTTGTGCATGGAATAAAATAATCCAAATAGGGGAAAGTCACAACTAGCATAAGCTGCTGCGCTTTTGCAGGCTTCTTTTTTGTTTCTCCCTCTCCCCCACAGCCAGCTCTGCCTCATCTATGGACTATAGCCAAGCATCCATGCCCCGAGTGCGCTCATTGGAGCACAAGGCCTTGCAAGAATGAAGCCTATTCAAACAGCCTGCCTCCAGATGCTCGCCAAAACAGTCCTCCAGGCTACAGCAGGGAGCAGAAGAGGGGCGGGAGAGCAGGAAAGGGAGATAGGAATCTGATAGCCCGTCATTAACAGGTCAAATTAATTCAAGGAAAAAAAAAGTTATTGCTCTCATTTGTGATGTTTATAGGTGTGAGCCGTATTGTTGTGTCTCCTGTGGTGTTTCAAAGCCTCGTTCTGCCTCGCTGGGGAAGGCGTTTGTCGTTTCAGATAAATAGTCTAATATGAAGTGTCCACTGTGATTCACACACACATTGCCCTCAAACCTCAAGTGAGGCGCACTGTATGTAGGAGCACTGCGTGGGAGATTCTCTTCAATGTAAACCAATCTTATACTTACATAACATCCACTTTGAATGTATCCATATTCTTTTCCTTTTTATTCAGATGCACATGTATGCTAGAATTTAAAAACGAAACAGGAAAAAAAAACAAAAAACTGTCGGTTACCATTTGAAATAAGATGCCGCAAAAACAGTTAAGAAATTAAATATAAATATATAGGATAAAGCACAAAGTAACAACAAAAATCAATAGAAAAGTCAGATGCTGCAGACCTTACCAAGCCTTTACATGTGTTGTAAAGAAGTGCCCCTGTGCAAGTGAAGCAGCAGATCAATGCAATATTAATGTCTCAATCAGCACCAAGTTATCAGGCAGCAGCTGAGAGAAGAGCACTGCAGGCCCTGTGAGCATGACCCTCAGCTATATGATTCCTGCACCAAACTCCCCATCTCCTCTTAATGATAATATATATATCGAATATAGACTCAAACATTTATACGCCGCTCCCACTGGGGTAATGGTAGCAGAAAATGGTGGCACAGAGGTGTGTGTGTGTGCTTGTGTGCTTGTGTATAGAAGAATAAAAACACTTTTCTTATGAATATTATATCACTGCAACATCCCAAAATGCTAACAGAGCTTCTTTAAAAGAACAACCTGATCAAATATTTGCTTTTCCAAACAGCATCTTTATCTCATTATGTCAGCCGTCTAAAAATCCAATTTACAATTAAGGTTTGCACTAAGCAGGATTTTCGACTTATTATCCTGCACAAACATCGTTTGTCATGCTTGGCATTTGGGAGCCACAGTGGGTTTAGTTGAAAACCAGAAAAAAATAAATAGTTAACTGAAATGTATAATCAATGTGAAACTCCCTCTACATTCCTAAAAAAAAAAAAAAAAAAAAAAAAAATCAATATTTAAAAATTCAAGACAAGTTGTTAGAACTTGAGAATTTGAGACTGAAACACAAAGTCTTTGATAAGAAGAGGTTGAGAAATCTCCTTTGGAGGTCAACATGAGAGTGCAGGAGGCATTGTTGGATGCTGTGGTTAAGTCTGACACCTAGTGGCCAGGACCAAGAAGTACATCACAATGCCGGTAAATCTTAAAATAAAAGACTCCCCACCTCCGGTAAAATTAAAAAGATAATAAGTACCTTCAGGTAAATCATTGTTTCTGCCATCTCCTGATATTGTATAGTTGTTAACCAGACAGACATGAATATAAATGCATAGACAGGATTTGAACAGCTGATGACCTTTAGTCTTAACAGGACATTTAAGCTTTATGCTGTAGATTTAATAAAAAAAAAAAAAAAAAAAAAAAAAAATCACCTTAAGACTGGAAAAATTTCTACCTGAAGATGAATGATAAGGTGTATATATGTTGCTCCAAAAGGCTAACATCTGTTTAACATGAACACTGAAGAAGAGTTATCTTATAGCTGCTGGTCAGTGTTGTAGGGGGAGTCACATGACCCATAAAAACACAATTAAAAAAAAAAAGAAATCTAATTTGCAAAAACCAAAAATAGAATCCAACCAAAATGTTTTTTGGAGGGAGCGTGCATGCGTGCCTCCAATGCTGATTTTAGGGAATTAAAAAGACATTTAGATATTATCCAGTAATTATGGCATACTGTATATTCAAGTCAACTCAATTTTATTTATATAGGCCCATAAAGGCACATACAAGGTTTTGAATAATCAGGCCCCATCTTAAAGACCTCAGTACTGTATTACCCCAATAGTGCACTTCGCTCTCAGACGGCTGGCTTACTTTGTGGTTCCTAGGATACTTCAGTGTAGAATGGGAGGCAGAGCCTTCAGCATTCAGGCCCCTCTTCTGTGGAATCAGCTCCCAATTTGGATTCGGGAGACAGACACTCTCTCTATTTTTAAGATTAAGCTTAAAACTTTCCTTTTTGATAAAGCTTACAATTAGGGACGGATCAGGTGACCCTGAACCATCCCTTAATTATGCTGCAATAGGCCTAGGCTGCTGGGGGCTTCCCATGAGGCACTTAGTGTTTCTTTTTCAACTGCCTCTTTCCACTCTGTTATATACCACTTATCATTAGTTATTAATCTTTGGCTCTCTTCCACAGCATGTCATTTGTCCTATCTCCTTCCTCTCAGCCCCACCCGGTCGCAGCGGATGACTGCCCCTCCCTGAACTGGTTCTGCCAGAGGTGTCTTCCTGTTAAAAAGGGGATATTTCCTTCCCACTGCTGTGTTTGCTCATAGGGGGTCGTTTTGATGCTTGGGTTCTCTTCTTACCTTATAATATAAAGTGGCCTGAGGCAACTTTTTGTTGGGATTCGGGTGATATAAATAAAATTGAAGTGAATTATAATGTCTACACATACAGTCTCACTGGTCTCTAACCTTTCAACAGTGTTTTCACAAGCTAGTTAACAATATAGATGCTAAGTTTGTCTGCTCAGCTGTGATGCTACTCTGTTCGTAGTGTACATATTGTACAGTATATTTGTGACAGGCCAGTATCAGCCAGTATATAAACTGTTTAATGAAAGCTAACCTAGCTTTAATGTTTGGAAAAAGAAAAAAAAAATCCACATTAGTTGACCAGAAAGAAAAAACTGCAATATATTTGCCCAGCAGCTCCAGTGCTTTTTAAACCTGCTGTCTTATTTGACTTTTTATATAAATGTAACCCTGTGAAGGGTAGATGTAGGCAGCAAATACTTACACACGGGTGACTGAGTTGAATGAGGGTCTTGGAGGTTAGAGAAGAGTTGTTCTGTACTTTGCTGAACACCCTTATCTGTCCATGAAATCCCTTTATCACACAAGTCGTTCACTGGGTTACAAGCTGCAGATCTGAGAGCGTCCAGTTCTTGGCCTAAAACATTTCTAAACAACGGAAACATTTCAGTCAGGACTAGTATAGTCTGAAGAAGATTGTTATTGCTGTCTGCAGCCATTTATATGGGACAGCATGGCTCCGTTCTGGGACGTGTTTTCAAGTGCATACATGCAAAGCCCGAGGCAGGGAGAGCAGCAAGGAGACCCAGCAAAGAACGGAGCTGTATCAGTGACAACAGATAGGATACTGGTTAAGTCACTGCATGAAATGTGACAACTGAATGTGAAGCAGGGTATCATCTGAGTCATCAGCTGACGTGGGCTGGAACTGGGATCAGCTGGTCTGCCAGGACTGACTAAGCTTGACTCTGTGGCCTGCCTGAAATAACTGCTCCATCAAGTAAAAGTCATTGTTCTAAAAGGGGGGCTTATATAGATCTTTGCACATCCTACAGACAGTGCAAGGCTTCTTTTAAATACAGTATAGTTTTTGAGACACCATTATATTATGAGCCACACAGATGCATGCTTATTCCTGCAGTTGACTGCCAGACCTGTATAGTGCAGTGTGATAACTTGTGTGCACAATCTGCACCTGCAAGGAGCTGCACATGACGGTTATTTTTAATATCGACAGACCCGTTATTCTCGTTATTAAATCGAGTAATTGTTAAATTATTCCGGAAACTTTTCTCCAGTTAAGAGTTTGCTGTAGCATTAGCTTGCTAGTTATACTGTCTGAAAGCAGATGGAGACACAATATTAACTATAACGGTTTCAAAACTTTTTTTTTTTACATTTTTCTCCCACATTTAAGCCCAAAGCTGTCAGCTGTCACGCTCGGCCTGTAATATTGGTCTTTCCCGTCATTTTCACGCTGCCCAAACAAACCTCAAGCCAAATAAGGGAAAACGTAAAAGGCATCAATTTAAGAAATGAAATTACTTCGATTAACAGGATTTTCCGTATTTTAACACCAACGCTGGTCCACAAACATCGAAGAAATCAAAGTCGCAAAATGTTGTTGGCATGCTTGATTTCTCACAGGAACACTGGCCACAGATCTGTCAGTAAGAGCTCATTTACTAGTGAATAAACCTGTTTTGACAAAACTTTATCAAGAGCCTAAGTTGGTTTTGCTGCTTTCAGCATTTCGAGTTTAATACCTGCAGCTTCGCGTTAATCTCCCGCAAGACCACAGCCTAGTATCACCCGCACATTAACTTACCTCTGTATTTGCTGTGGGAAGTGGGTACGCATTTGGGGAGTGGTTTTGTGTGTTGCAAATTGCTGTGAGCCAATGGCTGTGTTTGGGTTGGGTTAATTGAAGGCAGGTGTATTTGATTGCTCATGCTCGAGTCTAGTTAAAATTCCATACTGCAAACACCGCTGTTAGATTGTCTGTCTCGCTGTGCAGGTATGTTATGTGGCTTAGACATGATTTTTTTTTTTTTTTTTTTTTTTTATCATAGTGGACAGTTTGCTGTTGGCTTGTGAATTGTATCATTACAATACAATTTAATGCCAGTCATGAATTCTGTCTCTCTGTGTAGGCCAAGGCCTACTAAACTTGACACAAAAAGTAAGGAAACTTGTGTTTGGCTGATTAGTTCTTGGTTGTATTTCTTATTGGAAAACCTGTTTATTTCCCCTTAAATGGTTCCACATTTGTAAGTAAAATACATTTGTGGCTGAGCAGTCAATTTGAGTATCTGGGTTGTATTGATGGAAAAACTTGCCAAATCTTCTCTATTTCCAAACAGCTGATTCTGCTCTCTACTCTTGCTTGTAGCTTTGGGTACCCCAGGTGCTGACAATCAGGTTTGCCATTACTAGAGGAAATCCCAATGCAGAGACTGATGTCAAGGTGAGATTCTGTAGCGAGTGGCAATCCCATATCTTCAGTCTGGTACCAAACTCTATCCTCCAAGATGACAATGCTCTCCCCCACAGAGTGGGGTTTATCAGTCTACAGTATCTCCAGCATTTGGGAGTGAGCAGAATGGAATGGCCTTCCTGCAGTCCTGACCTCAGCCTCAATGAACACTTGTGGGATCAGCATGGACTTGCTGTTTGTGCCAGAGTGACAACACAACCACACTGGCTGACTTGAGACAAATGCTGTTTGAAGAATAGGATGCCATTACACAGCAGTGTCTTACCAGCATTAGGAGGTGGTGTCAGGCTGTGTGGTTCTTCCACATGCTACTGAGACCCCTGTTTAATGACTAATCTGTCAAATTGGCAACATGTCTTGTTCAATCATCCAATCCAATAAATGACACCAAACAAGAGTCAGTAGCTGTTTGGAATTAGACAAGATTTGGCAAGTTTTTCATGGATGCAATCCAGATACTCAACTCTGCTGCTCAACCCACAAATGCATTTTCCTTACAAATGTGGCACCATTTAAGTTCACCTTTTTGGTGCTTCTTGGCACCAAAAAACATTGGTTGATCATTTCTTTGTAACAAACACACATTTGATGAGGCTGGGATGACTGCTGGCCTGCTACGTACAGGGTGGTGGGTCTGGGAGGACAAATGCTGTTCCCTGTTCAAGTGTCAGTGTGGATTATAGCAGATTTGTGGCATAGCTGGCCCTGGCCTTGAACTGTTTTATTCCTTTTGCAAGTGGGACACATCAACTTTTGTGGTGAAAATTGTAGCTGGGATTGTTTCCCATCAATCGATTTGACTTTTTTTTTACTAGTTATCTTTTGCCCTCGCTCGAGGCTGTTGTTCAGACCTGTTATACGTCAAAGCCATGTCTGTAAAACACAATTATTCAGTTATTCCCAATACGGAGGGGAAGGATTGGTCAGGCCCTGACAGTCTACTTTTCTACAAAAGGTGAGCTGTCAACTATGATGTACTAGTTTCTTTTAAACACTTCTTACATAGTTTAGGATAAGTATGATCACCATCAACAAATGACACTAAAGGGCACAAAATGGGCCAAGAAAATGCCCCTCACACCATTACACCACCATCAGCAGCCTGTACTGTTGATACAAGGCAGGATAGAGCCATGCTTTCATGTTTACAAGTAATTCTCGGCAAGCATCTTTCCCAGTCTTCAATTGCCCAGTTTTGGTGAGCAGAGTAGTTATTTTACTGTTGCCTTTTTATATCAGCAGTTTGCTCATTCTCCTCTGGCATCAACAAGGCCTTTTCACCCAGAGAACTGCCACGCACTGGATATTTTTTCCAAACTATTCTCTGTAAACCAGAGGTGGTTGTGGGGAAAATCCCAGTGGGTCAGCGGCTTCTGAAATACTCAGACCAACCTGTCTGGCACCAACAACCATAGTTCAGTCATTTAAATCCCCTTTGTTCCCCATTCTGATGTAATAAGATGACCAGTGAGTGTAAATGCCTGTTGGCTGTGAGGGTATAGATTTTATATGGAAAAATGGCTCACCCTGCAGCTCTGTAAAGTGAAACCGAATTGCCTTAAACCTGCATTCTTTCTATTGGCCAATAAGGTGGGAAACTGGACTGCATAGAAGTCATCAGAAAACAACCCTACATTTTGCAGTTTCTCAGTGAACATTTTCTTGAGTTTATAATCTTAGTCACTAGTTTCAAGCCTTTTTCATGATCTCTAGTTTGTGAAAGATGGTCCCATTAGAGGTGGTCATGGGTCAGAACAAGGTGCCAGATGCCTTTCTGTGTGGAGTTTGTATGTTCATGTGCCTACATGGATGTTTGTACAATGGTTCCCTCCCACAGTCCAAAGGCAAATACTTTAGGGCAGGGATCCTCAAATCCAGGCCTTGAGGTCTGTGTCCTGCAGGTTTTAGATGTGTCCCTGATTCAACACACCTGATTCAAATGGCTGAATTACCTACTCAGTATGCAGTCAAGTTCTCCAGAGTCCTGCTAATGACTTCTATATTTGACTCAGGTGTGTTGAAGCAGAGACATCTAAAACCTGCAGAACACCGGACCTCGAGGCCTGGATTTGAGGATCCCTGCTTTAGGGTAATCAGTAATTCTAAATTGCTTGAGGGGGATGTTAATGGTTTAGTTGATCAGCTTGACCCACATTCAAATATGGGCACTGTCATATGTGGCTGTGTGGGGGGTGGACCCAAATGCAGGATGCACAAGACAAAACTAAATTGAGGCAGCTTTAATTCTGGAAACTTCTCACGGGATACAAGACTAAAAACACAAAATCCTAAACTCCACCAAGGCTAAACTAAAGACAAAATAACCAGCCTGGGAAAACAAAAGGGGATGCATGCACACAGCGGGCATGGAAACAGTCAATAATGCAACAAACTAAACCATACTGAGACCTTAAATACACACAAGGTAATCAGGGAAAAGAGACAGCTGGGGAACAACGGGTGAACAAAATGACAGACACAAAGTAAGCAAAACTTAATGTAAGGCACACGTAACTGTCTAAAACAGGAAGTGAATAAACAAGACCTCATGATGTGCCTTGTGCCTTCTCATATGTTAAAGAGGCACGCATAGTGAAGGGAAACTGACCTGAAACATAAGAGGTAACCTAGGAAAAACATAAGAACTAAACTCTAAAACTATTGGGAAACACAAGACATGGGGAGACAGATACAGAAGGACAGGACAGACACTAGAACACAGACCCAGGGGAGACTGGAACAAGGTAAATAATGTAAATAACAGGAACAGAACTATAATGAACAAGGAATCAAACCCAAATGCAAACAGGGAAACATAACCTAAAAGAACTAAACACACAACACTGGGCACATGGCCCAGGACCATGACAGGCGCATCTTGTATATTTAACTGTTGTCTTGTACCCAAATATTCAGACAAGAAAATAATGATCAATGATCGCCCTACGTGACTTCTTTCTACAGCCCAAAGACAGAACAAAAAAAAATCTAACTGGACAACTGCTAAATTGCAGCTGAACACACTGAACTGACTAGATTTCAGGTTTTTCAGAAGCGAGCGATACACATCACACGATCGGCGTCAGACAACAGAACAATTTCTTCACACCTGCTGCTGTCTGGGTTAGTCAGAGTGGGCTCTGACTTTTGACCTTTCTGGAGAGTACACACAACTCTAGTTGAAATGAGCCATGATCCACACCACCATAATGAGTGAGAGGGTCATCAGCTGTGGGAGGTGACCTATATGTCACACTAGGACACCTGCTGTCTTTATAAAGTAACAGCGGTATTTGTACTTGTAGTTTAGCCCAACCCAAGTGGATCTTCAAGGTGTGATAAGGGCTTTTCTGTGGCTTCTTCATTACTGCGTGCGCATTAGTCCAGCAAGCACAGCGCTTCCCTGGAGACGTGTTAAGTTTCCCCAAGGTGAGTGAGCTTATTTGGACCTGAACTCAGAAAACAAAATGTTGTTCATTTGATTTAGGATAAAGTGTGTTTGTACTTTTGGTTTTGTGTTGAGCAGGTGACCTGAGGATGAATTTGCCCATGTCGTATTTGCTGCTGCTTTTTATCTGTTCAAATAGTCAGCAGGTGGTTGTGGATAAATCCGGACGATTGAGGTATTTTGAAGTCTGTTGCGTATTTGTATGCATATGTGTATTTGCTGCACTTCTGAAATATGTTTGGCATACGTTTGTGAAACGTGAAACATTCTTCATTCTCTTTAACACTTCTGTTTCTAGATGGCTTTCATATGAGATGGACAAGGGACAGCATATGGTCAAAAACCTCAAAAGGCATTCAGATGGAACATTCACCAATGACTTCACCCACTATCTCGATAGGATTAAGGCTAAAGACTTTGTGGAGTGGCTGGCCAACCCCAGACAAGAAGGTTGAGCTGGAAAGTAACATTTGTACAGACGCTGTTTCCTCGATGATGGTGATAGGATTTCATGAGGGCTCTGTAGAAGTTAATCGCTTTATTTCTTCAATATTACTCCATTTTTATTTACAGGATTAGATTTTACAGCTGAATGTCTCTTGTACTTATGTATAAAACATTACAGATGTTGTGAAGTCCTGTTTGACCTGTCAGTGCTTTACACCATCTAGGAGCATAAAAGAAGACTGCAGCAAAAGATGTTGGTATTCTAAAATAAACTGTACATATTTAACTTTTTTTTTTTTTTTTAACAATCAGGAAATGTAACATCTCAATTTAGTTATTTTGAAATGTTCAAATAATTAAATGATCATTTAAAGCCTTAAAGTTTTTAAAATCTTTTTTTGTTTTGCCTTCTTAAACAAATCTTTGCAGCATTAATAAACTGCACAATTAGGTTAAAAACTTCAATTTGAGATCTTTTCTAATGCATTGTGAATTTACCTGTATGCCTTTCATATTGTGTAGCACATAATTTCTTTTTTCATTTAATATTTCAGAATAAAAACTTGAGACAATGTTTTGTATTGACAGATGAGACAGATCATAGGCACTATGAGGAATGAATAGATGAGGAACTGCATAGTGCCAGGGTTCTCAAAGTGTGACCTGCAAGTTAATGGCAGGCCTTATAAACATTTTATGTGGTCTACAAGGACAACAAGGAAAGAATGCACCACTACTCGTTATTCATTTACTCTTCTGTCATACAGTGATTAGCAGCACAGACTAAAGGAGCATTTTTTTCATTTTAAATGTTTCTGTTTTGAGCATCATATCAGACTAAATTTTTCCAGTAATTAAAAATCCAACTGATGTCAAAAACGATGAAATCTTTAAAAAAAAAAATTTAAGTAAATAGAACGGCATAAAAATAATTACCAGCATAAGGCATCATGTTCTAAACTGACACATTTTAATGCATTAAACCCGCTATTAAACGGGATTTCCTGTGCAGTCCACACTCATACTGTCTCCCTGGCGGTCATCAAAACTCTGAAAACTCCTAATCTGCTCATATTTTCTAACACACGACCGAGACCACCGGTGGGTGCTGTTGTTCGGCAAATCGAAAGAGAGCAGGCAGTTCATGCTCAGCACAGGTTGATTTGAGAAATACACAAAAAAATTAAATAAATAATAATAAAGGCAGTGCTCTTTAATAGCGTTTGCTTTGTTTTCCTTTGCAGTGTAGACTGCATATAGCAGAGTTTTTGCATTGTTGCACAACAAGGTTACGCAATGAGTCAAGCAGAGTTGCCTATGTAGTTAACAATTCGCAGGAAATGAGGGGCTGGCAGATTTTATACCGGTGGAGAGAAACTGTAGGCTAAAGCTGGTGGTGGAGGGAGGGCGGTGGAGGTTTTTAATCTATATGGGTCCGTGTATGTTGGGAATAAATTGAGGGAGTGGATTCACGTTTTACGAGATCTCTAGGTTTCTGGCCATGATGGAGAGCTTCTTCTCTGGGCTCCGATCTCCCTCCTAAGGGGAGAGGAGGAGGAAACACCCATCCTCTGATCTCAGTCAAGGGTTGAAACGGGATCATATAGTAGGAACCACCCCCAACTGCTGACTTTAATTTTTTTTTTCTTCACATTTAACCGCGGAGCTGTGGAACATGAGGCAGAAAAGGGGAATAAAAACACAAAAAGTGACGAACTCAAGTTTCAGCTCTAAAATAATTAGACCAAAAATAATATTCATCGTGACCGTCGCTGTGTCGGCTATAAAAAGCCAAACTCCTGAACAAAGCCAAGCCGTGGCAAAGAAAATAGCGTGGCACGTTTAAATTTAGCGACTCAGGTTTGCCCACGGAGAAACCACGATATGTGGCAGCATAGCCTATTTCAGAGTCGGTGGTGTGGGGTGAGAGGAAAGCGAGGAGATGAGGAGGGGAGAGGTGAGGGTAGGCGTGGCTCTCTACGAATGAGGTCGAGCTCCTCCGCACACTAAACGCATTTTTATGGTGGGTTTATTTGGCTGCCATCCACAGCCGTTCTTCTTCGATGCAGCCCCACCCATAGAACTTCGCAGCCGGGCAGAGGATGCTCGCCCGCCTGGTTCCACCTCCGGCACCAAGGACAGCTCCTCCGCGTAGCGCGCGGCAACGCCCGCTGCCGTCGGGAACTTGCTGCTCTCAGATGTACTTAACGAGTCTAATTTAAGATGAAATGTCCTTATTTTTGGTGTTCATTTGTTTTTGTTGAGCGGGGGAGCCAGTGTTACCAGGAGGTAAGCCTCATGGAGGCAATCGGCCAAATTGGGAGTGTGCTGCTGAGTCAGCCTCGACTGCTGCATTAATTTATCTGCACTGCAGTGCTCCAGCACCTCCCATCCCCTTTTCTCTCTTCCTCACCTCCCACTTCCCTTTCCTGGCTCCCCCCTCTCTCGCTGCATTTTCACACAGCTTTCCCTGGTTTCTATGTGGTAATGCAGCGTTTAGAAGAGGCGGGTGATCATCAGCGAGGAGCATGCTCCCCGATCCATAGCACGACACGAGAAGCTTTTTTAATACATTTATATAAAAAGAAGAAAAATTTTTAAAAACGAGAGACTGAGAAAGTGTGGGGGAGGAAGGGGGTGCTCAAAGAGTCCACGTGACTTGAAGGAGCTGGGAGCCAGGAAGACAGGATTTTGTAAGTGGCCAAAAATAAATAAATAAATAAAAAGGAAAGAGCAAAAGGAGGTACACAGCGGAGAATTGGCCATCTTCTCAGTGTCTGAGGACAACTCAAAACATCATTTACATAGCCTACACCTCCACCTACTCCACGCAATATTTTCTTGCCAGCCCAACTAATGGAAAACAGAAACAGATCAATATCCCCTAACATGCCTTTCTCAGCTTTGCTCATGCGTGTGCATTCTTAGGTTATGGAGCTGAGGCTTTGATAACATACCTCTGAGCGATTTACTTTACAGTGGACCACAAATAAGGGCGTCACAGTACAAATGGACCACATAATAATGGGGCTATAGTCCAACTTCTCCCTGTAAGGGGGTGTTGACACGGGCTCTTAACAAACTCAATAAGTCCATTACATTTGAAAGGCTGCCTTTCAGTGCCCAGCTCCATTTCACAGGATGCTCTGTGATTCTCTTCCATCCATATCCAGCACCACAAAAGTAAACTACACAAAATGGTGACCACAACATGAAGTGCACAGAGTGAATGTGATATAAGCCTGAAGGAAGTTAAGAGATGGCACTTTAGACTGTCTTTGAATTCCTTTCAAGAATAACTAAATGCCTCATTTAAAAACAACAGTACAGGAGTTGTAACTGGAAGGCTGCTTTATTGGTAATAAAAAGGTTCGTGCTCAAATGAAGACAATCTTTCATATATTCTTACCAAGAGTCCAAGTGGTTGTGCAACACACCATCATATTGTACTGTATATCCTCTTTTATCACGGTGTCAAATGATAACAACAGTTTGAAAAGCACTTTTTAATTTTTCAGCAAAAAAGAAAAAAAATGCCCATAATAAACCATGCTAAAAAAAAAAAAAGAATGAGTCCTATAATCAAATATTGATACAAAAATAAATTTCAGATGGAAACAGAAATACAGAAGAAAGAAAACCAAAATATAGAAGGCAAGCTGCTTTTTCACAAGCCAAGTGGGTGACACACATAGCACTAAGAACAGGACATTTTTGAGTTTGCTGTTTTTCTGTTAACATCACACACTGTTGAATATTAAGATGAAGTGGGGTGTCTGGATGATCCTCCGGCAGTATTTCTAAGTCGACATCCCTGATTAATGTTGTGCTCACCCCCAAAGCTCCAACCCTCCACAGTTTGGAAATATATTTTTGTTTCTTTTTTGTTGTTGTTGTTTTTTGTTAAGTTGGTTTTTTTTTTTGTTTTTTTTTTCTTTTTCAGTGTGGCATTGACATCCAAATTCGCAGAAAAAGCAGAAAAAAGGCACATGCCATAGAGTGGAACACTAGAAAGAAACCATTCAACAAAAATAATGTGAGAATGAGAAGCAAGTACATGACTGTATGTGTGTTGAGCTGCAATGGCACTGATGTGTGGGCATGTGAGGAAAAAAAAGTCCCTGGGGTAGGAATTGTCTCAGGGTGCGTGAGGCAGTCAGTCACACCAGCTGATGTCCTTCTTGGAAGAGATCACCGGGTAATGTTGGTGGGCAGTGAGGAAAAGTCACCTTCGTGTGTCTGTGTCTGTGACTGTGGGGTGTGTCCTGTATACTCTGACCGTGAGAGATATGACAGTTAAGTGAGAAATGTGCTGGTAACATTATCCGTTTGTCATGTTTAGGCTACATCCAGTAACATCGCACATGAGCAATTCCCCAACATAGAAGGGTGCTGGAAACAACCAGTTTTAGACATCCACTGAACGTGTTGCACATAAATTAAATGTGACAGTGTTTTTTCTGTTTTATGTATATACATATAGACATATATGCATACATGTATATATCTTTTGTATTATATAATATCTATATTTCATTCAATTTCCGTCAACAAAGTGAAAAGTGTCTCAAAAAATCCAAAAAGTAACAAATGTGACAAAGGGCATAGCTGGAAGCCATTCTATATTGTTATTATTCATTTTTTTGATTATTAGTAGTAACATTTTTAAAATTCCGTATTTACAAAAAACACAACAAAGCATGCCAATAAAATAAAAGAATATAATACAATATTTATAGTTTCTCTCAAAAAGTTCATTCTTTTTCAGCGATTGTGCCATTTACATCATAGCCTGCACTGTACATATATATGTTTTTGTGTTTTTGTTTTGGTTTTTTTTGGCTTTTTTAATTTTTATTTATTTTTTTTGCTTTTGTTTTTTTTTTCCCTCTTTTTTTTTCAAGTGTGAATGTATCATTCTAAAACATTACATCCAAGATGAACATGGGTAAATCGGATGACATTACTCGCTCCTCCTGTGGTTCTCATTGGGAATGTATTTGGTTTCAGTGTGCAGCAGCCAAACTGATTCAGAGACCTCATATTGTAAACAGACCTCAGTCGTTGTTGTACAGGGGATTCTGGTACAGGCAGTGTTAAACACACCAAATGGCATTAGTGGTGTGACAATGGATGCCAGATTTAAGTCTGGTCATCCACTTACAAATAGGACCATCACTCCTGTGTAGAAAACAAATGGCAGAACACCTATGGAGGCAGTTGTGTCTTGTCTAGCAACGGACAAAGCCTCTGTTTTGTTTTTTTTGTTGTTGTTTTGTTTTTAAATATGAAAAACACCCACAAAGCTTATTATACAACATAACTGCGTCGATGAGAGGCCTGCTGATGTATTTTTTTGGGGCGAGTGTTAGCCCTCCTAACTCCATTTCTGGCTAATCATTTTTGAAGCAGGTGACAGCGTTTTGAAAGCCTGCAAGTATGTGAAAAGATGGTGTGAGTCTGGGTCCAACACCACACAGTGTTTGAGAGGTCCCACAAAAGCACATTGATACACTGACAAACATGGGACTTTCAGCACTCCAACTCAGACCAAAGCACTCTTCTATTCCCCTGCTCTCATCTTCTCATGGCAGTCAGACTCTGAAGGGAAGATCTCTAAGGTCCACCTTTATCTTCTGTCACTTACAACACACCCACCTCCCTAAAATACCAAAAAGCATCCATTTAATTCGACATCCCAAACCATGAGCCTTCATGGCTATCCACCTTACACACACGCTAGGCATGCCCTCATGACAATTCACCGCTAACTTCGTGGTATCAAACGGTCGGTGTCATTCCCACTGATAAAAGCCTGAGAATGACTGCATTACAAGGACATCAGAGAGGAATTCAAGGCTTTTTCCTAAAGCTGGCAATTCAAATCGTTTGCAAAGCACTGCCTAAGACATTGCTCACTGGGAAAGTCTGATGTGGACCTGACAGAGTACAAAAGGGGAACTTTAATGAAATGAATCAGTAAACATGTTCGGTGTATGTACCTAAACAACTTAAAGATCTCCCACTAGTCATCCACACGCACACAAGAAAGAAAGAAAAAAAAAAAACACGACCATATTTCTGGCCCCTCTGCAGGAATTACAGCAGTCAAGGGGACACCAACTGATGCACAAGCACACCGGACGCTTACTGGTGCCAGATATGGATTCCTTGGCGTGAAAAATCACCTGCTCTCGCTGCCCTAACAAGGACCACAGGAAACAAAAAAAGTGACTCCAGGGTGAGCAAACAAAGAGATGTAAGCCCCAAATCTCTGCGCAGCCTCAACATGAGGATATTCTGCTTCCTAATAACTCATACACTCCACAATATTTCATTGTTGATTAACATTCAGAGCAGCAAAAAAACACTCTCCTATTTCGTGTTGTTGGCTGATCCGACTGAGAATTTGCCTCTTGACTACTTTATCTTCCATTCACATGAAAAAAAAATCTGAATTAGAAGCTGAATTAAAAGATGTCTGTTAAAATGGAAAACTAGTGAAAGGTCACAGGGATCACAGGAATATCATTCCCCCAATATTCTAAATGTCATTATCCAAAATCTTTATTTTTCCATTTGAAGTTCTTCTAATTTCCCACGTGGACAGCCTCTAACTTGTAGTCAAGCCACTGCAGTGGTCTGAGAATTAGTGTCTTGTGGACTATGATTACTCATGCATGATTCCTGATCAAAACATGCCTTCATGCAAGTCACTTCTATGCATTGAACGAGCACAATAATTATTATTTATCTGGAACTCGGTCTGAGCAAGTCTCCTTCAGCCCAAGTCAAAATAATGACTAATGACCCCTACCCAGTGAGTGTGAAAGCCCATGTAGAAAATGTCTTTTTTCAATGTCAGTATAACAAAGAGAAGATGGAAAGACCAGTGACATGGGCTAAATGTTATTATTTTTTTGCTGCTCAAATAATGTAAAGATGCAAGTATACTCAGCACAAACAAACAGAAAAATCTTTGTCTACGGTTCTGGGTTTCCCCCTCCCTCACTAGTGTTTCTTTCAAAGCTAAACTTGCTTGGTTGATTATTGTTTTCTCCTTGATAAAGATGGTAAACTCAGTGTTAAAGACCCTCCTTTAGACTGCTAATACAGTTCTATTGGGATCGGCATGATCCAGTCCCGTAGCACTGGCGCATCGCTGCGGGGTTCCACACTTGGTGGTGGCAGGTATTTCGCAATTGTCCAATCATCTGGCAGAGATTTCTGTACCTTGGCAGTTGGTCCCCAAAGAAATGTGTGCCACTGGCCAGCACACTGTGAGTTACTGTTTTTCAGCATGTTTTTTTTTATTCCTCATTTCTATGAACTTGGTCTCAATGCAGAAAAAGTTCAGCAGTAAACTGATTGTGTTTGGTTCAGCTGTCTTTGACAACATAGGAAACCACATTGCCTCAGCAGTATTTGAGTATGTAAACATTTTTTTGTATATTTTTGTTTGTTATATTTCTCTTACTTGCAAATGATCATCACTTTTTCTACATTTGTTGGGCTCAGAGTCTCATCTGGCTGTGTTTATTGGATTTTATAAGTCACTGAATCCTAACATTTGGATTCCCACTCATCTTTTTGGTTTTTGTCCTTCTCTTTCCTGGCCCACTCCTCCTTGTTATCATCCTGCTTCTCCTTTTCAGGTTTGGTCACGCTGTCATAAGATGGGAGAGAGGCTGTGGATGGTGTGCTCTCCTTCTTCTCCTGGTTGGTCCCGCCGTTCTCCAGCTTATTGTTAGCAAAAGCCCGCTTGAAGATGATCCCACGCCTGATGAGGTGAGCGCGGTAGGCATTCTGGATAATTCTGGCAGAGACATCCTCCTGTTTGCGGCGGAGGGTGGTGGTGATGGGTTCATACGACACCTTGGAGGGGTTGGCTGCCACGAAACGCTCCTCCATCTGCTGCCTCAGCATGTCCAACTCACCGCTGTCACCCAGCACACGCTTTGTGAAGGCAAACAAGATGTCCAGGCAGTGAATGCGATCGCCACTCACCATGGGCATGTCCATGGCAATTAGTTCTATGGTGTTGGGCTTTGGCACACGAAGTGGGTGCTCCAATGCATCAGCAAAGTCGGGCAGCTTGGCAAAAGAAATGAACTGAGAGGCAGTGGGATCGAACTTCTCCCAGATCTCATAGAAGGTCTCAAAGTCGTCCTCGCTGAGTGGATCAGCACTTTCCTCTGTAGCCACACTGAAGTTCTCCAGGATGATGGCGATGTACATGTTAACCACAATGAGGAAAGATATGATGATATACATGACAAAAAAGAAGATCCCCACTGAGGGATTACCACAGTCACCCTTTACCGAAGTCCCAGGGTTCTCCAAGTTGGGATCACAGTCCGGCGGGTAGTTAAGGATCGGCAGCAGCAAGCCGTCCCAGCCAGCCGATGTGGTGATCATGAACAGGATGATCATGCTGTTGCCAAAGGTCTCAAAGTTATACAGGTCATCAATGCCTGCTCCATGTTTTACGTAACCAAAGTTAGACATGCCAAATATGGAGAAGATGAACATGACCAGGAAGAGCAGTAGGCCAATATTGAACAGAGCTGGCAGTGACATCATTAAAGCGAAGAGTAAAGTCCGGATGCCCTTCGCTCCTTTGATCAGACGAAGAATACGGCCAATACGAGCCAACCTGATCACCCTGAACAAGGTTGGTGACACAAAGTACTTCTCAATGAGGTCAGCCAGGAACATACCTGAGAGAAAGGAAAAGAGGATAAACAAAGCAAAAGAAAAAGAATAAAGAAAGAGAATATAATCAGTATTTAGCTTCCAGAGGTGACATTCCTAATTCACATGCTCACTGCTTTACATCTTCTTCCTCTCTCACTCACCAACAATGGACAGGATGACCACCACCACGTCGAAGATATTCCAGCCATTGGTGAAGTAATAGTGTCGAAGGGCAAAAAGCTTCAGCAAGAACTCCGTGGTAAAGATTACAATAAAGATGAAGTTGACCCAGTAGAGGACATTCTCTGTTTCAGCTGACTGATCATCTGTTTCCACCATCATGGTAACCATGTTGAGGCAGATTAGTATCATGATGGAGATGTCAAAGACTTGCTGCGTCACAAAGTCAAACACCATCCCCTGGATTTTATTCTAAACGGTGAAAGGACAGTAAAATGGAGATTTAATGAGGTGTAAGCCAAAAACAACATATGTTAAATAATCTAATGAAAACCTAAATAAATACTACCTGTGGTCGAGGAATAGGTTTCTGTGGCTTTTTGGATCCCAGTTTTTTCATGGCATTGTAGTACTTCTTCTGTTCCTCTGTCATGAAGATGTCCTGACCTCCAAAGTAAAGGGATAAAGAAAGATTTGGTTACAATCACATCCCAACAAAATTGACACTCTCTGTGCAAAACAGGAAATTAAAACACAGAGGGTTTCTTATCTTTTTCTTTTGCTGGTTGAAGTTGTCAATGATCACACCAATGAAGAGGTTGAGGGTGAAGAAGGAGCCGAATATGATGAAGACAACAAAGTAGATGTACATGTAGATATTGACTTCATAGTCAGGTTGGTCCTCCACCTTAGAGAGAGGAGAAATGTTTGAAGGTAGTGTCATATTTTATTAACACAACATGTAAAGGAACAGTTCAAGAGTTAAATAAAGAGTTCCAATTTCATTCTCTCAATTTCTTCTATGCAAGAAGCATAAAAATCAAAATGATCCTTTCATGGAACAGGGTTATTTACCCAAAAGGTCACAATTGTATTTTGCCATCACTCTATTTATTTACTATTTATTAGAATCTAAACTGGCTGTCTGAAAGCTGAATCTAACCAAGACATAATCAGGTCTTTATGCTAATCTAAGTGATCTGGGTTCAACCGCTTTTTTAAGCCCAACAAGTTGCACACTGGCATAAAGTAATATACTGTATCATCAAATACCTCTCTTGAATCCACAGCTGCATACATGATGTCCATCCACCCTTTGAATGTGGCCTTTTAAAAGAGAGACACGGCTAAATGTGTTTACATAAACTAACAAAATAATACAGAGAAAAATTATAAATTGCAATCATGGCAAACCAAAACTGGAGCATGTCCTGTGGTACGGCTTGTGTTCAGAAAGAAACGAGTAAACAAAGAAAAGGCCATGAAGAGACGAGCTGATACACACCATGAATATGAACAATAAGCATCATAGTACTGTGAAAAGCAAAAAGCAAATGGAATGTGAAGTAACAGACCTTTAAGTGTAAAACAAAAAAATCCCCCAAAAGTTCTTAAGTAAATGGGGGGGTGGAAGAAAAAAGAAATGGATTCTATGAGCGACTGGGAGTAATGCTCTCACCACTTGCAGCAGCGCAAGATAGCCGGCGCCCACATTGTCAAAGTTGATCTTGACATTCTTCCACCTGACCTCAGAAAAGTTTTGGTTAACGAGTTCGAGGCACTGGGTCTTGTTGTTGACCACGTTGACGGGAAAATACTCCTCTGACGTCTCATTGAAACAGTAGTAGTACTTGCCCGCAAAGAGATTGACCCCCATGATACTGAAAATCAGCCAAAAGATGAGGCAAACCAGCAACACATTCATAATGGAAGGGATGGCACCCACCAAGGCGTTGACTACCACCTAGACCAGACGAGGGGAGACAGGATATGACATTGTAAGAACCATAAAACAAACACACATCATTCCACCCCTCTTACAGGACACTACATACTGTTATGGCATTGCACCCAATATTTAAAAATTCAACCATTTATTACAGGTGGCATTAAGAGGAGCAGTTAAATTCCACTATGGCTTCATGTAGATGAAAATAGGTGCTGCACAGCACTGCGAGGTGCATACTCAAGTGTGGGCAATTACTGGAAATGAGAGCCGTATCATTCCCAGTCTAATTAGAGCAGCGCTGATCTGACTCGGAGATGCTCTTTGATCTGCTGAAGCACACAGCTAGAGCTGCTTAAGGGACACTCAAGAACACATATGCGCACACACACATGTTCTAAGGCACCACCTAAACAAATATCTTTATCATATTTATGATGTAAAATGTACGTTTTTTTTAATAAAGGCCACTTTTACATGGCATGGACATGACTTTCACATGTGGTGAGAAGTAATAAACTACCACAGTATGACAGAAAATTAAATGACAGTTGCTATAAAAATAAAAAACATTGTGAGTTAATGTCTGTAAGTGACTGTAACATACTAATTTGACCTGACTATTTATACACTTTACAACATATTTGGTCCTAGTAGGTTGTAGGCAGGTAATGGGCATATGTACACACACACACATACACCCCACTTCCCAATGGTTGTTTTCTCAAGCGATATCTCTTTTAAGACTCACAAAATTGCCAAATGTTCCTGTTATTTCACTAATAATAAAGAACATTAATAAAATAATTCAACTGTGTTTCAAGCTAGAAATATAATTTGTATTATTTTGACTACTGGATGTGTGTATGTTTCTTCGTGCTTACTTTAAAAGTAAAAAAATTAAAAAGAAGTGTTTGCCATAACATTATGAAGTGTCCCTTCTTACCACCCCAACCTTAGACAGTCAATATTTCTAATACAGCTTACTTTTCCCCACAACTAGCCCATTAAACAATATAACATTATAGCAGTAATACATCTTTTTCCCCACCACCCCAAAATCTAGCAATCAAATCTGATATCCAATGTATTTCTCATTGCCAGTACTAAGCTCAGCACATAGTGAACCGCTCACTACCAGTGTTAGGCAGGCCGACCAGCAGCTCTCAGGCAGACAGCTGAGCATGCATGTCTTTGGCAGACTCGTTTTGTGGAGCCATATTCCCTCCTCATTACAAACAGACAGGGAGGAGCTCTAGAGCAGGATTCTCTCAGCGTGTGCACGACCTTCACCCGCTGACTCGAGCTGAATCGGCGGGGGTGCAAAGGGCACACTGTTTAAATATTGTTTTTTTTATGGTTAAATGTAAACTGCTGAAAGAATATTTTTTCAATTATCGTTAAAGGACTAAAAAAAAAAAAAGCACACATTTCATAGTATAAAATCTTTCCCCCACAGTGGCGCCAATGCACGTGCTGAGAGAATGACTCTTTGTTTGAGCTGAGAAACAATTTAACTGCTCTCAAAAATTCAGTGTTTTTAAAAAAAAAAAAAAAAAAAAAAGAATTAGGCCATGCTATGTGGAAAGCATTCTCAAAAGAGGGAAAATGGCTTTCAAAAATGCATAATGTGCATCGGCAGTTAAAATACATGCGTGTTACATGGCATTGTGCAATCTCAAGAACCGCTCAAATCAATACATAAATAAACAGAGAAGTGTGTGGATAGAGAGAGAGCAGCTACAGAGATCAAGGCTGAAACCTTTCTGATAGCTACATGGTTTTAAGGATGTCTGGAAAACATCTGCAGCATAATGTAGCAGAGGTGAAAGACAAGAGCTTGACCATAGTGTAAGTAGGTAATTAATGTGACTGGGTTCAGAGGTTATATCCAAAGGCCCCATAACGTTTAAGGCCTTGAATAGCTAGAAAAGCTACTGCTGCTAGGTTACTGTAACTCCAGTTTTTGTGGATGTGTCAGATGAAAAATGGCAATTTACTGAAGCTGTAAAAATGTCCATTCCTGTGAAATGCATTTCTCAAAAAGCTTGAACTGAGATTGCAGAATAGGTTTAAGAAAAAGAGCGAGCCAGGTACAAAGTCAGAGCCATAATCATTGCATGTTAGGCAGTGCAATGCATCTCACTGAAGCTGCACTGCTCACTCAGCACTGCTGAGCTGCATCAGGATTTTGAGATTTTTTGTACTGCAAGACTCAGTCAGTGAATATGTGAAAAGAAAAATGTCATTGTTCTAACTCCCCAGAATCTCTTTTTATTTGGTGTCATCTCTCCATTCAGGTTATTCTCTATTCATTTATTTATTGTTTTGACCTCAACTTTTCCATTTCCAGTTCAAACAAAATGGTAACTCAATTGATGAACATAGACATTATTGTAAAAAACTGATACAGCAGGATTAAATTCATCAGTTTATTTCCCTTTGCATTACTGGGCCACCCTCACCTCTCTTACCACATACTCCCAGTGAATGAGTTCATTCATAGGGGCATTGGTATTGGCAGCTAGCTCTATATTTAGGCAAATGTGCCAAACCCAAAAATGACAACTTATCTTAGTGGCAGGTCTAACCCAAACTAAACAATTAAACCAAAAGATTTCAGTGAAACATTTACGACAACATCCATAACGACTATCCAGGGCCTAAAAGCACTGATGTCTGCTCTTGTGCAATGGCATCACATTTTAGTCGCTGGATATGTAGTATGAATGAGATTTCACTGTGAGTCAAATTTGAAGATTGAATCCACTTACGGTCAATCTACCCTTAAAATAACCACACAGGCCATCTTTTTCTGCTGGTCTGTCATTTTTGGGACATACTAAAGAGGGACAACATATTGTCTGTCTAGGGTTGAGAGTGTTACTCGAACGCTGTAGTGCTAGTGAACCAACGGGCTACCGTCCACCCAGAACTCAAAGTCAGAGTTTAACTGGGGCCATTGTTGCCTCCCAGTTTCACTTCCTGTGGGAGTGGAAGGCAACAGGAAGCTAGGGCCTGCTGTATGCGCTACAGGATGTGGTGCCATGACATGACAGCAGTAATGCCTTGTGTGAAATGGCAGCTTAACATATTTGCAAAGCTTCTGCCTGCATTCCCAAAGGAAGGCATTAAGACTCGTTATACATGATTAATATGCAAAATGTTGAAAAGCATTTGCATTAATAAGCTGCCACCAGAATGGACTGTTAGCAGATCAGTTACTTTAATAGTAGAACTCAAAGTGCTGACACTGGCAGAAGCTTAACAAATACTTTCCTCCCAAGCCACAACACTGTGAGTGTGTGGTTTCTGTCTCAGTCCAAGGTGCAGAAAGATCCTGGACAAGCAAGAGAGAGTGTGGGGACCCTCCAGCAGCCTGGCCCAGCTGAACCGGGTCGAGGTGGAGTGAGTAGTGGAGGGGTAAGGGTGTGCGAAGGAAGGGGAACGAGGGAGGAAGGGTGGGTTCTGCACAGTGCTGCATATGTGGGGCTGAGGAGAAGGTGGGGAGAGTCTGAGGGGAATAGGAGAAGCTCAAACTAGAAGACAAGGCAACCAGTCCAAGTATAAAGAGAGGTAAAGAAGAATGAGATCAGGAGACAGAGAGAGTAAGAAAGAGAAAGAGACAGAAGGGACTACAGGTGACAACAACCAGGTGCAACCTACTACTACCGCCAGTCACAAAGATGACCAATCAGATCTTCGTATCATAAGAAGAGACAGCCGAAGCAACCAGAGGTACTGTGGCAGCAAGTAATTTCTGCCCTGTAAATGGTTCAGTCTGTTCTTACAAATAAGACAGATTCCTCTGAGTGGTGGCTGCACACTAAGTTTAGGTGTGACTGGTCAGGCAGAGATTTTGGTGTCCTGCAGCTCCCCGGTTCCTGCTGGTTGTTCTCGATGCCAGATGCATTGAGGGATGGCGTGAACTGGGGAAGAGTGGAGGTTATGGGAGCAGGAGGGAGGGGGCATGTGGAGGGGAGAGGGGTTCTCAATTGAAAGCAGTGGTTGAGAATCAGGCCAAATGAACAGCTAATTGTTGATTTGAATGCTCTATGAGATGGCATGTACGTTTGGTTAGCTTTGACCAATTTGGCATTCGCTTTGGCCAATCAAGAAGAAACAAAGTAAAATGAAGCAATCAGAAATTGCAATTTGTCACTCATGTGATGAGGCAGCCTTGTGAACAAGATTTCTGTTGCTCTTTGGGCAAGTTTAATTATGGAACAAATCAATTTTTTTTTTTTTTAATTTTTGTCTGTAAAGAAATTCAATTGAAATACATGTTATTCTACTAGCAATACAACTTTAGTGTTACTTTACTCAAACTCCCAGCTGCATCATGACTTCTTATTTCGCTCTAACAAAGGCATGGTACAGGATTGCGCATGGAAGGGTGACTTTTTGGATTTCATTTCCTGGTTTAAAAAAAACAATCCCAATATTTTGGAGGTTTTTTTTTTTTTGTTGTTGTTGTTGTTGCAGTTGTTTTTTTTGTTTTGTTTTGTTTTGTTTTTTGTCTTCTTAGTTTGCTTTTAGATCAGTTCTAGCATGCTTTAAACTGTTGAATGGGCATGCGGAAGGATCAGCTGCTTAGCTTTGGATCTTACCCTCATCCCTTCAAAACGTGACAAGGCTCTGAGGGGTCTCAAGGCCCTTAGTGTCCTGAGTGATTTAATGGGCCCTAGATCGGAGTAGCCCAGCGCATTAGCTACAAGGCTGACTATAGACACCTACACAAAAACAGAGAAGCAAAAGAGGTTCCAAACTGTTAGAAGTGAGAATATTCACTAGGGAAGAGAGACGGCCCTGGTATAGGCGGAGAGTTGCTTGACATACACACATAAATCTATGCATGTATATGCATGTATAATATTGCATTTATACATGTATATACACTGAGAGAGAAGGTCAGTGTTTAGTATAGGTTTTATGTGCGTAGTATTTTTAGAAGCAGTAGGCCGGAGGGATTGTTTGTCTGTTATTTTGGGGCAGTTGACGAGATGTGAAAAGTCCTTTGTACCTGCAAAGAAATTTGTGGTTGAGAGAGAGAGGAGGGAGAGACATAAGACTCAAATAGAGGGTAAATTAGGCAGAAAAGAGTGCTACATGATCTAGTAAAGATACAAGCGAAGGGACTGGAAGAGCAGAGGAAGAGGATTTGGGGGAGGGAGGGAAGGAGAGAGGTTATCCTGTAGAAGCTGATAAAAACCCAACAGACTTGAGAGCCTTACCCTTGCCCCTCTAACACTGTCTCTCCATGTCGCTCTTGGGCTGAGGCATAAAATCCCATATAATTTAAGACAGACAAACTAACGGAACCTAAGAGAAAGAATACAAGTGAACATGTACAAGTGTGTCATTTTGCCATTTTCTTTCTCAGACATCAAATCAATGTGCTACACAGCATTTAGAGTCAAATAGGAGAGCCACAGTCACATGAAACACACACAAGAAACAGGGATGGAGGTTAAGGGCACACCGGATATAGTTATTAGCACTGGATGGCACTGAAAGGACAAAAATACACAGAGTACAGTTGAGTTACACACAGTTAACAATGGTTAACAATAACAGCACACAACCTCAAAGGAACTGGTGTGGGCCCTTATTGTGCCCAGCAGCAGTCAGGAAGAGATTGCTGCAGCCAAAGAACGCTTAATATAAATTACTTAATTAAGCTAAATTAACTAATTATTTCACATGACTGTGCACACATCCTCAGCAATGGTAAATGTACAGAACTCTTATAATACCAGTAAATCACTGTCAAGTTTAGGTCACGTGTATAGAGCTTTGGTAACAGAATCCTTTAGAGCACTGGGTGGTACAGCTTATCTAAGCTAAGCACATAAACAGTATTTCTTTGCTTGCCGAGGAGGAAATGGACTATGGAAAGTGTGGTCAATAAGCTGCACTCATGTTCTTTGAGGAGTGCTTAGAAGTGCCATATTGACTGCGCCTTGATGAAGTCACCTTAAAGGTCCTAGCAGCCGTTACAGGCTGCCTCCAGCACAACAAAGCATCACAAAGGAAAAGACACCATTTGGATGGATGCAATTTTTTTGTCTCCACATTTGTTTTTACAGAATTAATGTGTGATCGCAGGAAGTATTTTCTTTCTTTCCTAAATGCAATTTTCTTGATGCTGAGGGGTTTAAAACAGGCGGAGCACCAGTTCCTTACAAATAAGGAAAAAATATCAACAGTAAACACATGTGAAAACACCTCCAACCAGCCACCGACACCAACCGGTCAAACTCACCCACCGCAAGAAGTACACAACATCCAAAGCTTACCAAAATCACGGAGGGAGGTTTGTAACAGGCAAAATCTTCATTTTGACTGATGTCATTATCAACACAGACTACACATGATTCAAAGGTCTATCAAAACTACAGGAAAATAAAAAAAAAAAAGCAGGAAAAGTATCAGCTGGCATTCTGATTTTCTTTCTACTATAAAATGGACACATAAACAGAGAAATTTACATTTCTCCGAGCACTTACTTTGTGGCACAAACTTTTTTTAAATCATTAACCCTGCCTCTTGAAAGAGTTAGCAGCTACACTCATGGGGAGGCAGTAAAATAAAGATTTTGCCTTATTCTGCACTACAGTGTTTGGGGTAATTGTCACCTTCAGCCTGACCCCTTGGAGAGCCCCCATTTGGGGTGCCCAGCCTCTGGCCCACCGGCTGGGCCAGCTGTGTGGTAGCGGCCTCAGTGTCTCAACGTCCTTCTCAGAGAGCTCTGCAAGGCAAGGCCAATGACATCTGGGGCTGTGATCCCATGATGACGACAGCACAAACCAAACAGAAATAAAACCAACTGAAAACAAAGGGAAAAACACAACAAAAACAATGATAATAATCTGAGTGAAACAGAAAGATGAATGAAGTATGGCACATGTCAGCCTCACACTCATACACTCCAATATCTGCTATCTAGCCTAACTGTACTGTCATAAATTAAATAGATTATTTAAGACAAATAAAGTCTCTTAATCTTTATCCAAATATTAAATCCAAATATCTGGTTGACTAATTGAGTGACGATGTTGCTGTAAACTGACTTAACATGGCGCTGTAACTCTCTAGCATTGTATTTCCTGGCCCTAATATAATAATATAACACATATTAAAATACTAAACACCTTTGGAATGAAAATCATTAAAACACAACTCAAATGAAAAACAGAAAGATACTTAAGAGGGAAATGAGGAGGAATACACTCATAGAAAGAGTCAAGCACATCCACACTCTGAAAAAAGAAACACAGGCTGGTCTAATGATGGTGCCCCACCCCCACCCCGGCTTTCTGAGTCCATGGCGATGGTTTCACTCCACAACACAGGACAGTAGAGGCACATGGAGGCCATGACACAGCCCAGACTCATCAAGCACAAGAGTAGTTTTTTTTTTTGTTTTTTTTTTTTGAGGGGGAGCGCTAGTGAAGACCAAACTTACCACCGGCCGCCTGTCACCCACCATCATTACATCTCAGCACAATATCACCACATTCCTGAGGTTACACTTTCAAGAGGGAATAAAAGGAGGATGGGGAAAAGAAGGGAGGCGGGACGTCACTCTCTGTAACATATTCACAACTTGGGAAATGTAGCACCTCACGCTACCCAGAGTGTTTGGTGAGACAACACACTTACAGGTAGGGAGACTACAGTGGCAAGAACCATAATCAGTAGCGTCGTATGCTTATAATCAATACAAGATCTATATGTGCTGTATGTGTCAACCTTAAACATATCAATTGAAAATAGCTGCAGTTATTCCTTTACAGTTTTTCTGAATGTTGCTTTAAACTGTACAAACATGAAATGTTATGTTTAAGATTAAAGCGCATTATCTATACAATGTAATTCGTATAATATGTGTATGTTTGCTGTAGGGGTTCTGAATAACACAAGCTTATAATGAATCAATATGGCAACCTCTGATACGAGTCCATTCACAGGTATTGGCTGAGGTGTTGGACACTGTGGAGAGGTGGTTAGTTCAAGCGGAAAGTCAGAAGTCAGGGAAATTCTTTTTCTATCCAGTTCTGCTACCCGATTAACATGTAAGCAAATTTCAAAAGACTGAATTTGGACATCTGAGACACATCTAACATTATGCCATCTAAAATTTAAAAAATAAGACTAGAGGGGACCTATTATGTTTTCCCTCATTTTTAATGGCGGAAGCTCATACTGAACCATGCCAAAGTTTCAGATAATGAGGCCAGATTATGTAGACATAAACACTTCAGACTTACTCTAAACACTCATTTTCTTTTCTACTCTTGGCCCAGTACGGTCACTGTAGGTACACTCCTCTGGCTATCAGTACAGCACTCCCACAAGCCTACTGTTTATACCTTCTGTTTGTGAGGGGCAATCCATTGAGAGGAAAAATGGTTTTAAAAAGGAAAGTGCCTAAAAAGTTTCAGATGGAAGATAAACTCTACAGTTGCATCAGCCCCAGTATAAAGAGAAACAAAGATTATCTTGTGAATCATGCAAAGTTACTCCTGAAGAGTCCAATAATACCAACTAATGAGTAGTAAAATTAGCATAATAGGTCCCCTTTAAATGGTTTTTACATGTGTAGCTGCCACAGAATAGACTGGAATATCATCCCTGTTCTGGACTTTCAGTCTTGAGTGACAAAAGGAGCACAGCAGTACACAGAGAGAGAGAGGATAAAGGTCATAAACACAGGCAGAGACAGTTTAACAAAAACACATTGTTGACACTTCCTGTTGCTCTGAGCATGGCTTGAATATGATTGTAATCAATGGGTCAATCAATCTAATTTGCATTGGCATCTATATACCTAAATAGCTGTTAGTGACTTAATTTAATCGCATCTCAAAACATTATAAAATTGGCAGTATCTGCAGTTAGAGAAAATGTGGGCAATTTCCACTTGTACTGCAAAGCAAAAGCATCTTTTTGTTTGAGAAGCATATACAATTATTATACATATTCAAGAATCTCAGAGCGATAAACCAAGCAAAATATATAAATAGTTGCTTGATGAGGTTATAAAAGGTGGCCCGGGCATGTGTGCCCTCGATATGGACAGACTGCCATACAGCCTTGTAAAACACTGTCCGTATATAATAGAATTAAACAACTTTTGCTGTGAAAAGACATGCCCTCTCACCTATTGTAACCCATGGAGCAGATATTCCGTTAACATCCTGACCCTACAAACCTAACCACACCCAATCAACAACAAGATGGCACACCACATAAATAGAAAGAAAATGAGGTTTCTGCAGTATACACTAATCAGCCCGGACATTAAAATCATTGCTAGGTGAGGTGAATAACAAGGGGATGGTACTTTGACATATTCTCTTCACCTAAACATTGTTGCAGATCACATGGTTGTCACAGCCTGTCCGTTTTAATGTTTTGGCTGGTTGGTGTATATAATACACATATAATCATTTTAATTTATTAAAACAAAAGGCTTAACTGCTCATCAAGAGACTGTATGAGTTTCTGTACCACCGTTTTGCTGTTGAACCAGGGTGTGGCTGCCAACCAAGGAACTACTCTAGTCTACAGATCACAATGGAGGAAACAAGAGCTACACTTACATCCACAATGAAGAAGTCTAGCCAACACCAGGCATTGGTGAAATACTTGACAAAACCATAGGCGACCCACTTCAGCAACATCTCCAGGATAAAAATGTAGGTGAACACCCTGTCAGCATACTCCAGAATGATCCGAATGGTCTTCCTCTGCTCAATGTACACATCCTCAAAGGCCTACGGAGGAACGGGAAACACATCGGTGAAGACAGAAGTATTGCACACGATGATTAACAATCCTGCTAATGAAAGTGTATATAGCAGCACAGCCTAGCAGGTGACTGATTACTAACAGTGATTTTCAGGAAAGAAAAAAATAGTTGGAAATAGTGTGAAATAGTTCCAACTAAGTCCACAAGAAATATAGATGTGCAGCAGAGCTGTGCTCTGCATTTGGCAGCATTTAACAAGCTTGAGATTGCTTGTTTGATCACAAAATCCCCTGGTTTCTCTCCCATCCCTGCTGACTGCGCCACTGATAAACGTATATTGCCTTCTTAATGTCATAAACACCCTGTTTGGATCTGTATTAATTTTTTCTCCTATTTTGTCCAATCAGTAAAATGTTTGCTTCTTTTGGGGTTTCAAGTAAATGGAATACTATATTTATACGATAGTTTGCATTTTGTCTTTTTATTCAGCTGTACAACCTGATCATGTGTGGGCACTGGATGCAACTGCCAACACGGGCCTCCTTACCAGGGCACCACTGCTGAGGAGAATCATGAAGATGATGAGGGTCTCAAACCAGTTGTGTTCCACAATCAGGTAGCAGGTTTTTCTCAGGAACCACCAGCTCTTACCCCATCCCATGGTGATGTCAACATCGCAGCACTTGTATTTGGCCACACACGCTGAGGACGCACAAGAAAAGAGACAACATCTTATATAGTGAGGCACGACAAGATGGAATGAAATGGAAAAATTAAGCCTTGGGTTGTGATTTGAGTCTGAGGTTTCAATGTTTTTTTGCTTAAAAGAGCTGCTACATTTTGAAACTACATTTCCCAGAATGCATATTTGTAGGCAGTTTGCTCAGCCAAGGAGCCAAGTTTCCATCCTTTTCAAACAGGCTGCTTGTAGGTCTGGTGGACAACCTGCAGCTGAACTTTCACATGCGTATGTAGTTTTATTTAATATGAGTAACGAAAACAAACAGTATTCTATTTTCCCCATTAACTCAATTCAAAATCATGGGATTTATATCAAATGTATTCAGCACTGCTGCCCTGTAGTTTCCACTCAGCCCCAGGCAGTCTCTGTGTTGTGGAGTGGAGGTAATGGGTGCAGTGGAAGCAGTGGTCTCACCATCTGTCCAACATGGATCTGGCTCCATGTATTCCTCAACCGTCTCCACCACCACCACCTCCTCCACGTCTGGCTTGATGTCGATGGTGCTGCCCTCTGAAGAACTCGTATCATCCAGCTAAAGAAAAGTAGACGCATAAACACACATGCAAAATAATACAAGCATAGAAACAAACACAAAATACAGAAATTTATCACTTTTCATTGCAGTGGTAAGGACTGATGGACTCATGATGCCTCTTAGAGCCTTAGGAAATGTACATCTGCCCTATCTTTAAATGGAAAATTTTTGATCTATGGGGGTTTTTTTCATATTGTAATGGACTTCATAACAACCTTGAACATCACATATCATCCGTTTGAACACTGTAATGGAATATCAAATATCAGATAATCTCCTCTGAAAGTCTTCTAAATGCATTTCATCAAAACACATACGCCAGAGAGTATCCATTCATCCGCACTGCCTGCCTGCTCAAGCCAGTCTAGGTGGCTCTATTGAGTAATGGAGTTATATCAGTGTCTGAGCAGTGCAGAGTAGCCAGCCACACCCATAGTTTTACTGCCTTGGGAAAGAAAATGGCACAGTGTTGGATGGCTGTGGATTATAAACAACTAAAACAGCATGTGGAACATCAGTTTTTTACAAGCTGACAATGTACTCAGGAACCAGTGTAAGTGTTTGAAAAACATGGATGCATTGTTTTGTATGCTGCACATTCTTTTTGTAATTTCACCCTGAATAGTATGAAAATATAAGCAGATAAGGCATACAGTCATGTTAAAAATAAAATGTACACACTCTTTCAATTCTAGTTTTACATATCAGGACATGATTAAAAAAGAAAACATCTGGTCCTTACCAGGTTCTATAATTATTTAAATACAACCTAAGATGAGACACGTGACATATTACACCATGTCATTATTTATTTAATAAAAACTAAGCAGTCCTGTGAAAAGCTAAGTACACCCCATAATTCAATGGCTTGAAGAACCACTTTTAGCAGCAATAAGCTGAAGTAATTGTTTTCTGTATGACTTTATCAGTCTCTCACATCATTGTGATATAAGAGACATATCATCTTACATCAATTCATTGAGGTTTGCAGGCATTCATTTATGCACAGCTCTCTGATGGTCCTGCCTCAGCATTTCAAACCAGTTGAGGTCTAGACTTGACTGGGCCTCGATTCTTTTCTTTTTCAGCCATTCTGTTGTAGATTTGCTGCTATGCTTGGGATGATTGTCCTGTTGAATGACCCAATTTCAGCTGAAATTTAGCTGTCAGACAGACGACCTCACATTTGACTCTAGAATACTTTGGTTATACAGAGGAGCCCATGGTTGACTCAATGACTGCAAGGTGCCCATGTCCTGTGGCTGCAAAACAAACCCAATTTGCTGTGATGTCCACTCCTGGGAAGATTGGCAACCAACTTTATTCACATATTTTCCATTTTTGAATAATCTTTCTTACTGTAGAATAATGGGTTACCCTCGTTTCCCTTCCAAAATTGATCAGTTGCTTCTCTAAGATATTTAATGTCTTTCCCTTTTGAACACACACCTGAATTCTCCAGACCAACAAGCTGCCAAAACTGTGGTGCTCACACTTGCTGATGATCAATTAATCAAGAGCCTTTGATTAGCAACACCTGGCTGCCACTTGCCCTCTGAATTCCTATGGAAGCTGGAAGGGTGTACTTTGTGTTTCACACACTGCTTCTGCATTTTGGCTTAAATTTTGTTAAATAGTTCATATCAGGTTGTATTTCTCTAAATTTAGAGCCTGGTGAGGACCAAAATATTTTTTTTATTATGTCTGGATATGCAAAACTTTAGAATTGCAAGAAGGTGTGATTTCTTTTTCGCATGACCCTATCCTAACAATTTTTACTGACCTCTTTGCTGTTCTCATTATCTGATTCGCTGCTGAAGTCCTCTGTGTTGAGGTTCTCAAAGTCGGACTCTCCCACAGCTATTGGTACACAAACTGTGAGATTTGGGTTGTGGATGAAGGACATGTGGTCTTCGTCGATCATGTACTTGCCCACGCTGCTGCCAATACCGCTGGTGGTGCCATTACCATTTTTGGCATAATCCAGGTCACGGTTGATGTCCACCCCAGTGTGATTAGCGATACAGTTCAGTTTCTTGTCATACATGTCTTCCAAAGGCTTCTGCTCATCTTCCATCGGTGGTTTCCTCAGCAGACTGGCCACCAGTAATCTCATCTTGGCTTTTATCCATGCAATGCCTTTCTTGATGCGCATGACAGAAATCTGCAGGTTGTTTGGCTCACCGTCGTCATCTGTTGCCGCCAAGTTGTCAGCGCTGAAGGAGCTCAGCAGCAAGGCAAGGAACAGGTTCAAAACCTTGAAAAAAATAAATTAAAAAACAAGTAAATAACAAGTCACTGGCAGTTTCAACCGAGCTTTGGAATGAAGCAGGAGGGAATCAAAGCTCGATAGGGGTGACCAACTGTACACTTGTAAGCTATTACTTTGTCAGTCACAAGCCACACCCTAAATCATGCCCTTGTTTATTGTTTGGTTTAATCTAAATGTGAAAATAATCTACAAAAAGAACATTGTTCTGTATTGAAGGAGAAATTGAGTACTGCGATTATGAGTTCTTTAATAAATGTTCAATGAGGAATCAGTGAAAAGGAGGGTCTTTTTTGATATACACTTCAATACATTCAACTGGAGAAGTCGCTGCCTGTTGGTCAAGAGACAGAATGCAGGTCTTCCACACTAGCTTCACTTTTTAGACCCAGAAGAAATGCCCATCTTTTATATACAGTGATTTATTACATGCATATTAAATACAGTAATCCCTCGCTACTTCACGGTTCGCTTTTCGCAGACTCGCTGTTTCGTGGGTTTTCAATCAATATTAGTGTAAAATATTTATCACGTTATTTTCGCTGCTTCGCGGGTTTTTCTTGTTCTTCACATGCATTCTTCACATGCGTAGTACGTGTTGTACAGTAATGTATATATTTGGTGTATAAGTGTGTGGGGAGGGTTTATAAAAACTTAAAATAGTGTATAACTACTAAAATAATGTATAAGTATTAAAATAAATATAGCGTTCCTGCTTCGCGGATTTTCACTTATCGCGGGTGGTCCTGGAAAGTAACACTCGCAATAAGTGAGGGATTACTGTACTCCAGAAAACTACCCTTTGTTTCTTCCTGTTTTATTTGTTTTTGCCTTCTTATCTGTTTGATGCCGATGTTCTGCCTTTCATATTCACATGAAAATTCAATAAAACCCTAAGTGTGAAAAGAAAGGAAGACACAAGTAACTGTGTTACTTGCACTGTGTGGTGTTGAGTGCTAAATTCACAATTTCTGACCAAATTATAATACTTCAAAGATCACTTAGAGAGCGAAAAGCGGCTTTCTGTCAGGATCCACTGTGCACTCTGAAATCCATTCTTTCCAATAGGTTGCACCATGCAGCAGCAGTTTGTCACTGCACCAAGCAAAACACGTGGCGTTCATGAGCTCTCACTGTTAAGATGAAATTGAAATTTCAGATTTGCTGAACTTTAGCCGGTGAGACAACCGTGATGCCTGTGTGCAGTACAAATGAGGCATCCGGCCAGCAGCAGGCAGGAAAAGAAAAATGGAGGTTGTTGTCATGTGTTCCAATCATAGACCTTATTTATGGTCTGAACTCCCTGAACTATACAACACTTACCTGAGTTTATATTGGGACTCTGGGAGGAAAGCCCTTTCTAAGTAGACATACTTGTGTTTTAACAGTCACATAGCTTGTTGTCAGTAGACGATTGGTTTAGATTGTTTAAAAGGTTTAGATTTGTTGTGTTCCTCCCTATAACTCTACACAGCTTTTGAACCTTTTTTATTAAAGTAACAAGGAATAGAAGTATATTTTTCATACCAAATATTTTTACTGAATTCTGTCCAAAGTTTTGAAAATGCCGCTCATTGTGTCCCTCAAATTTTGTCAAGCACATTGCACGCTGAGTCCTTTGTGAAATCCCCTTAACAGGTTGCATCTAACAACATGGACACTCACCACCAGGTTACCGATGACCATGACCATCATGAAGACGATTAGGCACATGGCCTGGCCGGCCACCTCCATGCAGTCCCACATGGTCTCGATCCACTCACCACACAGGACACGAAAGACGATGAGGAAGGAGTGGAAGAAGTCATTCATGTGCCATCGGGGCAGCTCACATTCACTAGAGATCTTACACACACAGTCTTTGTAATTCTTTCCAAACAGCTGCATGCCCACCACAGCAAAGATAAAGACAATGATGGCCAGCACCAGAGTCAGATTTCCCAAGGCTCCCACTGAGTTACCAATGATCTTGATCAGCATGTTGAGAGTGGGCCACGACTTGGCCAGCTTAAACACTCTGAGCTGAAGTGGGAGGAAAGAGTAGGAGGATTATGTTTTAGTCATAATATCCCATCTTTACAAACTTGCTGCTTCGATTCAGCAGCGTAAAAATAGTATAAACATATAGCAGTGTTTAAATAAATGCAGATTTTACTTTTGCCTCAGATGCAGTACCAGTGCAGAGCCAGTTCTGACTTAGTGCTTTCTGAAAACCAGCCCAAGTTTGAGAACCTGTTTGAGATCAGCCAATCTGGTGAATATCCTGCAGTAGCCCCTCAAATATCCTCTATGTCAGATGTTCCAACTTTGTACCAACAACTTTGTGGTGCACGTGGCAATGTCTTTTTCGGCACATACACCAGTATTGTTTTGGAGGAAATGTGCGGAAACAATTCTAGATTGAAACACTGGCACTGCATCAGTGGAAAAGTGGTGTTAGATGTGCAGAATGTGCATACTTTATATGATACAATCTTAACTCTAGAACATATCTGTATTTGTTTTTGTTAAAGACAGAGATAAATATTTACCAAGCGGAATGACCGCAGGACAGAGAGGCCCTCAACGTCAGCCAGAGCCAGCTCCACTAAGCTCAGCGTCACAATGAATCCATCGAAACAGTTCCAGGCCTCCTGAAAGTAGTAGTACGGATCCATAGCCACAAGCTTGAAAAGCATCTCTCCTGCAAAGATCCCCGTGAAAACCTGGCATGTGGGAAGGAGAACAAAATTGTCTTGGCTCAACAACATAGGTAACAGGAGAATGGGAAGCATAATAAGTAGTAAAAACACCATTATATTTGTATCTGAGTTGCAGATTATAGATGAAGAAAAATGTATTAGGTTACAACTACTGCAACTGAACTTTAATATATGTAGGAAAATGAAAATTATTTAGAGAGGAAGCACATCTAGTTAATGCTAGCATGTGTGGCAGCTGTTCTGCAGTGGCACTTCTGTGTTCTCATCTCTAATAGATTACTGACATCTGTCCTCAGTTATAGAGACCACATAATGAATACACAGTTAGGTATATAGGTAGGTAGGCCACACGTTTTTTGGACAATGACACATTTTTTGTAGTTTTGCCTCTAAAATCCAGTGTGGCGGCGTATGAACAAAACAATGCATTGCATGAACTGTTCAGGAATTACAGTCATTTTTATACACAGTTTCCCATTTTTAGAGGCACAAAATTATTTGGACAACCTAATATAACTTTAAATAAGAGCATTGTTTTTAATACTTGGATGACAATCCTTTGCAGTCAGTGACTGCCTGAAATGTAGAACCCGTGGACATCACAAAATGTTGTGTTTCCTCCTTTGAGATGTTCTGCTAGGCCGTTACTGCAGCCACCTTCAGTTGCTGCTTGTTGGTGGGTCTCTCTGTTTTCAGTTTGGTATTCAGAAACAGAAAATCATGCTTTGTTGGGGTGAGGTCAGGTGCCTGACTTGGCCATTGAAGAATATCCCATTTCTTTGCTTTGAGGAACTCTTGGGTTGCTTTTGGAGTACACTTTGGGTCATTATCCATTTGCACTGTGAAGCGCTGTTTCATTAGTTTTGAAGCATTTGGCTGAATCTGAGCAGAGCGTATAGCCCTGTACACTTCACAATTCATCCTGCTGCTTCTATCACATCATCAATAAACCCTAGTGATCCGGTTCCGCTGACAACCGTACATGCCCATACTATAACACTGCCATGACAGATCATATGGTACACTTCAGATCATGAGCTGTTTCTCTCCTTCTCCACACTTTTCTTTTCCCATTATTCTAGTAGAAGTTAATCTTGGTTTCATTTGTGAGAAAAGCTTGTGAGACCTGTGCAGTCTCTAATCTGACCTTCCTGTTCCTGAATGTAACCAGTGGTTTGCACCTTGTTGTAAACTCTCTGTATTCCCATTCATGAAGGCGTCTGTTGATTGTAGACTTCAACAGTGATATACTGACCTCCTCAAGAGTGTTTTTGACTAAGTTAGATGTTGTGAAGTGTGTTTTTCTTAACCATGGAAATAATTCTGTCGTCTTTCAGGTCTTTTAGTGTTGCTGAGCTGGTCAGTGCATTCATTCTTTTTAAGAAGGTACCAAATTGTTAATTTTGTTTTTTCAGCCTAATGATGGCTTCCTTCACTTACATCAACATTTCTTCGGACCTCATACTGAGAATCACAGTACATGGCTATGAAATGCAAGTTCAACAATTGGAATCAGCTCCAGATCTTTTATCTGCTGAATTTGTGATGAAATAACGAGGGAACAGGCAATGAAACTGTTTGTCAATCAGTTGTCCAATTTTGAGCCTCTGAAAAAAAGCCTGTGTATAAAAATGGCTGTAATTCCTAATCAGTTAATGTAATATTTTCGCCAAACCCCTTGAATTAAAGCTTAAAGTTTTCACTTCTATCAGCTATTGATTGTTTAAATTTAATCCACTCTGGTGTTTTACAGAGGCAAAAGAAAATATATCATTGTCCAAAAAAAAAAAAGTACAGACCTAATGGTACGCACTTGTGAGTTTGTCAGGATGTGTGTGCATTGGTGCGCATGATGGTGACTCATATTGCATCAAGGTGACCTAGAAACTTCCACCTGTACCACCCATTCTAGACCAGAGTTGGCAAAAAACTAATTTCATTGCTTTTTCAATTGTAAGTTAATACCTCACAAACACATACGCACAAAGCTTGTGCCATTTGCGTACATTATATGACAATGTATGTTAAGAAATACGACAGTGAAAACAAAAACAACCACCATAATGCCAGTACTCTGATTTACTCAGTTTCTTTAAAAACAACCAAAAAAATGCTTTTAATGAAAATAGCCAGGTTGGGTCTCAGAAATGATTTAGGCTCCATTTTAGAACAGCTCATCGATCAGGCTTCATGGAATATTAATGCCGGCCACCAACTGGTGGAGAAGTAGGCGCGTCCACTGAACCAGAATACAGAAAGAGAGACAAGAGGAGAAGACGGGGAACGTGTGTGCATGTATGTGAAGAAAAATCCACAAATACTAGGAAGCAGCAGGGGGTTTGGGAAGGTTATTTTTTTCCCCTTTCATCTGAGAAAGGCCAATTACAGTCCCATAAATAACACTTCTCTATGAGCTACTGTGACAAAGCAGAGAAAATCACTTACAAGAGCACCAGATGAAAATAACAAAAAAAACCCATAAAAATCCCCACTCACCAGATTTCCTACACTCAGCATATCCTCAAAGTCAGGAGTCATGGGGTAGTGCTCCATGGCCATGAAGAGGGTGTTTAGGACGATACAGATGGTGATGGCCAAGTCCACAAAGGGATCCATGACTATTAGGTTCACAATCTCCTTGATCTTAATCCACATGGGGGAGCACTCCCAGATCAGGAATGTGTTAGAAAACTTATACCAGCATGGGGGACACTTTCGCTGAGACTCCTCCAGTTCTGAAGACATAGCGCGGATCACACATCAAAACCAAACATACTTGCGTGCTCAGCATACTGCATGCAATGGTATTATAGGATAGAAAAAATTTTATGCAATGTATGTATCTGGTACTTTTGAATATGCAAAGCAGATAAGCAGGAAATTCATGTCAAACTAATCAAACAATGAAGAGCAGCCCTAGTTAAAGAATAATGAGAGAGCAGGTTAAATAGCTGGGTTAAAGTGGCAGTACCCTCCACTAGTGTGTTGGTAATGACGCTCATGACACTGTTGGCCCGCTCTTTCCGCCCAAAGGAGGTATTGAGCTGGTCCACAGACACCATCAGGGAGCCCGACAGCTTCTTCTTCACCTCAACCTCAGTAGTCGGCTGTCAGGAGGAGAGGAAGAATCAAGCACCCATGGAGAGGACATGAACACCATCCCACATCACCACCGGTGGCCGGCGGAGGGAAGTGCACAACAGCAACGGCAAGAAAAAGTAATTGAGGATCAGATTTTTGGGGGTGGGGGCAGGGCATGTTTCATTCTCTTCTATGGCTATGCTGGTTTCAAGGAAGATGTGTGTATGCTGTAAATGCATGCAGGTTTCAGCCAAAGTGGGAGCAGTGGTCTAGGGCTACTTGGCCTAATTGTGTTTGAATGTAATTAGCTCATCCCAATTAGATAATAAATGGATTGTGAGATACTGTGGAAGGAGAACTGCTTCTGCATGAATGCATTCTCAGTCCTGTCATGCAATAATGGAGGCTTTGCTGCCATTGCAATATAATCATTAGGTTATTTTACAAAATGTCTCCAAAATCTGGCCATTTTAACATTACTTGCAAATTGATGCTAGTGTATCTTCCTACTTTGAAACCATACAACTTATATTGCAACCATCAAGTCAAGAGCATTGTAATAAGGTCATATGAAGGCAGGTAGTTCAAATTCATCCAGTTGTCATGCATGAGCATGCTCCAAGTCAAAGAGAAGGAGAGGAAATTACAGACACCAATGTTCGAATTGTCTACATCATGCTTGTTCTAATTTAGGGTTTAAATCTACCATGCTAACTAGAGTGAGACACAACTAATTTACTAATGCTGACCAGGGAGAGATTGGAAAACACAGAAAGGTATAGACAGACAAGGACAGCAGCCCTCCTTTATTTTTTCTTAAGTATTTTATGAAAGCCTACTAGGATGGTGTGTGTCACTTTTTGTATGCTCTGGGATAGAATCAGGGAATTAGGGAAGCAGATAAAATTGTCTGTGGCTCTATAGTGCTGGTCCCCTCTGTTTCCTCCACCTTCTATTGCAGATCTACCCACACAGGCTAGCAGAGGATCTGGGTGCCTAGAGGAACACATCAACACACTGGAGCATGTTAACCAATCATTATATGCTGTTTGTTAACAAAAACTGTGATTTTATTATTGCTAGTGTGTGAACAGAAACTTAAAACAAAAAACTGTGTGTTAATCCTTTCTGGTGTTCTAACCGAGCTTTGATCTGTATGCTAACAGGTCAGTGAGCAGCTGAATGATAAAAATCATGTTTGTTCAATTGGTGCCTTTAAGAGCATATACTTTATGAATACGTTTGATACTGACAAGTTCAAAACATTAACAGCCATCATTCATTTCAAACAATAAAATTGCCTGGAAGTCACTGATAGACCAAGTATAAAGCTAACTTATGAAATGCAGGGTTGGTTTAAGCATATTTTCTATAATCGTGTTTATTTTCCCATCCTTTGCCTACTTTTGGAGGGCAGCATACACTGCAGGGGCTGGGGGGGGGGAGGCGCGAGCGCTTAGCCAAGAGATACATACGGACTTGCAAAGATGACAGTAGAGGATAGAGAGCCAGAAAGAAACGTAACGAACGAGAGGGGGGCCATGCCTAGATAGGTCTACTCATTGACTTCCTTACACTTTCGTCAGTAGCTGCCTTATCTATTTTCACCTCAGGCAGAAGGCGTCCACCAGGCCCGGGGCCGATGAGCGACACCACGCCGTTGCAGTCCACCGTGCTGTTCCTCTTGCCATGGAAGCCGGTGTAGCTGCTCCGCCTGTATGGGCTGAAAAGGGAGCCTCGACGCTCCTCACACTCTTCGACGGTGCTGTGCTCATCATCGGCGAATTCGTTCTCCGAGCCCACATCCTTGCTGCGGCCCTTGAAACTGAAGATGCTGCTCTTGCTGTTATGGCGTGAGAGGAAGGGCGAGCCGGGTATACTCAGAAGAGACTGGAGGGGAGGGAGTAGAAAAAAGGATGGGTAGATGAAATATTTGTATGATGTAGCCCTGGGTGCTTCTGAATTACAACCTATTGTGCTATAATTTTTTACGCTGCTTGCCATCAGCTCAAGAGGTCATGATGAAAGGCAACATCTGTGGGAAATTGAATGCACCCAGGGCTCCTTCCCCTGCAGACCCATATTCTCCCGGAACAATTTTAACTAAATAAACAAGAACTACATAATTAGGTTAGTGATATCTTTCAGTGTCAAGGTCTCTCTCTCTCTCACACACACGCACACACACACACACACACACACACACACACACACACACACACACACACACACACGACAGAAATACAGGCGTCTGAGACAATGGGGAGCTGAACACGTCACAACAACACCAATCTGGACTGCAGCTAGCATTGATTTGACTTTTATTTTAGCTCTACACAAAGTATGCTAGCTCAGGGAAAATCAAATGTTTTGACAATAGCCCTCTGGTTGTCTAGAAGATGAGCGAAAAGCACAAAGGAACCATTGCATGTCACATAAGAGATTTCGCAGTTGTGTTGAAAAGCATTACATAAGGCCTGTAGAATGAATGAATTAGCTTGTTAGGTGAATACTTCTCTATAAAACATGACCCATCACAGATGGGGAAATCCTCCCTCCATTGATGAAAATATAAAATAAATGTAGAAGTCAGGATAACAGCCAAATTACATCTTATTACCTTCTGCAAACTATTTTGCCCTATTTTGGAGTCCTTGCCCTAAACTTTTATCCAAACACTTTTGGTCACCCCTGGGTTAGTAAAGATATACATATTCCCGCAAAAATATGTTTTCAATATAAACAATACTCATTAACTTCAAACAAATTTAAGCATGCCATAAGAGATTGACATTCTGTGATTATCTTTAACATTTCTACAGACACAAAACATTTCCATGGTAAACAAATTAGAGAAAGTACATACTGCACTCTTGTACAAAGGTGTATAATACATAATGTTTTTCTGTTTATATAATTTATATAAATACAATTATAATTATAGAATTTATATTGTATAATTAATAACAATAAGCTAGATACAATGCATACTTCAAGGTATTCACATCATATTATATCCACATGTGCACAGGAATATGACTACATAATGTACCCATACGCCATAATCTGCTGATGTCAACACATTATGTATAACATCACTATAATCATAAGGTAACCATGTACAAAACAAAATGCAACTATGTTGTTTACATTTGAGCAATATTGCTGAGCAGCAGGTATGGCTTTAATATTGCTCAATGATGATTCATAGTATGTCCTATTTATGGCCATGAGTCATCCCTGACCAACATGTTAGACAATGCTCAGCCAATCAGAAGTTGGCATAACAGGCTGCAGCCTAGAACTGATGTTACTATAAATAGACTGGCTCTTTGCCTAGAAATTTGGGATTCCCCAGTTTCTCACTATCTAGCTACTCCCAAGCTGTTCAGTGACCTAGGTCAGTTGCTAGATATGGGGGAAGCCCCACTTTTTCCATTTTAGTCAATAATGGTCAAGTAGTTATAGCCAATCACATAACACAATATGATCACATGATTAGGCTAAACCAATCAGGCATGAGAAAGAGGCTGCATATAATTAGCATATTTTATCATAGCATCATTAGCAGCCTGAAATCTTCCATATTGTTTATTCTCCAGTTCAGATAAATACAGCCACAGGGTACAAACAGGGTAATAAACATCCAGGACTATGAATATCATTTTGCATATCTTTGAAAACTAACAAACACATATGCCAAATTTCATGGCTCAACTCCTTGTGGTTTTGGAGTCTATAGACAGGAAATGTAAAACCTCAAAGACAGACGGCCAGACAGACAGACGAATGGTATGAAAACAATATCCTCCGGCTTTTTATCGGGCGGGAGGGTGATAAAAAAAACCAGTAGGGCTCGAGAAAGGCTTAAACACAGCAACAGGACCACTCCCTCTTGAAGATTCTTGTAATAACTTTGAATGATTCACAACTTGAAGCCTCATATGTCAACATTGGGTACACACAAAACTGGGCCAGAAAGACGTGTATGCCACTTTCAACGCAAAACTCGACATCCAGAAAAACTTGCCAGGAAAATGTGCGCACCTCTGCAGAAACACCGATATACACATATGCACATTTTGGAGAAAGGGGAAACTGATGACGCAGACGGTGAGGTGGTGAATTCAAGCCAGGCTGTAAAAATTCACTGTGAGCAATCATCTCATCTGTGCCTTCACTCACAATGTGCTTCATCACACACTTTTTCGCATAACACATATTTACTTCAAGTAAATGTTCAAATCAACAGTGTTATTTGAGCCATAAATGGGCTTTGCCATTTTAACTAAAATCTCATCAAAACTGAACTCCTGCCCCTTGAGTGCGGAAGACTGAGCCAAACTGTATGCTACTGACAGTTGTGGTCAGTTACTGAAAGGCAAAATGTGGCAGGTTAAAGAATATCTTGCTTCCTTTCACTGATGATTTTACCTCCCATTAATCAGACTACCAGATTTTTATTAATGTCGCTTGTAGAGATCTAAGATAGGTGATATAGAATTAAAGAACTGCAGAATAGTAGTAATTGGGTTTTCTTTGTTTTTCCTTTAATATAATTTAAAACTGTACATGTATCACCAAGTTAGTTCTCATTTAGCTTTTGCAAGTGAAATCAATTTTTGCTGTCACAGAACACACTGGAAACCACAAAGTGGCACTTCACCTTCTCCAGTTGCCTCATCTGGCACATATCTGCCATCTCCGTGTATGGACTATCAAAATTTGCAGTCTGTAAATAAAGTCTGTGCATACACTCATCATGAGTCCCAATCATACTGCAGGCTACGTTCAGGCAAGCAAAGGTCAAACAAATAAATTGTGTTCAATATTCTACCTTCAAATGGCATCCTCAGGCAGGTGACATCACAATTCACAATTATGCAAACTTTAAATCTGCCGGTATGATTGATGTAAAACAAATAAATGCCGCTGTGACTCTTTAACATAGGGCTGCACGATGAATGCACTGGTAATCCCAGAGGAATACATGACTTGAAGACTCACTGATTAGCATGCTCATTTCAAGGCATCACCATTCATTTTGCATCGACCATTTATGGTAGAGTTTGCACGTGTAGAGGTAGGCTATGAGGCTGATGTATGTGCACATATTTTCAGGCACATTTTCTTTTTGTCCATACCATTTTCAGCTTTCATACCTTTCTACACTTTCTATATTTATTCCTAACCACTGCTGAGGCCCCTGGACAGGTGCTCCTTTAGTTATGGCCACTACATGCTCCTTTGTATGTTTAACACTATATTTTGCACACTGAATTTGAAATATTCCTCATATGACTGTGCTAAAAGCAGAAAAGAATGTCATTCCTGCAGCCATGTGACTTAATGACATCTATATTCTATTCATAGAGATGAAAGGTATCTATTCTAATTCTGTGTGTTGTTTGAGTTTTATTTGGTCTCTTCTGGCACAAATAATTATCACCGAGCCTCATACAGCTTCACTTTAGACTTTAGTCTCTAGCCATGCAGATATTTTCTTACATGCTGGTGAGTTTAGATTTTTTTTTCCAGCAAGATTTTTGCCAACTCCAACATGCTTGAAAGTCAAAATATCCAAATAACAGTGCAGAGTTTATCAAATTTGATATTTTCATTCATGAGCTGCAAATTGTATTTATTTATCAAGTTTAGGAATGTATCTTGTTATAATTTAACTTAAATGATCCTCTCCTTTAAAATGTCAGCATGTGACTACTGCTAAGAAAAGGGATTGTCTTCCTCACCTGGTTCATGATGGAAGACTTTCGGCCCAGGCGGTTATCCGGGAATCGGAAGCGGCTCCTTTTGCTCCCATCGTCCGACTCGGACTTGACAAACTTCTCACTGTCGCCTTTCTCCTTCTCCTGCTCCTTCTGCCGCCACTTCTTCTTACGATTGCGGCGCTCTTTAGCGCTCTTGGAGCTGAGCTTTGACATCTCAGAGGAACTGCAGGACAGGCGCCCTCCTCCGTCGTCCTCTACCGCATCCTCTGACACTGTGCCTGCAGAGGTTGCCATTGCAGCAGTCTACCAAGAAACAAGCACATGAATAAAGACGGGACATTATTTTGACAGGATCCCAGAATAAATTTTGCCTCCATCTTGCAGAAGACTCACCTGAGCTTCTTCCTGCTGCTTCTTGAGCTGCTCCAGCATGGCCTTGAATTCTTCTTCTTTCTGCTGGGCCTCTTCCATGGTGGCCTGGTTCTGCTCCTCATAGGCCATGGCTACCACAGCCAAGATCAGATTCACCAAGTAAAATGAACCCACAAAGATTACCAAGACAAAGAAAATCATGTAGGTCTTCCCTGCTGCCCTGAGGGTCTGTTAGGAGGCAATGCAACAGAGGTGGGGGGGGGGGAGAGAAAACAGCAGACTCATGACATCTTATACATGAATTCAACCCCAGTGTCAACCTCACTGCTCATCTCTTAAAATCACTCATCAGAAATGAAACAGAAGGAGTATATTGGTTTGAGCATTCCTGCAGATGGTGGCAAAAGTACAGATACTCTAAAAATACTCCAGTGGAAGCTGAAGTACTGATTTGAGCTCATTACTCAGGTAAAAGTGGAAAAAGTACAGACTCTTTCTTTGAGTGCAGGCTGTAATCAGTCAATCTGTGCTGCTGCTGCTCTGAGGGTTACTGCTTTTTGTGGTTTTACACAACTGAATCCAACAAGATGTAAGCAGATGTTTCACAAGCTATCTTGGCTGATTTCCACTATATACTTGACTGCATACAGTTGGTATAAAGGTTGAATTGAGTGAATGAATCTAAGCATAATCAGCTTAAATTCAAATTCTTCTCTGCTACACTTGATGTAACTGTGACCACAAACATTCCACCTAGTCTAGTGTACTGTGTGCACTAGTTCAACACAGTACAGCAAATGAACCTGTTTCTCCTGCATTAACTGCAGAGCATTTTCATGCAACCTTTGAATAACGCAAAGTTAGTATACCTCAGTTTGTTTTGCAGGTTGTTTCACAATATGAACATACATAACTTCACATCATATACAGATCCATTATCTGATTTAAAAATGAGGGCATTACATGTAAGCTTTAAATTTCCAGTTTGTCAGACGTCACTGTGAAGTCCTTGCCTTTAAATATAACCTCTCTTCTTCCTCTCCTCTCCTCTCCTCTCCTGTCCTGTCCTCCATCTTTCTTCATCTCTGAGTGAAGTTATCTCTCATTCTGGGAAACAGCAGCTGGACCTTCAGCTAGCAGACCCACCGTGTGACAAACTGCACAAAAGCAGTTTGTGTTTGCTGATGTGTTTGTTGAGCTGTTAGAAATGTTGCATTTGACATGACCCGCCACTTAAAAATGTTGCCCTCTTTATGCTCACTCATCTTCTGTAGTGCCAACTAGATGCTGAAGTACCACGGCCATACAGACATCTGCACCACAAACCCCGTTCTGGATCGTTTCAGCCCACTTTAACCTGAGTATAGTGCTATGAATGACACATAAATTATATGTTTTTTACCTCTTTCATCTCTTTGTCTACAATAAGCCAGTTGTTGCTTTGTGTTATTGTTCCCTCCATCCTTACATCTAGGCTCAAATCAGTTTGATGTTTGAAGGAGCACAGTGATGTGAAATAAAAACTTCCCTCAAATGTGTTAAACCTAAAGTATCAAGCCTCGAGTGCCTAAAGTGAGAGTATAAATGCCTCTCACTTTCGGAGAACAGAAGAGTCAAACAGACAAATCCAAAACAGGCTCCACGATTTCAAATGTCTGTTTCCGAAGTGGCAATAATGTGTGGAAATAAATGACCTAAATGATGCTATTCGGCGCTCATTAGGAGTTTCCACATGAGCCCAAGACTGTATTGTTCATCAGGAAGAGCCACAGAATTCTGACCTACTTTGCACGCTCACTGTGAATAGCCAAACTATTTCTATGGATTTGGATGCTTTCCCCAGTGGAAATGAGAAGCTAGGAGACTGAGCAGCAGAGGTACAGCTGAACAAATTAATGCATGAAGGAAAAAACTTGTCACTTTGTCTTCATGTTAGCACACAATGGTTGAAGTCATTCTCGTGCAGTTACATTTTAAGGTTTTGATAAATCAGGAAGCATAAATTTAGTGCTATTCACGGCCATTACAAGAAGACCCCAAATTTGACTTAAAATGTTCTCACTTGTCCACCTCCTTCAAAAAAGTGGAGGTCTTCGTGGAGCAGAGCAAAAATTAAAGGACTTCGTCAGCCAGAGAAGTAAAATTATCAATTATGCACACAGTTGACGTATTGCTGAGAAGTGTATGCAGCACATTTGGCTCAAATGTTCTATTTTAGTCCCGTAGATCAATAAATCCTACATATAACAAAAGAAAAATAAAGTAATAAATGCTCAATACTGAGGAAGAAACATGATGCATAGGGTGCCATTTCATTTCTGAATGTCTTAACAACAAACCAAAAGCAGCTGCGTAATGATTATTCTAAACACGCAGCATACAATATGAGTAAGAGCCTGCAGTTGGAAGCTGAATTTCAAAGATCGGCACAAAAATAGAAATATGTGCCAGGATGCGCTCATCAGGTCTCATCTCTCTCATTGGCCATACTGTAATCCTGAGCTCTTAATATTTCATGCTTCCTTCCTTCCACTTGTATGTGGAGGCAGGAGTGTCTCCACCATTTCAGAGAACCTTAATGTGGAACAGCCTGCAAGACAGACCAGATGGCGGTGACTGGGCCACAGTAGCCACATGAGACTGAGAACAGGGGATAAACTTGGAGGTGAACTAGAACTAAAAACAGAAGCCTCGACCAATTTATGAGTGACAGCTGATTGCTCAAGTATGTCTTTTGCAGGAGATTAAAGTCTTAAAGGATATTTGCTACAGGATCTTTTTTGGCATCTGTGCTGCAGTGTAATAAAATGACTAGATGGCCTCTAACTACCTGTGCCAAAGAGGTAATGTGATGGGTTTAGTTTGTTTGTCTACTGGATTGCTTAAAAAAAAAAAGGTTATGGGTGGAGGTGTCATTGGACAAGAGGTTAAACGCACCCTGGAGAGGCTACCAGTCTATTGCAGGGCATTATCAATGCATCAATGCTTTTGATTACCTTTTTTAAATTATGAAATCTGTCCATCAAAATGGACACCTTTGGAATTTCTACAAAATCTGTCCAAAGCCCAAATATCAATTGTGTTTCAGGACTGAGGGGTGTTATGAAATGAAAAGAGCTGAACTTGTGGACACATCTGCTTTACCAGCATGTAAAGGTTCTCCCAGAAGTCCTGTGTCATGAGTCGGAAGAGAGCCAGGAAGGCCCAGCCGAAGCTGTCAAAGCTGGTGTAGCCGTAGTTTGGATTCCTCCCAGCTTTCATGCATGTGTAGCCCTCCGGGCAGCGGCTGAGGGGTGGAGAGAGAGAGAGAGACGGAGAACAGGGCATTCAGCCCAAAAGTGACTCGGCACTTTTTACTGATAATGTAGTCTGACTAAAAGCATACAGAGGAGCTACAACAAGTCTTGGTAGGACTGGTGCCTTTTTTGAAGGGTGGAGAAGGGAACTCACCCAGAGTCTGAGCTGTTCCCACAGAGTAGAGCATCCAACTGGCCAGGCAGGAAGTAGAAGTTGGCTGAAAAAAACCCCAGAAAAACAGCCATACTGAGTCATTTTGTTTACATCCTATCACTGTTTACTTAACTTAATCCATTCAGACCAATTTTTGACTTCAGCTCCTTCATTTTGATTTCAGTTCATTCCTTTTTTCATGACAAATGCCAAAATGACATATTGTTTTCTCATTCAAGCATATGGGCTGACTCATACTCCGACCTCTGTGCCAGGTCACTGTTGGTGATGCCTTGCCTCTACTTACTCTCATTTGTGATGTATTCGTCCCAGTCAAAGCCCTTACTGCCATTGGCTAGGTAACTCTCATTGGTATTGATTGGCCAGATCACACACTTTTGGCGCAGGTTGCCCATGAAGAGCTGGAGACCAATGAGGGCAAAGACGCTCAAGCAGAAGACAGTCAGGATCATCACATCCGAAAGCTTCTTCACAGACTGGATCAGGGCGCCCACAATGGTCTTCAGGCCTGGAGGCCAGTCACAAACACACACACACACATGCACACGCACGCACGCACACGCGCACACACACACACACACACATACACAAACCGCACAGGTGATGCAGGAGCTCCTAATGTCCCAAGTGTTAATCTCTGGAGTGTCAATTCATACTAGAGATCATCTTTTAAATCTAAAAGCCAGGAAATCTCTGCATCTTAAGAGATTCATAAAAATCTGGCACTGGACCACATTCGCACTGAATTTAATTAAAGTATTTAAATAAATATACTTTCAGAAAATGTGTACTATCTCAACTTAAATATACAACTAAATGTTAATTTTGGGATATTTTAATACATTTAACATCCAAACAAAAGGGATCGTTTTATGAATAAAATCTGAACTGGCAAAGTACTCTAAATTTTAGATGTGGGTAGTAATACATTTTGGACAAAACTGACAGATTACATACAGAACATCTCTAGAAACAACAAACAGGAAATATTCAGGAGCCTTCCCACTCTTTTTTTTTTTAAGATTCCTACTGGTGGAAAATATTGCAAAAAGATGTCAAGTCCAAATAAAGAGCTCTTAAACAGAAGAAATTTGCATTTCACTGCCAATGGTGGTTGATGTAAAAAAAAAAAAAAAAAAAAAAAAGGAGGGGGAAGACTTTAGATAAGTGAGAGGAAAAGAGCACAGCAGCACAACGAGAGGCCATGAAAGGGACAGAGGCACAGGCAAGGGGGGCATTAAACCACATGCAGGTCATTTAAACTCCAAGGCTGAACAGAAGCAATTCAATGCCAGTGCCGGTGTGGGCACTTTCTTGAACTGTCTTGGGTAAGGTGTCATTAGGAAAGCACTGACTCCCCATACCGCGACCCTGTAGTCTGTCTCATCCACAGTTTCACTAAAGACAAAATCGCTTTACCTTCCAGACAGGCATCATCTGGCAGCATTCACACGGATCCACGAGGAACTCAAACATGGAAGCAGGATGACACACACCCCCTTTTATACACATACAGCAGGTTTTACCTGCTACAGTCTTTTGATAAATTATGCTTTCAGATAATCTTAGTAAAAGCTCCATTAGCTTGGTGAAGTCAATCCAGACAAGTAAGGAGCTACTTATATTTAAAGGGGACCTATTATGATTTTCCTTATTTCCTTATATACTGTTAGTGGAGGATAAGTAAGTTTCTGAGGGACACAGCTTTGGCTGTGTGCACAGAAGCCCCATCCGCCTGTTATTTACCTACTGTTTGCAAGGGACAGCCAATCAGGAGAAAGCTAGTGTAAAGGGAGGGGCTGCAACAGTTTGTTTCACTCAGGGGCTGCAGCAAGGCCCTCTACAAGATGGAAATCAGTAACGAGTAGTCTGAGCTATGAATCATACAAGTATATTTAAGCATGGAGCTGGAAATCAGCCTACTAGGTCCACTTTAAATCAGCACACCTCTTCTTATTTAGAAGTACATGAAAAGATTGATGAAATCAAATTAACAGACCCATTTGTTCTGGAGAAAATATGCCCTGTCATCCACATGGATTGCTGTTTTTTTTACTAAACAAATCTATAAAAATCAATAAAAGCAAAATTTTCATTACTTTTGTATCAGTGTTTTTAAAAATAGTCCAGAATTTGGGGGAAATATGTTATTAATTTTGTGGTTGAGCTCCAGATAAGAAGATCAATACATGCTGCCAACCAGTATTTCTTGTACAGATTAAACAAAGCAGGTATGGTGTGTTAAATCAGTGACCTGTTGTCTTTGGACAGAGCCAGGAAAGCTGTTAGTAGTCTTTAAGTTAACCAGACGCTCGCAGTAAGTTTATGTACTGGCATGAGAATGGTATCAATTTTCTCATCCAACTTTGAGCCCTGAAAACAAACAAGCATATTTCCCAAAATGCCAAAATGATATCTACATAGCCTGCACTTGAAGAAGACATCTGAAAAAGAAGGCAATCTATAGTGGCTGTCTTACAACATCTGTTCAACACTCTCCATCACTAGATGTACTATGGAGAGGTGTTACTATCCCATCTGTATTCCCAACATCTATTATTTTTTTGTTTGTTATTTTTTTGGGTGTGGTATATCATTCAACGAGGTCTTTAAAAAAAAAACAGAGAAACAAAAATCAATCAACAAACTAAAAACAAAAAGAGGGCAAATCAAACTTTCAATGCCATTTATCAGCCAAGCTCTTGGTAGGCTAATATTATAAAAGCAAGTGACCGAAAAGCATCATGCAGCATAAGAGATATGTTCACAAACTAGGCTTGGCAGTCTTCATACATAAATAATAGGTATATTCTGTAGGATCTTTATAAGAGCTATACCTTTTCTCATAAAATACACCTCTACCAGGTTTGTTTTGGACCCCATTACCACGGATCCTCTCCAATTTCAAATTAAGAACAACTACAGGGATTAAGGGGAAATTTAAGAGGCTATGTCCGATTTTTATCTCATAAAAACATGCAAAACGTCTTGATTTTTGTCCTTACGTTTACAATGTTCTAGCAACAAATTTCGTTGCCATAGATGACGGCATTTACTTATTCCGAAAGCAAGTGAAAGGAGGGGGTTAAAGCTATTTCCTTAAAGAAAAAAGCTGCCTTGGAAACAAGCCTCATAATGAGAGCGCTACTGGGGCAGAAGAGAGTGCAGACACTTTGGAGGGCCCTAGAGGAGACTGCAAAGCCTATCAAAAATGTATTAGTACCATTTTTGATAATTTTGGAGGAAAAATAAATCAAAAAATGGTTTTCTCCAATTTTTTTTTTTAAATATATTGCTTAAATCATAATTGTCATTATAATAATAGTGAGTAGAAAAGAAAGGGTGAGAGGATCAGCCTTAGTGTTTAAACTGAGTCTCACCTGGAATGACAGAGATAGTTTTCAATGCTCGGAGAACTCTGAATGTTCTCAGCGCAGATACATTGCCCAGGTCCACAAACTCTGTTATATATCTGAAATAGGGGAAGGATCACACACAGAACAAACACGATGACAAAAACCACACACGCCAAGAGCACAACACCACCGAACCAGGAGGAAACGATGCCACTCACAGAGCCTGTCCACTGAGGAGAAGGGTGGAAGGTAAAAGGAAAGAAAGACACACACACCTAACACCGACCCCGCCCCACCACCCCCCCGCCCCGTCCTGTCTTACCTGGAATTACAGAAATAGTTTTCAATGCCCTCAACACCCTGAACGTGCGCAGAGCTGAGACATTGCCTAGGTTTACAAACTCTGTTATATACCTGCAGGATCAAACCACAGTTACAACAGCTTGTTATTTACACGCAGATATAAGGTGAAAAGAAAAATTCAAACACAGATGGGGTTTGTGAGAGTGCTGCAAACAATGAAGCTCTGTATAATTTTGGGAGGGGTGTATCTGCTCATGTGGAAACAGATAAAGCTAGGTGACTGATAGTCGCTGGGAAGATACTGGGCATTAAATTGGTTTTTGCTGGCTCCTGACGACTGAGAGAGAAAACGTGGATGAGAAGAATTGGATGGAAAAAGGGGGATGAATCAGACTGAATGGGGCTGAGGTGTGGGTGTTGTCAAGGAGGCCACGCAGTGTCGGATGGACATCTTCAATTCCCAGAGAGAAAGACCAGAGAAGTCTCGGTTCAAATGCAGAAGCACAAAAGACGGGTTATCAGATAGGAAACAGGACAAAAAGATAACTAAAACATCAGTTGCTTGACTTAACCGCTGCAACAAAATAGTAGTATATGTGTACAACTGTCTTACTGATTCACAGGACAATCACAATTAAAATACTTACGCCATCGAAATGACCATGAAATCCAGCCAGTTCCATGGATCTCTTAGGAATGTAAACCCATCTATACAGAAGCCTCGCGCAGTGATCTTTACAAGAGACTCAAACGTATAAATTCCTGTGAATGTGTACCTGAAAGACAAAAGTGTTGACAGAATCAGTTCACCGCACTGGATCAAAGCCCACTCATTTCTAAGTGTCTGCACCCTCATTAACTGTTAAAACACACAGGAAATGCCAACATTAGATACAAACTGAATCATAAAAAAATCAGATAAAACTCTTATTGTGGGTATAATATCTTTAAATAAGGAAACGTTATCCACAGAAACTACAAACCACCGTTGCATCATTACACTTGAGCTACACAAATTTCCTAATAAAATTGTTTTTTCTCTCATGCTGAAAGGTTCATCTGGGTTCTTCAGCCTAATGATTGCTTCCTTCACTTCCACAGACATCTTTTTTGACTTAATATCGATTAAACAGCCACCAAAGGTAAGTCTAAACTCTGAATCAATCCCAGATATTTTACCTGCTTCCTTTGTCATTAAACTTAAATTAAAGCTTAAAGTCTGCACTTCAATCACATCTGACTACTCCACTTAAAATCCACTGTGAAGGTGAGCAGACGCAAAATTACAGGCGCACCAAAATGAACACTTTGATTCCTGTGGCATATAGCCCCATCGGCGCTGTCTTCTAAGATCTTGATTTTGCGTGGAAAACATATGCTATGGTTAGTGTGCATTAAACTTCTTTATGTTTTTCATTCAGAGGACTTGAAGAGTTTTTATTTATTTAGGAAATTCCTGCAAAACAGCCATAAATGAGTTTTATTAAATGAGTTTTTCCAAATATCAACAAGAAAATGCTGTGCTAGTTCTGCGATACAAATGTAATGCCAATATAGATGCACAAACTGTTACCACACATTTATATAAAACCATGTGAAAACAGAAAAAATTGTACTTACTCTACTTGTTTTGACCACTCAGGGGGATCACTAAAGGTCATGAATATACAGTTGGTCAAAATAGTACACATAATGATCATGCTGAAAAGAGTGAGGAGCATGTTAAGGAAAACAGGGATTGTAGAGACAATCACAAACATCATCAAAACTCAATGAAACTGTAAAACATAATAAAAAAAATGACAATAGGCAATGTATGGTCTACAGACCAGTCGGCATAAACAGCCAGTAACATTCAAAGGGTTAATGTCATGAAATGAACTCAAAGAACTTAGTTGAACGTGGTTAAAGGTGCTCACTACTACAAAGGCCATGAAATATTTCAACAGTATATATTTAGGGGAAATGCTAAACTATAGTAGATTTTAAAGGTGCAAAGCTTTCAGTGCAGAGAGGCTGACACTCAAAGAAAACAAGGGAGACTTCAGACTTTGCTTTAAAGGCCAGCAGAAGTCAGTAATAGCTGTGCTTTGCAGCTTCATGGCAGGAAATCAGCAAACAAAAAGGCCTACACCATCAACAAATGTAGAGTTATGGTGGGCAAAGCAAAAATGCCACTTACATAAATGTAGGATATTTGAAACCATGCATTTGTTTTATTTTACTTAATCCCTAAAAGGTCATCTGTTTTTTTTTCTATGAAAATAATGCATTCATGCCTAAACTGGAAAAACATGGAGGGAATCTCCTTAGTTTTAGTATTTGTTCATTTAGTAAAATCACAACTTGCCTGATGAGGCTTTGATGGACATGTTTACTGCAACGTTGGTTGTGAGTCAACAGCAGCTTTTTATATAAACACTTGCACTGATTTTGCTAAATCTTGCCTCTAGCATACACCCTCCAATACAACAATGCTTAAAAAGACTAAAACTAACACTGAAACTCATAAAAACTGAATTCAAACAAAACATTTTCAAACAATAATCTGAAACTAAAGAAAACTCACTCTGGAAACTAACTGACTGCAACTAAAGTGAGTTACAAAATAAAAGAGCAAAACAAAAACTAACTAGAAAATATTAAAACTATAATAACTGTGGTTAACTCTCAGAGAACAATATTAATATATAGCTCTGATCAGCTGAGGTCTCCTCCTAAAAAACTTCCTTTTAAGTCTTTGAGGGGTACAACATTCTGGACTCTTAGATAATGCACTGATAATGTGCTTACTGAGGAGGTCTGGCTTGGCTTACTGTTAAGGATGACTCATCATTTGTGCTAGCCTTTCCCTTCAGTGATAAAATGGCTACTGCATGGCGTCCTGTATGCTCTTTCTTGACTGTAACATACCGATTCTCTCCTGTAGCTCCACTCACAGGAAACATCAATAGCAGTACGAGCAGAAAGACAGAACATGTCATGAATAATACACGTAAACAGGAAACCTTTTAGTCCCAGCAGTTTAGACACCATTTCAAAGGATATGAATGTATCAAAATTTTAATAGCTATTCGCCTAACCAGATTAAAAGGACTTATGAAGTACAAGGCAGGTGTGGCACTAAAACGGAAGATTGTCTTCCCTTTATTTAGCACTATAAATGTCTGTGGAGAGAAGAACCAGAGAGAGAGAGAGAGAGACCGTTAACAATCAGAAAGATTATAAATAGACAAAGAGTAATAGCATGGAATATAACAATATTTACTAAAAATGACTGAATGTGGTACAAAAATGTATATGTCATCCTATTTGATACACTGTGAAAACATTTTCTGCAAGTCATACAAAGACAGTATGAGGATGATAAATAAAAGATGTGCATTTAGTCATTAAAGTAAAATGCTGCTTTTAAACAAATGCAAATAAAGTGAGAATTGCTGGCCAGATGTCTGCATGTTGTCCCAGTCTCTCACTGCTGCACCGCCCATTGTGGCAGTTTTAAGGGAAGGAAGCAGGCAAAACCAAAAGGAGCTTGCAAGCCACTTTCTGTGGATAACCTCATAATTGTTTAAATAAAACATTTGCATGAAACATTAATGGAACTGTGCATTTGCACAAGTGATATGGGCCCTTGCGCTTTTAACAAGGCATCCCTCACTACATTAAGCTCCTGCAGAGACACCGACAGTGGAGCCAGGAGGGAGGGAGAGGAAGAGGGATGAGGAGAAGCAGGGCGGATGGGTGGGGAGGTGCACAGTAAGACGTTCTCATGGTGGTGGTGTCACGTGCTCGCATGTAATTTATGCATTTTGGACAGAAATGAGGTGCACGCGTGAGCTCTTACTGTAACATAAACCTCTCAAAAGAGCAAAGAGCTCCCACCCACAAATCAGACACCTTACCCCTGATATCAATTTTACTGAAATCAAGAGACAAGTCAAATCAAGCCAGCACAGTTTTGAAATCATTAGACAACTTTCTTCTCTTGTTACTATTATAGGTCAGTGCAACATCTCCTTCAGTGTTAATACTGTCATCGACACTGTAAATCTTCCAGTTAAGACAATGACACACTTGGAAATGTCCCATCATGACATTCCTGTTACACACAGCCATCATTCACATATGCTGGGTGCACATCCATGACTGATGTGCACAAATGTATAAACATACACATTAAGTCACATCTGCACACAAACCAGCATGCACACAGCACAATGAGTAACCAATATTGTAACCTTGACACACATATACACCACTGCTAAGCATGCAGGTCTTTTTTTTTCTAACACATGGCAAAAGTGCTGCAAAGCTACTGAAAATTTCATAATCTAGAGCTGAGCAAAGAGGAGAGCAGCGAGGAAGAAAGGCAGAAAGGAGATGGAGAGTGAGTGAAGCAGGCAGGCAGGAAGCAACTGTGGCAGCAGCAGGCTGAGGAGAAGCAGGGCACAAGGAGCCAGAACGGGGAAGCTGGGCAGAAGCTGGGGGGGGGGGGGGGGGGGGGGGGGGGGGGGGGGGGGGGGGGGGGGGGGATGGGCGGGAGAATGAAAGAGATGGCAGCTTCGACACAGAAGCTCAAGCCAGCAGGCAGGGCTGCAGCAGCCGCATCCGTGAGGGCCTCAACATTCAGCGGGAAACCCTTCTTTCAACCCTTATGGTAAACGATAAATGGACTGCATTTACTGTATGGCCCCTTTAGCCCGAAAGCCCCACAGACATTAATGTAGCAATACCATAAGGCTTTTCTATGAAATGTTCAGGCATTCTCTGTCGTGCTTTTGCCCTGTTACTGCCATTTGACGTGCAAAAAATAGAATTTTTTGCTGTCTTGCTCTAAAGGCATGCTGAAATGTTCCTGGCTCTATTATTAACATGACTGCAAATTAAATCATTATGGACTGTGAGGTATTATTACCATGAATATGTATCCTTAACCAGTACGGAGAAGAAAAATGCTGCCTTTTCGCTTTTGTAGAGAAGCTCTAAAGTATTTTTAGCTCATCTTTTTCCTCAGCAAAACACGTTTCAGTTATCTTGGCTGCAGCAAGAAGGACAGCAAATGTGCTCATGCATCCTTGCACATGTTGTCCCTTTCATCTCTGTCCTCACTTCATCTCTCCCTCTGTCCCTTCCTTCTATGTCCTCTCCTTGAAATGTTTCGCAGGCCTTGTACAGTGACGCCAAGTGTGACCCGGCCTAACTCTGCTCAGCATGTCACAGCCCCACTCTGGCCACCAACCAGGCAAGGAGGGCTGTTGCTGCGTCATCACCTTGCCAGCCTCCCAACCCTCTGTCTCAGCTATGACACAATCTAAAAAAGCCACAAATTCAGATTTGTTCAGAAGATGAGAATAAGGAATGGCCTTCCTTTACAGTTGTTCCCCCACATCTTTCCCCCTCCTTCCTGCAAGAGAGCTATCCAGAAGCAGCCTGCCACCTCTCAATGACAATGACATACAGAGCATCAAGGTCACCACCTGATCTGATGTCAGTGCAGCATCAGTTCCCTTTGGCATCAGAATGAGACTAGATTAGGGGCCATAATTAGATTTGCCTGAAGCCAAGGAAGCAAAGATGAAAAGCAAAAGCACAGGTAAGGTTGCATGACTCGCGTGCATGTGTGTCATTAACATGGAGCATGTCTGGAAAAAGGCAGGTGAGCTGTGTGTAAGTGAGTGAATGAGCAACAGTCCCATGTATCCCTGGACATGTTTGCCACGTGTCATCTGAATCGTGTCTCCTCCTTGTGCGCTGGACTGGTGCGTTACATAACAGTCAGTGTGCACTGTGTAAAGACAGGGAGGTATAACACGGAGACAGACGTAGAGGAACGCAGGGACTGATGCTGTGCATCCAAACGTACACATGCATACAATATCTAAACAAATCAGCTCAGGTAATGATGATGTTTACACACGGCATTACCCTCTTGTTTTGTCAGGTAGGATTTGCTATATTTTAAGACACGGTGTGTGGACTGAGTTACACAACGCTGTTGTCAAAATATGCAGTAGTTTTAAAATGACTATAAGATCGGAGGAAATCATCTTGAAAAAAAAAAAAAATGCCAGTTTTGTTATATCATTTTTTGTTTGTTTGTTATAAATAGACAACAAACAACGTTACCATGGCAGAAGGTTTTAGCCTTCACTGCTCGGTCCTATTATAAGCACACCAATATTAAACTCAGCACAGTACACCTTACATCTCCATTGATGCTTAAGGAAAGAACAGCCATTTTATGATAAATTATTCGAGTAAAAATGTAGAACTCTCTCAGAATACAGAAGCATCTATAGCTCTACAGCTTTCCAAAACTACAGTTTTGTTTTTTTTTTTACTTTCCTGAGCCTGTAACTTTCTATATCTGTAAGTCATGCCTTTTATAATTTAAGGTCAGAGGATTTTGTACAGCAAAAGTAGCCTCCAACGGTTTAGGCCAACAGGTACACATGGAGGTAACATTAAAAGACTGTCAAGGTCACCTGGCTGTCCTCAGTGTGAGGACAGCCAGACGTCAGACATGACAGAAACCCAAGAGAGACACGTGTCTCCTCTAAGACAGCCAGAGTCCTGCTGCTGCTGCTTCACTCTCCTGCCTCAGATTAATTTTTCAACAATTAGGAAAGTCTGTCATGTGGAACAACAGTCTTTCAACAGTAACTGTTTCTGACCTTTTCCCCAAAGCCCTGTGAGCGCATTGGAGATACAGCAACAGTCCATTCAACAGCTCGAGAGCTCGACTCCAACATTTCCAAAAGGTCTTCAAGGAGGAAAACATAATTACCTCCTGTAGCCTAATTATAAAATTAAAATAACTGTAAACATAGCAGCCCTGGAAGTCAACTGTTAAAAGCCACATGGTGACTCCGCTTTGTCTGCGTAATTTCCGGTCATAACTTATGACTCACCTCAACAAAATGAAGCTTCTTATCTACTGGCTGCTGTCCAAAATGATTACGTATGTTTGAGTTTATCACAACATTAGAGGGATAAAAAACACAGCTGCAGTGTGTCAGGTTAAAAATTACTACAACCGCTTGTTACAACTATTTTTTTGAAACGCCGCACAAGTGTTAGATTTTATTTAAATGAATTCAACTGATCATAATAAAGTCTCCAAATCTCAAAACCACTGTTAGAAAAAAACAAAGAAAACTGTTTAAAAAAAAAGATTGCAAACACAAATCAGGCCACGCACAAGAACGGAAAGGTAACAGTGATTTGATGGTGTCACGTTTTCACTTGCCAAATGCAACATTAAGGATTCTGGAAGCAACATATAGTAATAGTCTGTGAATTTTGGAAGCCTGAGAGAAAGGGACAAATACCAAAAATAGTGCAGTGCATCAATATTTGCAGCAATAAGGCTGGGCAACTTTGTTTTAGAATATAGCCAGTGCTCACTTTGACTAAAAGTAAACATAATTTTCTACAAATATGTTGTTTAATTTAATGAAGTAAAAAAAAAAAAGCCTCGATTGGAGAACATGTTGAAAGAAATCTAAGAAACCAAACTGCCATACAAGAACATAGCAGATGCCAGCTTTGAACTCTCTTTCCTGACACATTTTGGTCAGATATTAAAATATTGAGGTTCAATAACCTACACTAATCAGAAACATCCTTTGTTTTGAACCACCCTCATAGAGTTAAGTCTATAATATCATAACCTGTGCATGTGGGGGAATGGGGTCTTTGTAACCTCACTTTTTGTGAATTCAGGTAGTATGGGTCCAGATCCTCCAGTGGTACCGCCACCATTCCCGAAGGGATGTCCCCATAGATGTAGGGCAGGCTCTTCCCAGCCTCCAGGTCGCTGTTGGGTTTGGGCTTGTTCTCGTCATCATCGTCGCGGTAGCTGCTGTCCTGCTTGGGTGGCTTTTTGTTCTTCTCCTCTTGGATGCGCTGCTCAAGGACCGCCAAAGATTCTGGAGTAAACTTCTTGAAGCTGTCAGGTCCTGGCGGTGCAAGAAGGGGTGCAGCCATGTTTTCATCCTGCAGCTACTTGGTCTTTAGGTTTGTACCATCCACAGTAGCAGCTCTGCAGGAGGCAGGAGTTGAAAAAAATGACAACATGAAATTAAGTACTACAGAAATAGTGGCCTGAAACTTGCATTCTTGACTCAATGTTAACTTGCAATGTTCATTTCAACAATTAGTTTCCCTTCCCTTTACATTATCTCCATTAAGGATGTGAGCCGAAGAGAACATTTGTTACATGAGCCTTGGAAGCAGAAACAATCATGGTCAGTGTGTGGTGGCCATAAAGAGAATATTTAAATAAGCGTCTTCAAGAGTAGCAGATTATGGATTTTCTCATCCAATGGAATATCAGCTAATACACAAATGTTTCATGATATATTTGGTATATGTTTATATTAAAAATCTGCATATTTGGGCATTTCCCAGCTTTGATGAGTTAGGTTATCACATAGAATTTTAAACTAGTAGTATATGCTTAAAATGATAAATATAATAGTTCATTTTCTAATGTTCAAGACATATTATTTTGCCATTTCATGTTCCTTGGGCTATATTTTTTACTGGTTAAATATATTTGTGTTGCCATGCTCCATCAGATTTTGCATAGATTAGATCAAACAAATAATCTACAAATCTAAATTAGTGGTTATTATCAAGTTCCATCTGCATTAAACTTCAAATTCAAAATTCAAACCACAAGTTTAAAAATCTTACTGCTTGAGGTGTTTGTTTGTTTGTTTTAACTAAAAGACATGTGGACATGCTGAGAAAAAAAAAAAAAAACACCTTACAGTAATGGTTGCATGGCTCAGTGAAGGCTTTCTCCTAAACGCATATAAAGAGGGTAACATGACAAATGTTCCAGGCTGCAGGAACATGAGGCAGTGCTGAAGAGGAAGGAGCTGAAATTAGAGTTCAGTTCAGCCAGATCTGAAAAATTAATGAAATCATTTGATTTGGAGGGTTTCTAAATCATCATCCGGCCCTCTCTTCTCCTCGTGTTCCATCTACTGCTGCAGCACAAAAACCTTTAATTTCAAGAAGAACAAGGTGGCTGCAGCCCGAACAGGACAGTCAGCCATATTTGAGTCACCGGGCCCGTCACTTCCCTGCCTCCCTCTTACATAACACCGCCTAATTAAAATGCTCGACGCGCAAAGCTGATATCACACAGGAAAGACTCCTTTCTATCTGTCCCGACAAGAGGTGGAAAAAAACACAGAAAACATGAAGCAGGTGAGGCGAGACGTCTGTTTTAAAATGGACACCAGAACCTCGGAGCCTTCTGCTGCTCTGCTGGCGCTGTCCGCTTCAGCACTGCTTCACACAGCACGAGCTCATATTCATACACGTGCGCGCGCACGTGAGCGCCTACCAAAAAAAAAAAGAGGGGGGGGGGGGGGTACAACCGTTTGTTCTTTTTTTTTTTCCGACACCTTCAGGCCTGCAGTTTATCCTTCAAATCTCCTCAGTTATTAAGTCACGGTGGCAACACTCATATTGTCATCAGTGTTCCAGGTTGCACACTGCTTACATCCGAGATCGGCACTGCGATCAGTTTCACAGAGAAAAGAACATTCTGGCATCTTTTTAGTTCGAGACAGAACAAAACTGAAACTTGTTTACCAAAGATTAGCTGGTCCCTGTTTTTCTAATATATTACGGTCCTCAGCTTCACAGAGGAGCTCTGGGTTATACTGCGCAGTGAAGTGGCCCGCTACAACCAAATTGGCCAAAGCTGTGTTGCTGCAGTGGGAGGTTTACATGTTAAAAAATTGTCACGCTGAGGTAAGCGCAACCGTGGATCAAAGTCGGGAGAGTGGTGACGATGTAAAAATAAAAAATAAGTACATTATGCCCTCCCTGTAAATCGGGAAAACTGTTTTTTGTATTTTTTTTTTCTCCGCGGGATATTCTGTGCGCTTTTGCGCGTCGTCTTCAAGGATCTGCACCACACCCGTGAAGCCATGTCGACTGCCAAATCAATAAGGGCTCTATCTGTGCACAAAATAGTCCAGAGTTCCAAGCTAAAAACAACACAGTCTACAACACGACGTTAAACACGACGATTAGAAAACTGCCATGCTCATGTCACGCCAAAATCACCCCGGGGAATGCAAATTTCTTGTCTGTCGGTGATGGAAAGAAGATCAGGCTACTTACATAGCATCAACCCCTTTTTGAAGCCTTGTGGGGTTTCAAGTGCATCATTCTGTAGTCCGGAGGGATGTAAACAAAAAAGACAAAATTTTTAAAAAAAAGAAAAGAAAAAAGTGAAAGTTTTTTGGGCTTCTGGGAAGTCAGACGGCGCCCTGCCTGAAGCCTAACCTAAGAGACATTTTCTCCCCCTATTTTCCAATCACTACCTCCGACGCTCGATGAAATTGTTAATCTGATAAATTCCTCGGGGTCGACACCAGCTGGTTGTTAAATATATTACCCCCCCTGCTCTGGTCCAGCCGGTACATGCCCAACAAGCGCAGACACCCTGTTCCGTCGCGCTCCAAAAAAAGATGCGGGGCAGTGTGCAGCTCTGCGACATTTAGGCTACGCAAGGATAGCCTACCGATGGAAAGAAAATCTGCCCTCATCTACCACCATACGCCAGGCTTTCCCCAAACGGTTACAAATTAAAGATACTCACTTTGTAAGCGTTACAATGAATCCAGAGAGCCGTTGCAGGACTGCAGATGTGGAAAAGATTGGGGAGAAACTGCGGTTGTCGCCATATTGTTGCTGCTACCTTCCCCCTCAGCGCGAGCAGTTTTCCTGCATAATTGATGACTCTCAGCAGAATGTGAGGGAGTGTCGGCAAGTACGTTTCGTAAAATCGTAAAGGTCATTTAGGCCCGCAGCATCTAAACCCCAGTGTGCGCCTCACAAAACAGGCTCAGGGTTGAGCCATGGTGAGACCGTGCGCAGAAAACACGCTCAAGGTTTTTCTGACAAAACGCATTGGCTCACTGTGTGTGTGTGTGTGTGTGTGTGTGTGTGTGTGTGTGCGCGTGTGCAGTGTGCAGAGTTTGTAGTGCAGGAATTCAAAAAGAGGGGGCATTAAATGTCTGTGATATAGAAAGACAATAATTATAGCGATAGAGACACACACACATATATATATATATATATATATATATATATATATATATATATATATATATATATATATATATATATATATATATATAGATAGATAGATAGATAGATAGATAGATAGATAGATTTTATTACAGACTCATAGTCCACATCACATAAAAACAAACACAAAACAATCAATGATAAAAGGAAAAAAGAAAAACAAGGGCACATTATATATATATATATATATATATATGTGTGTATATATATATATATATGTGTGTGTGTATATATATATATATATATATATATATATATATATATATATATATATATATATACGCACACCTGGAAATAACTCAGTGTTTTTCTTTTTTATGTGTTACACATTAAGTGGGATATAGATTTGTTCTGAGCATGATTCTCACTTATTCATACTTGTAAAAATTTTTAAACTGAGAATCTCATCTCTAAATGACTATTTTCACTTAGAGCCGCTGCATCCGACAGCTGCCCTCCTCCAGCACTTCGCCCTTTAATAGCACAAATTTAAATGCAAATAGGCAGCTCTTAATCTGGTAACCTGCCCCCTGTCTTTTGCTGTTATGTAATGTGTGTGTGAATGAACGCAAAGGGAGCTGATGGAGTGAAAATGCTGTACAAAGAAATTAAACACATTTACACTTTCTGCAAAGTCGCTGCTTAAATTTTGAGGCGAAGTCACGTTTCAGTTTTTACGCACGTCAAATGAGCGGAACGTGCACATGACGTCATCGGCCGGACGGAATTGTTATTGTTTATGATCAAAAAAAAAAAAAAAAAAAAAACGTCCCAAAGACTTGAAACTAAATGGAGTTAAAGGCTCTTCTGCTGTTTCTGAGTGTCTGCTGTCTGATTGAATCATCCACTTCAGCACAGGACAGTGAGTAAAGGCAGACGTTGTTTGTAATTTGATGATTTTTTTCTGTAACTTAAAAATCCCTTTTTGTACCCTTGTTTTTAGAAAGGCACTCTTCCTTGTACGTGAGCATTATTTAAAAGTGACACTTTACAGCTTACTTTCCCGAGTCTATTTACTGACTGTGACTCAGTACTTTAACTGATAGAGACCTTATTTGTTTTATGATATGATGATGATGTCACTGGGACAGACCCAGTTAAGTTATGCATTGAAAAATCATTTAGTTTCTTTACTACCAGAAAAAATAACAAACATATTCCTGCAGTTTAAGCAAAGTTAAACAATAATCAATATGATAATACAAAAAAAAGTCATTTTAATTCATCTTGTGCTGTATCCACCTACTTTTGTTATGCTATCACCACTACTATCACCAAAACCCATATAATCACGTTTCAGTTTTAAAGGCTTGTTTACGGTTAGTTAATTACCAAAGTAATATCCAGGTAATTATATAGTGTTCATAACTATTGAAATTATGTAATTGGGTAAAAACAGGCCAGAAACTAGGATTAATAATGTGGAAACAAATGTATACCTATGAGGCAAAGCCAGTTAGTAATAGTAAAGTATAGTAGTATAGTAAGGTAGGGTTAATTATACAATTATATTGGTGCTGGCCGGTTGTTATCCAATTATATTAATTTCAGTCTAGTCTTACTCTGCTATAAACAGTATTGATACAAGATAATTACATGGATTTTACTTAGGAAAGAGGTAATGACGTGCTTATTTCTATATTATAACCGTCTTGATGCCACCCACTATTACCACATTATTACTGAGCTATAATAGAAAGTGCTACCATTCAAATTTATGAATTTATGAATGTTTTTGTCTAATAATTGCAGCCATTTGATTGTTGACTGATTACTCCAGTAAGTTTTTAGCATCATTAGCATCATAATCATCTGAATATATTGATTGTGTAGTCAAAATACTGTAAAATACACCAGTCACATGACACACTGATTACCACTGTCACCTCACACAAGAAGGTTCTTGCTGGGGCTTTTCCGTGTGGTGTTTGCGTGCTCCTCTGGGTACCAAAGCTTCCTCCCAGTCCAAAGACATGTATTTTAGGTTAATTTATGAGCTAAACTAGCCATATATCCAAGGAAGATAAAGTGCTTAAGGTGCACAGAATAAAATTCTGTATGAAATATGGTTAAAAATGTGACTTGTAGTCTAAAGTGCTTTGAGTGCTCAGTAAGACTAGAAAAGAGCTATAAATCCAAATACATTACATTACAATGAAAAATATGTTCAGCTTTTTTTTTTCTAATTATTATTAGGTTGTGGGGAGCGGCCCCTGGTTGGCCCCCCAGGTGCATCTCGGATTGTGGGTGGCCAGGAGGCTCCTGAGGGGGCGTGGCCTTGGCAGGTCAGCATCCAGATCCATTCCAGACACCACTGTGGGGGCACAATCCTCAACAGCCTCTGGGTGCTCACTGCCACACACTGCTTCTACAATTACCTGTGAGTAGCTTAACATTTAGATATCTGACTAATCTACGCCCAAACACATGTAGTGTATACCTCAGCAGATGCTAAACACAGAGAAATATTCTGGGAAGAGTGATCGCATGTTAAAAATAAAATATCAGGGACACAGCATAAACATAGCACCTGTAAAACAGAACTATACCACCCTTTCATCTGGAAGAAAAGTAAAAGTTATGATTGGCTGTAGAGTCTGGGTCCCCGTGCTCTGTTACTATGAATAACATTGGTTTTTGTTCACTATTGTCTTAGAGTGTCAAAAAGGAAAAGTATAGAGTATAGATAGAATACATTTGGGCTCTCAGATAATTTTTCCTAAGATCTCAGACCTTCAGGTGCTTTTTAGGGGTATGACTTGTTCACAGTCCTCATTTAGGGGAGGCCATTTAGGGGATGCTTCACAAAGCAGGAGAAGTTCAGAAAAAGATAACAAGGTTTTCTTGGCTTTGGGTAGAACTTTATAACATGGCATACATTTAAGTGTGTAATTCTCTTAAAATTAAATAGAATTTTACTGTATTTTTATCTGAAATTAGGATGTTATATTTACCTACAAATACCTACTGGTAGATACACTAGAATAAGGGGGTCACAATTCAAGTTTATATAGGAAAGAAGAAGTAATTATACTATAAGTAATTTTAAATAGTGCACAATTTTTATAGGTTATCTCCTTATTTTAGTGTACTGCAGTTTAAGTATTTGTAGGTAAATATAATTATCTCATAATGTCAGATAAAAACCACTGAAATTCCATTAAATTCAAGGGGAATTACATCCTTAGTCGTGGGTCATATTATAAAATGCTACCAAAAATATTTGCAAAAAAAAAGCGTAAGAATTTCTAACGAGGTAAAACAAAGCCCCCACCTGACTGCAAATGTCTTTCAGGAAGGTTTGTGCAGTGTTACCTTAACCTTAATGGGTTTCAGACATAATTCTTGTAGACGTTAAATATAACGTCTTCTTTTTCTGCAAAGGCATTTTGAGCAAAAACAGGGTGCAGAACTGTTATGAGAAGAGCACCTCTCTAACTGTAAGGCTCCCCCACTGGATTATTTATGACTTGGGCTTGTGCTGCAGCTTGTGGCAAAGGGAACATTTCCCAGTAGAGAAGAACCAGGAAACATGGGAAAGAAGCGGACTTCACACTATCTGCAAAGTCTTCTCAGTATGATGATGCTAAACACAGTATCACAAAATCCACAGCAGACTACCTCAAGAGTCAAGCTAAAGGTTTGGCTGGGGTCATCACACCCTCCTATCCTAAATATCAGCAAAAATCTGTGGATAGACCTCTGAAGAGCAGCAGCTGGAGGATGGCCTAAGAAGCTCACAGTTAGTGCATGAAGAATGGGGAAAACAGAACAAGAACTGAGAAAGTCACTACTGAAAATAAAATAAAAAGATCTTACAAGCTATGATGTGGCTGAAGGGGGTCTTGTTGATCGCTTCGGGTGCCCAAACATTTGCTTTGGGCCTTCTTCCTTTTTTCCTATTTTGAGTCTATTTTTAAAGATGAAAATACAAAAGAAATCTTGCTTGGTTATTAATGTGTCATCTTTAAGCTTACACCTTTTGGAAATCAGGTCATCTTTTACTCACTGAGCAAAGAAACAGAAATTTTGACCCAAACTTTCACCACATTGTGAGCAGGTATCTTATTAGTTTGAAATGCAGTGAAGGGAAACATTGACTGATAGAAGCTATCTTTGTGACCTGGTTTTTAGTATGTTTATTCTGTACAATCAAGCAATAGTGGCCACAGTAGCAGATTTAACAGTAGAACAAAAACAAAAACAGCAGCAAGTGAATTTTTTTGTCTATTCTCTTTTATGTCCAGATGGATCGGCCTAAGACATTTTCGTGCAGTGGCAGGACTACACGCGTTACCTTCTCCACGAAAACACGCCCAGATCCGCTCGCTCCGTGAAGTGAAAATGCACGAGGGCTACAGCATCAACACAGCTGATAGCGATGTGGCACTGTTGCTGCTCAGCTCGCCCTTGATGTTCACAAACTATATCCAACCTGTTTGCCTTCCTTATGATATGACCCATGAGGCCAAGCTCAACTTCAGCCACTGCTTCATCACTGGATGGGGAAGCGCCTATCACAAAGGTTGGTGTAAAAACTGCTGATACATGGTGATGAATTTTTATGTGAAAGTGCACGTCAGCAAGACTCCACCAGTTTCAGATTCACAGCGAAGGCAGGACCTGTCATTTTAAAGTAAGAAAAATGAATATTTACTTAACCGTTCGAATTTAAAAGCATGAAGGTGTGAACAATGCCACAAATACTGTATTCAGGTAGCCAGAGGTGGCTGAATAGATATTCTGTACTTAAGTAGAAGTACAGAATGGTTGTAGTGGCTCTGCATGGGGAGACAAATCACAACTTTCTATTGTGAGCTCCAGTAAGGTTTCTTTGCATACAGGCTGTGATCAGCTGACATGTGCTGCTGCTGCTCTTAGTGGATGAAGTGAATTCAACAAGATGTAGAAGCTTTACTGTAAATTCACCACAGTACAGCAAACTAACCTGTTTCTCCTGCACTAAACTGCAGTATTTTCATGCAACCTTTGAGTAACACAAAGTTAGTATACATCACCTTTTTTGTAGGATGTTTCAAAATATAAAAAAAAAAAAAAACAGAACTTCACATCATCAAAAATGAGGACAAAATGAGCTTTAAATTTTCAGTTTATCAGATGTCACTGAGCAGTCCTTACCTTTAAATATGAACTCTCTTCTTCCTCTCCTGTCCTTTTTCTTACATCTTTCTCCATCTGTGAGTGACCTTAACTCTCATTCTGGGAAAGAGCAGGTGTACCATTAACTAGCAGACACACTATGTCACAAACTGCACACAAAGAGTTTGTGTGTTTGCTGATATTTGTTGGGGTAACAGAAACTTTGCATTTAAAATTACCTGCCAGAAGAGTTGCTCCATTTACACTCACTCCTCTTCAGTGATGCTAATTAGATGTTAGAGTACCGTGACCACAACTTACGGACATCTGCACTCGGTTTGGCCCACTGTAACCCCTGAGCAAAGCGCTATAAATGATAGCTAAATTATGGTTTTCCTCTTTCAACTCTTTGCAGGGTTCTAGCCAAAAAAAAAATTTTCAACCTGGGGTGTGTGTGTTGGGGGGGTGGGGGCTAATTAGCATTTGCTTGCTAATGCTAGTTAGCTTGCTAATGCTAAATACTAATTTTTTTTTTTTTTATATGTACTAAACACTAAATGCTGTGCCAGCTTGCTAATTCGGTGACTGTGAAGTTGGATAATATTATGTATGTAATATTCTGTGATAACGGTTGGTCCGACGGGTCATTGAAGGCACCTGAATCTGATTGGACCATATGACTTGATGGGCTAGGGAAGTGGCTCCTTGCCTAAAAATAAGACATTTACCTGCAGCTATTGTTAATAAACATTTCTGGCAGTGTGTTATCGTTGTGAGTCTATGAAGACAAGAAACAAGACAAGCTCCTTGGATTTTATGTTTAATAGGAAACCCAAAATTGTCCTTTGAGCTCCCTTTTTCCTCTACTTCACCCTCAGTTTCACACTGGTCGCTATTTCGCCCGGCATGTGCCAGCACATTGTGAACGAAACTGGCCGTGCAGGTGATAGACTGCAAACTGTGGTGAAATAATATTATAGTGCAGCGATTGTGTTGTAGGGAGTAAAAGTAAAAAGTCAGAAAAATAAATACTCAAGTAAAGTACAGACACCTAAAAATGCTACTTAAGTACAGTAACAAAGTATTTGTACTTTGTTACTTCCCACCTCTGCAGTTATCACAGTAGGCATATACTGAAAAATTCACTTCTTCAGTGACAGTGAATATATGATATTAAATTTTATTCATATTTTTCCTGTAAGTGATACATTCTTTAATATCATTTAAAATGGTCCCTTTGTGTTAGATGCAAAACATCTAGTCCAAAAATAATGTTATTGACTCAGTGACATTTAAAGACTGTAGCCTTGATGATTCATTTTAGAAAGAAACCTCCCATTACTTATTAATGGCATTCACTTACATCTGTAGCTGAAGGGATCTTAAGTATTTATAACTATTACCTGTTCATCAAGTGTTAGATGTCCTCTGTGCAGCAGACAAATGACTGATCTTCAGCAACTTTAATGTGAGAGTAAGAAAGGTTTACGAAACATACTATGGAACAATCAGAAACTCTGAGACAAAGTTTTATGGACTGATGAGACAAAGATTAACCGTTACCAAGGTGATGGAAAGGCTAAGGTTTGGAGAAAGAAAGTATCTGCTCATGATCCCAAACATAAGAGCTCATCTGTGAAACACTGAAGGTAATGTCATGGTTTGTGCTTGCATGGCTCCTTCTGGGATGAGCTCATTAATGATGTTGCACATAATGGCAGCAGTACAATGAACTTTTTTTTTCTGACAATATAAAGAAAGATGCAACCAAACTGACTGGGAGAGCCTTCATCATGCAGCAAGATAATGACCCAAAACACACTGCCAACGCTACAAGGAGTTTATTAGTGGCAGGAAGTGGAAGGTTTTAGACTGGCCTAGTCAGTCTCCAGACTAAAACCCTATAGAGCATTTTACCTGCTAAAGAGGAGACTGAAGGGAGTAACCGCCCCAAAACACAACAACTGAAGAAGGATCCCAAAGAATGCAAAAGTTTAGTGATGTCATCTGGTCGTAGGCTTGATTCAGTTATTGCAAACAAAGGATTTGGGACTAAATATTAAATCTTACTCACTTTAATCTATTTTAAGTGGATCTGTTCCAATACTTTTGCACACAAGAATAAAGGGTGTGTTCAGACAAAAGGTGCTACCTTCTGAACTGTGTATCACATCCAGATGTAAATACCTGGAAATTAAAGCTGAGATGGTGATTTTTTGTCTCATATTTATCTTTTAATGTCAAACCCAAATGTTTTCAGTCTACAGCAAAAAATAAAAGGATTGGATTCACTGCTCCAATACTTTTGGAGGGGAGTGTAGTTTTTGAACGCATTATAGCATGTTGTAAGGCGTTTAATGAATGTTTTTGTAGATACTTAAAGCTTTATTTTTTTTCTCCTGTGTTTTTAAATGTCATTCTCACATATATTTCCCTATCATGTCATATCATATATTCATAAAGTTCTTTGAGCCTATTTAAAAGCTCTTTTGGTGTGTGAACTGCAGGCTCGCTGATGAACACACTGCAGGAAGCTGAGGTGGAGCTCATTGATAGAAGAACGTGTAACCGGATCACCTGGTACAACGGCATCATCACTGAGAACATGATCTGTGCGGGGCTGGAGAGTGGAGGAGTCGACACCTGTCAGGTGCTGATCCTCGGGCACTTTTTTTAAAGTCACTACGAGCTACTTAAAATGAATATCACACCGCTGTTGTTTTGTGTCTGCTTCAGGGTGACAGCGGGGGCCCCCTGCAGTGCTACAGTGAGAATGAGGAGAGGTTTTATGTGGTCGGAGTGACAAGCTTCGGAGAGGAGTGTGGACTTCCTCACAAGCCCGGGGTGTACGCACGAGCCAGCAGGTTTGTGGATTGGCTGAAGGCGAGTCAGACAGCGGCGTCTGCTGTGCACAGAGCGAACACGGGACTCATCTCAGCTCTGCTCAGTGTCGCTCTGATGTTGCTCTGAAACAGCAATAAATATCACGACTTAAAGAGACAGCTCTGAATGTCGCATGCTTTTCTTTCACATGTAGTTCAATACAATTACACTGTTAGAGCTGTCAAAATCTCTCATTTAGTATCTTACTTTGAGTGATAGTTTCATTTGTCGCCAAGGCAGAGGCTTTTTGGTTATATGACTTGAGATATTTGTGTTTATGTATTTTCTTTATACAGCATGTAGAAATAGACAGCATGACAGATACACATGTATACAGTGACATACAGAAAGGACACAAAAAGACAATTCATATGCTTCTACAAATGAGTTTACTTTTCTTTAGGACCATGCTTTAATTATTTGTAATAAAAGGAGGGTTAAGAAGTGCCAAACACTGAAGTAATAATGTCTTGAATGGAGGATGTGCACTGTTTTTATTTCTCTGTTGGGAGGTGATTTTTTCTTTGGAAATATGAAAGCTGTAATAAGACTGTGAAAGCCAACTGCTTCCTTGGAATTCACTTTATTACTGAAATTTCCATGATGACTTGATGTATTTAAGATTTTTTTTTCTACCTTAAGGATAAGCAGAAGAAAATGGATGGATGGATGGATGGATGGATGATCAAAGGAGTTTTTAAACTGCTAAGTGTTAAAAATAAAATATAAAAATCAGGATTAAGAGCATATTTACAGGCAGCCAAATTTTCAACAGCTTTCAACCCAAAAATTTTGCTTTTAGTCAGACTTTCTAGATGGCATTTTTAAGAAAGTGGCATCATGTGACTATGATTTTGCAAGTTTTGATTTTCAAGCGTATCTCATGTAGTTTCAACTGTTTCAAGCAACCACACGTCCCACTACCCAGACTCAAAGTGAACATTACATCTGTTTGAGCTCCCCTGCTACAAGAACAGATATACAAAATCTTTACCACCTCATACTGCAACACCTGCATTCATGTAAGATTTAAGCTCCTCCTTGTATTAGATTTTGATTTATTGACCTTGTCATTTTTTCATATTTTCTGTTTAGTGTAATTATTCAGCTTTCCAAGCTACACTGCAATCTGTCCAGGTAGGAAGAATAATCCTCTGTGAATCCATTTCACCTACTTTTGTGTAAATAAAGGTCCAGGTGCACTGGAGAGGTGGTGACCACAGACCATTGTGTTCTCTCCTTATCACTCCTGACTGATTTTTCTGTAGTTACTACAGGTAGCATGAGATGGTACCTGCAGACCATTCAGGTTACACAGGTAGTTCAGCTCCTCCAGAGTGGCACATCCATATGTGCCATTCCAAGGAGGTTTGTTGTGTCTCCCAGTGCAGTCTCCTCCACTGTTGATGAGATAGGAGACAGAACATTACACAAGGAGAGCTGGAATGGGCTGTAGAAGGGCATCAGCCCAGCAGCAGGACCAGCGAGGAGGAACAAGACAAACACTGCCAGAGCCCTACAAAATGACCTCCAGCTGGCTACTCATATGAATGTTTCTGACCAAACTGTCAGAATCAGACTCCATGAGGGTGGCATGAGGTCCCTCTATCCTTCGTTGGGACCCGTCCCCACAGACCAGCACCCAGCAGCTCGACTGGCATTTGCCAGAGAACATCCGCACTGGCAGGTCAACATGCATGAGCAGCCTAGTCCTGTTGGAGGTCATGGTTCCTAACTGGACAGACTGCTGCTCCTGGCTTTCTGTTATACTGTAATCATCAAGTGTTACCTTCATTTTTTGAGGAGTGTAATTTTGTATTCTTTTTATTGAGCTAAGTTTTTTTTCATGTAAAGCAGCACACATACACCTTTCCAGTCTCTAGCAGAACTGAAGTATTCTGCTTTAAATGTCTAATGACTGCCACATCAATATAGAAAGTAACATTGAATAAAAGAATAATGTTTGTAAGAATTTCTACACACACACACACACACACACAAGCAGAGAGACTGACACCTGCTGGAAAGAAGATACCATTTTTTTTCCCTCCTGTAATGCAGCAGCTTATTCCTGAAGCTTCCACAGAGACCAGAAAAGAAGAGAAAAGGCGAAAGAAAGTCTGACAAAGCATTTTCTTTTTATTTGACATGAAACACATCCAATGACAGAGTGACAGTGTTTTTGTCAAGTAAGACAAGTTGTTGTTAGAAGTTATCGCACCATTGACCAGTTCAGAATGTCTTTGTTGCAGCTCGACGATGCATAGTGAACAGACAGTTACTGAGGTATACATTGTGGGCCCTTGAGTTTGTGGGTATTGTTTTTTTGTGTGTGCACGCGTGTGAACGATCCTAATTTAATTACAGTTACATTTTGTGCTTAGGATAACTTTGGAGGTTTGAAATGTTCGCCATCCCTCACAACACGGAAATAAATATTCAGAGCGCATTATCCATCAGATCTCAGAACTGATGAAAACTGATGCTGACAATTTAAGAATGGAGTGATTGAAGAGATGTTGGCATGGAAAAAGAATGACTTACTTTCCACACAAAAGGGCATCTTTTTGGGGGGATGACATTGGCGAACAAAACCGTCAACTTTCCCTTATTGAATAGCACCAATGTCTATTGAAAAGGCTTGAAGGCCAACATGAAATTATAAAACTTTATTAAAACTTGTCAGAGTGAAATAGTAGCGACAAAGCAATAATCACAGAGGAGCCTCAGAAGACGAGTGACTAATTTACTGGCTCGCACGCACGCCGTCAGCGTCGGTCACCGAATGAAAAGTGGTTTATCGACATGCGTCAAAGCTGCTTCTAAATCAAACCAGCTGTTTGCAGATAAAGATGACATCAGGAAAATATTGATGAAATCCTTAGAAAATATATTAAATTCCAATTTTGGATGGAAAGAGTAAAAATACAGTGGAGGCGACATAAAAAAGAAGAAATTAAAAAAAAGGTTTAATATTTTGGGATAAAATTCTTACAAAAGACAAACCTTGTTGCACCATAAAAGCCTAATATCACTGTTGAACACACACACACACTCCCTCATGGGGACATGCACGCCTAAACACACACACACACACACACTCACTCATAAAATGATACTGGGAAAGTGCACATTGTTCCTGCCCACTGAAACCTTTTTGTTGCTTGCAATGTGATAACAATAAAATAATAACAATGCAGAAAAATGCTGTCAAGTATGAAAGATCAAGTTTTTTTTTTTTTATCTACAGATTCATTTTCATGTACACATTAACACCAGTAATACAGTATTTGACCTCTAAAATACAGTATACAGACATGTTTGTTACTTCACTTTTTTTCTTTTAAAGGAGGGTTCTGCGATTTATTTATTTATTTTTTTTTAAATCACAGGTTTCTTGCGGATTGTTCCCAGTTTATTTTTTTTCAGTGTTACCCACATTTAGAAAGAATGGGTTTGGATAATGATGGTTATGTTAAAATCAGAAAGGTGTGACCACAAACATAAAACACCCCCTTCCTCTAAAAATATGTGATAAGTGTGTTTCGACCTACAAACTGGTGTCTGATTTCTAACTTAGATTTGGTGGAACTGTTCTTTAAATAAGCAATAAAAGTACAGAAGTTCCACAGGTTTAATAAGGCAAAGCTCTCTCCTCATTCCTGTTTTTTTTTTTTTTCTTCTTTTCAATTCAATAGTTCATAAATGTCGCCATGGTAAAAGGCACTGACTTGCCTTCAGATGTTGTCTAATCAGCTGTGACACTAAATGAAACACGTTCTTTGATATAAGGTGGAAAACTACACACAGACCGAAAGCTAGCAGCTCACTCCAGAACCTCAGATCAAGCCAAGATCAACAGCGACTCATCCTGTGAAGCCAAACAAAAGGTCTTCGAACACACAGCTTACACAGAGAGTCTGGACCTTAAGTTGAAGTTTTTGGGGTCTTTTTTTTTTTTCCTTCTTTTTCCCAGAACCGAGAGTGGCAAACTCCAGATTGTGCCTCTGACGTATTAACATTACATGAAAGTCACAGAGCTAAACATGACGATTAAAATTTTTGGTGACTTTGCCCATAAAAACAAACAAACTCTTCTTTACTTAAATTCAGAGTACCTCCAGAACCCGATCAGTGCTCCTGCTACATTTGAATCTCTCCCTGAAAGTCCACCATACACCTTAAATTTGCACACCTGGTGCTGCTGTAGCTTATTTGGTTGAGCAGGTGACCCATAGGCCAAAAAGCTGCAGGAGCGTGGATTCAATTCCACCTTGGACCATTTCCTGTGTGTCACTCCCCCTTTGCTCTCTCCTACTTTCCTGCTCTGTCAAATAAAGGCTACAAAAAAAAAAAAAAAAAATCACCCGACCCCCTTCGAGATCCAGGCCCGAAAGCTGCACACCGTAACAGCAAGTCCTACTGTAAAACTTCCCTGCTGCACACGTTTTTGTGCGCCCACCCACGTCGCATAGAAAGCGCAGTAAGTTTTGAGCTGTGCCAACTCCATTTCTACCAGATTTGGTATCTGTGAGGCTGTGTCCTCTTTAACAAAATTAAAGCCGATTTGAAATTTGTTCAATTTAATGCACCTGCAAGTGGTCCGAACGAACTTGGAGGGAGAGACTGAATCGCAGCAGGAGAGCTGGAAGCTGTTCTGAGGCGCACACAGATACGACCTTGAAGGTGCGATCAACTAGATTTCACTCGCACTTCATTCTTCTTATGGGTGAAGTCACAAAAGTTTTTTTTAAAAGTACGTTTTTTAAGTTTGTTAAGAAAATAAATACCCTGTGTTAAAAAAAAAAAGACACGGACACCTCTGTTCTCAAGATATTTCCTCAAAACAAACAAATGAACAAAAACTTTTACATGAACAAAATGTTCTGCTACACAGTAAAAAAAAATTAAAAAGGTAGCTAAATTTGTACAACATAAACAGTGTTATAATTTATATTCATACATAATTGTTTCTTTACAAAATTATCTTGTGCAGTACAAAAGAGTAAGGACAGTTAACTGCAAACTATAAAACAGGTTAAAGGATTTTACTGAGAAACAGAAGGTTGAAACTAATCTTTAAGATGAGTGGAAATACCTTCAGAACAGGGTAAATGTCTATAAACAACATTCTCAGCCTATTAACACCAGGTACTTATTTCTTTATTTAAGAGGAACTCTTATTGAGTGCTGGGAGGCTGTGAATGCTTATACATGAGAGCCACAAACTGTGGGTAAGGCTGAATATTCAGCATAGGCAGCAAAAAAAAAACTGCTGTGAGAATCCTTGGCTTGCTAAGGTTGCTTTTTTTCTTTGTTTGTTTTAAGCCCGCATGTAGACATTACCTGCACTCCCAACTGGCATGCACACCTAAACACCGACTATAGTTTCAAAAGTTGTTCTGAAAATTGCCGCTTTAAAAAATAGATTATTAGTACTATCACAATCATACGAGCTATCTAACTCACCAACTCCTACTCACACCAAAGATAAAGAATCTGTTTCATCTTTACTATTCAGGTTTATGAAGTCTTTCTTTTCCCACACCAACAAGTAATTCAAGTGCTATTTAAGATATTTTGTCAATGGCAACACTACGTCTGCTAGCAAACACCGGATGTGATGGAAATTGAACGCCACTGTGCACCTAGGAGGCAGTATGTCAGGATCGCCACTGTGGGCTGCACTTGCTGGTGGCACTGTTTAATACTGATGTGGATTTGCTCTTGTGACAGCAGCAGAGAGACAGGAGATGGACTGAGAGGTGCGAGGACATAAAGTGCAAGGGGAGAAGTTCCAGTGCACCTTCAAGATTACAGGGGTTAAAAAAAAAGAAAAGAAAAGAAATCGGACACATGAGTGTGAATGGTTCAGGATAAAAACAAAAGGGCGGAAAAATGAGGGGAGGATTTCTTTCTTCTCTTTCTGGGAGGAATTAAAATGTTCTAAAAACATGGATTAGATTGATGAGGGAGAAGTGGGATGCAAAGAAAGGACAATCGGATCTCTCCCAGTTGACACGTGTCTACCTTTCAAGAGCAGAGAAAGCGTCAGCCCCCACAGTAGAAATCTCAGTGAACCTGGACTGCAGCAATCGAGCAGGTGGAAGTAAAGACAGAACAGTTTCTGAGAGGGAAGCATGTTGTTGTTACAGTACTTGAGTTGTTGTCGCGCTCCCACACCGTTTGGTGTTTTGAATGTGTGTCTGAGGTTTTAACTTTGGGGCTGCTACTGTACACACACACCCCAAGTCCTTCTCCCTCATGTCTGTTCTCAGAGCCGGGCTCAGGTTTCTGCATCAGTTGGTGAAGGGCGTTCACATGTTGTAGGCCACGTAGATGGGGTCCAGTTGGTCTGCCAGGAAGGAGTCTCGCAGGTGCATCCTTTGCTTCTCTCCTCTGGAGTTGATAGGGATCACCCCCGGGTCCACGATGACCACCACTCCGACGATGAGGTGGTGCTCCTCCAGAACCACGTTGGTGACAAGGGGAACCAGGTCCAAGGCCTCCTGCTCTGAGCCGCTTAGCTCTGCCACCACCACCAGCAGGTTGGTCCATGTAAACACCGCACTGCGGGGCGACAAGTGTAAACACTTTGGGTTTCTGCTACCGTTTGTGACCAGGATCAACAACTCTACATTAAGTGCGTGTCTGCTGCTCCTTACCTCTCTGCGATGCTGCGGTGGGCACGGGACACGGAAGTCTCAATATCAATGGGGTGATAACGCAGCCCCCTCAACTCCAACGTTTCATCGAGGGAGCCCACCACAAACAAGGCATCATGGCGATCTGTGGGTAGTAAGTATTTACAGTTGTAAACAAGGTCCTACAATATGAAGTTTCTTCTTTTAAAGATCTGGTCATATGGTTTCAACCTTTGCTAGATTAGGGCGGTGCTGCAAATCAGCAGGCAAAATTATTGGCTATTTGGATCAATGTTGTGATGCACTTGTGACAACAACTTTCATTACAACCCACTATTTAAAGGGCTCAACTCCAGTTGCTCCTCTAAGTCATTGTTACAATGTTGTGAAACATCTTTTATCAAATGTCCTCTCACCTCCGCTTGCATCCAGCAGCTCCGTTCTCTTGATGAAGCCCAAGTAGCCGGTCCTGGCCCACAAAGTGTGGGGCTCCCCAAAGCTGAGTCTGGTGTTGAAATGGTCTGCCTGCAAGCTCTCTTCCCCATAGATGGTGTAGTAGCCACTGGCATTGTGTGGGCTGTTCACCCAAATCTGCACAAAGATAAAAAAAAAAGGCAAATGAGCGATGCCTGAAGAATTTCTGAATTAGCGTGGCCGCTAAATTCGGAAACTAAGAGAAATTTGACTAAAAAGCTACATAAAATAAATGTCTGACTGCTGCCCTCTTCTTTTTGCGTCAGCTAGCTCTGCTCGTTTAACTCTGTGCCAGTGAAATCAGTTGATATGTTGCACGTTTGCTCACTCACTTCACCAAGATGCGAGTCTCCCAGTGGGCCTCTGGTCTCTGGGTTGACTATGATGACCCTCACTCCTGGAAGGATCTTAGAGGAGGAAATGACAGAATTTCACTTAGTATCCTCTATTAGTACTCTGTGTTCTGTGGCCATAGTGAGCATCATGTATATAAGTTTTACAAGTCAGTAAATCAATACTTACAGTGCCTGACTCCGTGAGTGGAAGACTCTGTGGCGCACCTCTTTCCACTAGCCTCACCCTGAGGACACAGATGAAACACAAGCCCGTCAGTCATTCTGTTTATTTTCACCAACTGCATCATGTGACCAGAGTGGTTGCCTTTGTGCTGTTCACGGGAGTCTTCAATCTTACCTGTCGTGACGCAGAGACTTCATGTCAACATAGACAGTAGAGGGGTCTGGTCCAGCAGTACCCTAGGTAATAAAGAGAGGAGAAAAAACAGGCTAAAATGCCAGAAACTGGACCAAGCCTGACACTTTTTAGCTCATACAGAACATAAATAAGTTATCATTAACATTCAGTACGTCGCCTTGTGAACCTCAAATGTCATGGACTGGTATTTTTGTTGAGCAGAACTAAGAAAAATGCATGGTTTGGGTTAAAATGTCCTCATGAGACAGCGTATCTGTGAAACCAACCTGCAGGCAGATGGCCAGGTTGACCCTTGAGCCGAAGGCAGTGCTGACGGCGCGAGGTGACAGGCCGAGGTCTTTGAAGAGCTTGGAGAAGGACTGCGTAAGAGCGAGGCGAGGACGCTCCTCTGCTATCACCACGCAGCTCCGCACACACGACAGATTCAGACCACGCGCCTGCGGACACGCACGGCTAAAGGTCACTCACTTTTAAACAGGTGTAGACTGTAGCTTGACTCAAACATGAACTCTGCATCAGTGAACATTTTTATCCAATGTATTTTGAAGAAAAACAGAATAAAGTATAAAGATGAGCACAGATAGACAGATAATGCCTTTAAAATAGAAACATGTAAGCTTCCTAATGCTGTAAAAATACAATCTACTTAATTAGAATGATAGCATCCTCACAGGTGAGCCGTCTGAATGAAAAAAGTGAATAATTTTTCAATCATGAGGCAGGTGTTTAGTCTCCTTCACAGCAGTGATATTTTCTCTGATAAACTAATTTATCACTGTGTTGTTTGTCAGAGTAATGATGGGGGGGCACATCTGGGACATTATGTGAGTGTGCTTGTGACCTTCAGGATCTCCGTCTGGGTGCCCAGGCCTTTGGTGCAGAGCTCCATAACAGAATACGAGCAAAAGGTGTCTCTGATCTTGTACTGACTGAGCGTGCTCAGCCACAGAGGCAGCGAGCTCTCCAGCTCCAGGGGAGGAATAAGGATGGACTGGTGACCTGAGTAAACACTAGAAACAAGAGAAAACACACTCTCAGCAACAGCAAAGCTGCGTGTTAGATGAATAATGATATTCTGTCTGTGTGCTTGTGTTCGAATTACCTGGAGAGGCACCACAGGACGAAGCCCAGGCCGCAGTATGGGTCCAGGCAGATGGCTACTTGGCGTGACGAGTAGAGCTCACACTGCAGCTTAATGGAGCGGCACAGAGTACTGACTGCAGCATGAGACATCTAAAGAAATAGACAAATTATTAAGAAATCCAGTCCATTAATCTTCACTTCATTAGCATGACTTGTAATTATTTTCCTAAAGATCCCTTATATACAGGTTTTAACTCTTTCCCCCATAAAGACGACATTTGATGACCTCCCCTGTACCCTTAATGATGAGCTTTGACATGTCAGAATATATATATATATTTGAGTGCTCTGATTGAGTAGAAAAGCGCTATATAAGAACTAGTCCATTTACCATTTACCATCAATAAAGATGTGGTTTAATGACAATTAGAAAAGGGTTCCAGGTTTGTCCCAAGGGTGGCCCTAGTAAGCTGTATAGGCAGAGATCACCCTCACTAACTATCGATGTGCACCAGTTATTTTGTCCTGGAAGCGGGCCAAAAATATGACAGAAACCACTCAGTTCAATAAAGATGAACAAGGGTTACCCCTAGGGGGAAAGAGTTAAGACGTATATTCTTCTTTTGGCTGCTCCCTTTAGGGGTCGCCATAGCAAATCATCTGCCTCTATCTCCCCCTCTCTCTTTTCACATCACATCTTCCTCTGTCACACCAACCCTCTCTATGTCCTTCACTACATCCATGAATCTCTGTGGTCTTCCTCCTGTCTGGCGGCTCCATATTCAACATCCTTTGTCCAGTATATACACAATCAATCCTCTGCACATCTCCAAACCATCTCAGCCTTGCCTCTCTAACTTTGTCCCTCTGATACACTCAGTTCTAATCCTGCCCATCCTGGTCACTCCCATTAACAAGCTCTTAACATCAGCTCTGCCACCTCCAGCCTCCAGCATCATAGCAGGTCTCACTCACTACCATCTTGTAAACCTTCCCTTTCACCCTTGTGGCCATCCTTGTCACAAATCACCCCCAACATTGTATCCACCCACTCCACCCTCTTCTTTAACTCTCTTGTGCTCTGCCTTTTGCTTTGGATGGTTGACCCCAGAATCCAGCATGCCACAGACAATTGCAGAAGGTATTAAAAATAAGGCTCAACATACTGTAAATACTGGCTATTGGCATAAATTTATTTATCAATAAAACTCATTGAATGCATGTTTCAAATGCACAATTATCCTTCACTATATCATAGAAACATGTCAAAAACACAATAAAAAGTGTGTGAAACAACATTTGAACCACTACTAAAACCTTTGGCCATGGCTGTGCAAATATGAAAAATATTGTGCATTTTAAAAGTTACACTATTCAGTGTGTGGGTGCATTTAGAGGCGCCGTGTCATAATTGTGTTATTAAACAAATATCCAAGTGAAAACACAAAAGCAAAAAATGTAATTCCTGGCTACAGGAAGACTAAATCTTAAAGAATCACACTTTTTTTATTTTTTATTATTATTTATGGACAATTCACAGGATTTGCAGGAGCAATTTACCTTAACTCCAGTCAGCATGCCTGTGGTGGACACACTGAAGTCCAGATAGGCCAGCATCTCAGCTGTAGGAGGTTTGTAGATATGTGGAGGCCGCTTTCTGGGAAGATCATCTTGGAAGAGAGGGAAGTGGATTCATGTTATTTCTTTATTGGATAAAACAAATCAAATGCATCCATCATCCTGCTCTTAATGCTGCAGTTTGCTACAGTCTGATAATCGTTTAGTTGAAAGGGAAGATGAGACATTTAATTTCATCATTTCAATGCACATTAAAAATCTATACATATATTTTTAACTCAATGCAGCACCATTATCTTCAAATGAGAGTTAAAAATATCTGAGGCTACAGGGTGCACTTGATTTCCCCAGCATGTCTGAAGTTAGCCAAAACTGGAATAGGACACCTTGTGGTGAAAACAGTAACACACTGTCAAGCTAAACCTGCTGGCATCCAAAGACGTGCCATAAAGGTACACAATGTAATGCTAAAAACAGTGTTATGCAGCTGCTGCACATTATTCTAAAGGTTTTCTAATTCAAACATATTTCAGCATAGACCAGCACCTGTATCAATGATTGTGGGCCATGTTTTGACATTGACGCTGGCAGCCGCCTCCCTGGACCTGAGGATCCTCATGAGAGGCTGAGTGGTGAGGATGCAGGCTGCTTTGCTCACCTGTGACGCACAACAAAAAGCACAGACGTAGTAATTTAGGGCCACAGCCTAATGTGAAGTATTCAGTTATTGATACTTTATTGATCTCCAAAGTAAAATGCAATTTAATTTGCTTTGCCCCAGGGAAATCAGTTATAGTGATCAACAGAAGGATTCAACTTCATTAGTGAAGGGCACGACGTCTGGTGTAATAGTTCGCAAGAGTGGTGCATAAAAAGTAAAAGATTCATATTTGTTTTAAGGTCAGTGATGCATATTTCAGTACTTGAAAGTGGTCCAATACGAACAAAGCCATGTCGTGTTTGGTAAGAATTTAACCATTTGTCTTTACATCCAGTCCGATTTCCATGAAAATTAGGAAGAAGGAACCCAGTTAGCTGTGGTTCTGGATCGCTTAAAATAAAAAAAATAAATAAATAAAAAAAACCTGCAAGATAATGCATTTGTTTTGGAAAAGATTCTCTCTGTGCCCTAGTTTTATATCAATTATTGCAAAATTAAGTGAAAAAATAAACTATAAAATGAAAATGAAAAACACATGCTGCAAGTGTGCTGATCTTTAAAACAGCTCTTCGAAACAGAATAAATACAAAGACAGTTCAGGCACTACTTAACATACTCAAATAATTCCACATGCATTACTCCATTATACTGTGGACGTGCTAAAGTAAAATACATCTGGTAGCAGAACACACTACTTTCAGACAGATTTATTTATTTTTACAAAACGGGCCGTGACAAATCGCACTCACGTCAATGATCATGCGGACAGTGGGGAGAGTAGCAGCCAGATTCTGTGGGTGGGGTGGCCTCACAGTCACAGGAATGACCCCCGCGTAGAGACAGCCATAGAAGGCAGCTATTAGGTCAATACCTGCAGAAGTAGGAGACAGGAACCTTGTGAACTAAAAAGCCATTAAAATACTACAGAACAATGAAACAGCAGCACTTTTATATTTTATTTTACATGAAAGATGACCACATGTAACAATTGTGTGCGTACCCGGGGGATAAAGCAGCACCACATTGTCTCCTGTGTTAAGACCTCCTCTCTCCATCAGGGTAGCTGTGATTTTCTCTGCTCTCTTGTGTAGCTGAGCACAAGTTGCTGTGCACACTGCTACCCCCTAGAGCAAAAACAGTGGTAGCACAGATGATCTCATACAACAAAATGGATCTCCATTTATAGAGCTGCACCATTTCCAGGGTAAAAGAAAGGCAATTGTGCATGACATGAATATGCATGTTCTCCTAGAAAATATTAACCGTATGTGAGCATGGCTTTGTGTGTCTGTTTAGTCTACCTTGGAATTGAGCAGCACATATAGAATATGGTCAGGGTCCGTTTGGGCTCTCCATTGAAGAGCTTCAGACAAGAACTGGTGCTGAAAAAGCACAGACAGGGAATCTCTCATTACATAAACATCACAGATGGATTAAAGACACATAACGTTTTACTGCACAAATATAATTCCACAAAGCGGCATTATTGGTGAATAAAAATAATGTGTTTAAAAGTGATTGAACAGAAAAACATTTTAAAGATGGCCTAACTAAAAAAAATTAATAATCAGATACAACCAACCAACAGCCAAAAACAGACAGTCCTCTCTGTGACAGATTTGTTCAGTTCAAACAGAAAACATTTTAAAGTATGTCAAAGACACTACATGACGCTTTAAACCTCTCACACAAACAGAAAACAGCACACAACAGGAGCACAGGAGTGTCCAGAGATATTTTTTTTGTTGTTGTCTTTTGAAAGGTCATGCTGGGGCCATCTACACCTGGAAAGAGGCAAATTGGAGCCACAAACTAACAAGCTATAGAGCTTTAAGACAAAAGGCTCGTGACAACTTTGATAAGCTTTAAAAAAAAACCAAAAAAAAACGCTTGTCACAAACACTGGACCAGCCCTTTGTCCTCTCAGGGATATTTGAGTGTGCATGGGTGTTTGCCCAACCAGTCTACATGTGTTTTGTGGATCTCTGCTTTTTGCAGATTATGTCGTCCTGTTTGCTTCATCAGGTGGTGGCCTCCAGCTCACACTGGAACAGTTTACAGCCAAGTGTAAAGCGACAGGTATGAGAATTAGCACCTCTAAATTTGTATCCATGGTCTTCAGGCGGAAAAGGGTGGAGTGCCCACTCCAGATCAGGGACGGTTTACTGCCCCAAGTGAAGGAGTTTAAGTATCTCAGGGTCCTGTTCACAAGTGACGGGAGAAGGGATCAGAAGATTGGCAGACAGATTGGGGCTGCATCTGTAGTCATTTGGATGCTGCACTGATCCATCATGGTAAAGAGAGAGCTGAATGTGAAAGTGAAGCTGTCAATTTACTGGTCAATCTACGTCCCTACCTCCACCTATGGTCACAAGCTTTTCGGTAGTGACCAAAAGAACAAGACTGCAGACACAAGTGGCAGAAATGAGCTTCCACCAAAGGGTGGCTGGCCTCTCCCTTGGGGACAGGATGAGGAGTGCAGTCATTCAGGAGGGGCTCAGAGTAGAGCTGCTGCTCCTCCACATCAAAAGGAGCCAGTTGAGGTGGTTCAGGCTTCTGATTAGGATGCTTCCTGGGCGCTTTTTTGGTGAGGTGTTCCGGGCATGTCCTACAGGAACGAGGCCCCAGGGCAGACCCAAGACACACTGGACAGATTATATCTCTCAGCTGGCCTGAGAACGCTTCAGTCCCCCCCCAGATGAGCTGGAGGAGGTGGCTGGGAAGAGGGAGGTCTGGGTTTCTTTGCTTAGGCTGCTGCCCCCGTGATCAGGCCCCAGATAAGCAGAAGAAGGAAGGACGGATGATGGTAAAGTGATCCCTAAGTGTCTCCCTGTCTCTTGGCAGGCAATACAAAAAAAAAGAAGAAGTTTTTTAAATAAGGGTATTTTAAGGCAGCTTGCAATGGCTATTTTTACAGTTACATAAATGATAAGTATTAATGTCTTTAGTCTCTCAACATGTGGTGTCAAAAAGCTGACAAAACAGCGCACCAAACACACAAAGACAGGACCTGAAAGTAAAGAATTCCTTTAAAGACAAAAACCAAGTGAACACTAGGCAACACATACAAAACAAGTAAAGATAACACCACCTAAACCACCTAGACGTACACTGATATTCAGCAGTGTCACACTGTCAGACGTTGGAAAAGTAATCGTTTGCGCCACCCACTCTCTCAATCAGGCAACACGTCGTGCTCTGGCCAACAATGAGTCAGGAGTCACATCATGCAGTCCAGCTGCCCTGATAACTCATAAAGCCATGCTACACGTGGGAGCATCACAGCGAACACAGCGAGCAGAGGTGCACATGAAAATACTTCTAATGAATATTCTAATTAATAATAATTAATAGGATATATGTATAACAGTACAGTATATTATTACAACATCCTCTGTGGTCATATATTCTTGGTGACAGTTCATAATTACTTAAGCCTTGCACTTGCACATTTTGTGAAAGATAAGAAACTTCCCCTCATCTCAGAGGAGGTGAGTGTAATTTAATTCATTGCTGACTTTATGCTCTGGCAAAGCTACCAGGCTGCCGGCCAACTTCAGTCTTAAAAGAAGATGGCGACGTGAGACTATTAAACAAGGCACTGATGAATGTAGAATGTGACTTCATTTTTAATGTGTTGCTGTATATTAGTTTAAATGTGTGGACCTCTGCTGGCCAAGGAGCCAGCCTGGGCAGTCGTCTCGGTGGGCTAAGCTGTAGCTGATGGCCATCAGGTTATCACAGCTGCAAAAGCGCATGTGACTAACAGAAGCAGCATAAGCAAAGAGACGGGTGGGGGTGGTGGTAGGGGGGGGCCAGACTAGAGCCTTACCATCATGGTGGGCCACATACAGAGCTAAAGCCCAACCCAAGCAAAGTAAAGGCAGAACAACAACAGAGATTTAGGATAAAGGCATCAGCAGTCACACCGCCTGACAGACACAGGCTCATCTTAAACCTGCATTAAAAGCATTAGTTTATCAGCTTAATTTGAATAGGTTTGTAAAGATATAGATATTATTTAAGATATAGATACTACATAAATGGAGTATTTTTTAGCAGGCAGTACACTGGAAAACAACGGCCAAAATCCAAAAAAAGTTCAGCTTATAATAATGTTAATACAACAATTATTTATGAGCAAAACAAATGCTCATTAATCTTCTGTCATCTAAACCAACCACTGCAGTTCTACTGTAGCGTGCAATTTCTATTTTACTAATGCTCACTGCTCACTGTGCAGGTGTTGTTCTTGTCATAGACACCGGTTGCTTTAGATATGAACAATTAAAACTTTTACAAATTAAACTGCTGGGGAAAAAAAAAAAAAAAAAAAAAAAAAGAAACAAAGAATTGGTCCATATTCCTGACAACGTGCTGTATTCTGCTACATCAACTACTAGATGTCATATGTGAAGTCAGAGCAGATAAAGCATGCTTTGATCTGTGTGGTAGTACCTTTCGGATGAGATCCTGGTCCTCCACCACACCCAGCTCTCTGCCTATAGCCTGGGCAATCCGCTTCCCTGCCACCAAGTTGCCAACCAGCATAGAAGCTGGTCCAACATCCACTGAGGAGATCAGAAACAACCAAGATTCAGTTACACAGTAACAAACTTTCAACTGCCAGCTGATGATTCATACATATTATTTCTGATTCATGCGGCAATTTTAAAATTGTATGTAAGTACGAATCCATGATGTCTATGACAACCCACCTGGCTGTTTCTGCCGTGGCTTGGGCAAGTTTGTGACACAGGTGTGCGGGCACATGAGGATATTGCAGGGGTGAAGGTTTCCCTCCAAAAAGTTCTGCTTGGTTTCACAGATGTGGATGCCTCCCAGAGGCGTCTTTGGAAGGGTGTTGGCTGGCACAAGCGCAAGACAGTACAGGCCAACCTGGTGGATACTGTCGATGGCCTGAAGAGGAAACATGCATCAAATACGCATTTATACAGTATAACATCATATTTCCTCTCTGTATATGTGTAAATGTATGAGACCTTATTGCTTTCCATTAATGACGATTCTAAAATACTAAATGTAACAAAAGATGTAAAAGCAAAAGCAGTTGGTTACTGGTGTAGCATCTGTTACAGTGTTAAAGTGTGTGTATCAAAATACAATGACAATAAAAGAAAAGTAGCATATTCAAACAATGTAATTAAGTATGACATGAGCAGGTGTGGGATTCACCTGCAGTACTCGACTCATCCACTGGAAGCTGTCTTCCTCACTGGCATCGGGCCTCTGCTCTGCCACAATCACTATCCTCTCGTCATAAAACACTGTCACAGAAAACACTGCGATCCTGCACGGACGACAACAGAGGCGTGAGCACAAACACACATCTAGACAAACACACCGGAAGAAGCTGCAGGATGCTGAAGTGATTTTCCCCAGTTACTAAATAAATATCACAAAATTATCATTGTTCACATGGCTGCATGTATCGCTAGAATTGTCTTACTCACTGTGCAGTATGAAGTAACACAAACAGACACACACGCACGCACGCACGCGCACACACACACAGCACAGCAAACCCTCACTGTGGCAAACAGCGGCCTGTCAGTGTCTCACCTCCCCCTGTAAACTGTTTTGACAGGCTCCACTGCTAGCGCCGTGGCCACCAGGTCGTCAGCATTGTGCCGTCTCCCACTCACCATCAGGAGCCCCTCAATCTTCCCTACAACAAATACCAGACTCCCCTGTGGAGCAGACATATTTAACTCAGCACAGACATCCAGGTTGCAGGGCACAGTAACTACCATAATTGTGTATGTGTGCCCTACCGGTCCCACAAATCCAAGCAGGCCAGTTCGAGTGAAGGGAATTTCTCCAACAGGCGCTCCAGCTTGGTTGACTGGAATAACCTACAAATTAGCACAGATTAGAAAGACTAGCCTCAGATAAATACAGCACAGCAAAATCAGTCTGGAACTGGATTCCAAAGGTATACCAAAAACTGCAGTTTTTCAAGTACAGTATAGTTTAAAACAAAAAACATTTAGTGAGGCATAATGATAATGATATTTGATGATGATATTTCATGAAGTCTGCGGCAGCATTTTCTTAGTAAATGAATGATGTCTGTGGCTCCATCTAGTGGATAATTTAAAATCAGTACTCTTTTCCTATGGGCCCATATTTTAAATTCACAAGGTCAATATAGAAGGGACGGAGCTCATTTTTGCACAAGTAAGAGGAGGCATACAGAGACAGATGCAAATTTCATATGTTGTCTCATTCCACTAACTTAAAAGTCACAGTATGACACACCTTTGACTCTGCTCCACTATTTTAAGAGAAAATATTGCAAAGCTATCATTTGCATGACAACATTAAACACGGGTCTCTGACAGACCTCAAATGTGTTTTTGGTGACGCCCGGTAGGCCGTAGTACATGGTGCCTCCAGCCCGTGAGTTGATCACAATCTCTCCTATCTCATCTGTCTTGCACAGCTGAGGAGATCCATCTGGTTTCACAATGCACATCAGAGCTGAAACAAACGAACAGGTCAAATTACATATATTTAAGCTTCTGTATTCTGGAAAAGGCCATACAGCAAAGAATGCATAGTAAAGATGTGACAGCTGCTTCACTTCGACACTGCCAATTAAACCCAAAAGTCGTGGCTAACCTCCAGGCATAATGTGACCCACATCTTGTACAGTCAGAGCAGAGTTCTTGTCTTCTGTGTTCACCCGGATCACTCCGTGACTCAGCCCACCCATGGACAGGATGGCCCTGGCTGGCAGCGGAGCTCCTCGTGCACCTGGCCTGTAGAAGGCAAAAAATAAATAAATAAATTTTAAAGAGTATCCATATTTAGCTATTTATCCTGAACAGTGCATTTTTATGACACACACGAATAAATGTAATTGCTGCATATCTATTAATAATTATTTGATTTGAGGCTATGCAGAGATAACATCTTAGCCTCACTTTTTAAAGTTGATTTAAGAACCACAAGTCTCTGTTTATCTATTTGTTCCTGTTGGTCATGTGATACCTGCGTATGGCCACAGTCAGGGCCTCAGGAGAGGTGGCACATGGACAAATGACCTCAGGCTTCAGACCATGAGACTGGAACACATTCAGGAAGGCATCACACGAGGACACGGACCCTGATGGCAAACAAAGGATGAATACATTAACAAAAGTGGGTGAAGGCAGTTTAAACTCACAGCACATTTTAAAACAGTCGTGTACAGTGACTGTTTATTAAAAAGAAACCATGTTTGTGGTGTTACTCACATGGGTTGGCGCCATCAGCTACTATAAGCATACGTATAGAAGACAAGTTGATGTCTTTCTGTTCTTTGTGGGCCATCATGGCCCAGTGGAGGTCACGGCACTTCACCAAGGCCACACGTGCTGTAAGAGGGTAAGAGAAACCCCTTAAGCATTGTTTCTATACTGTTTCTCTTTAACTTTTTCATGGTTTTTTTTAGCCGTTTTCAAACATTATTTTTACCCTAGCAGTCTTTTAACTACTCCATTTTAAAAAAAAATTCTACATGAACTAAGCAAAAATAATAAAGCTATAAGAATGCAGAGTAGAACATTTGGTTCAACCTTTGTGAATGTGGACCCTTTGCACCCAGGACATGGGACAGGCCTTCATGACAGAATATGGCACAGTAATGGTGTGAATTCTGTTCATAACGCTCTGTAGGGGTGCAAAAAACAAAACACACACACCGTCAAAATCATACTGTACCTCACATCAAAGTAATTAAGGGCACCTAGTCAGCAGCAGAAAGCTAAATATCCAGTCTCACCGTTAAGACGCCATGCCACATGCCCATATCCTTCTTACAGTCCAACACATTGACCAATGTCTCCCCTAAGACAGAAAACACATGAGCAGATGAGCACGTTCAACAGTTCAACTTCAACAAAGTTATAAACAGTATTTACAGTCTCTGACCTTCACAATAGTTACAGGCCTGAGTCAAAGCTTGACAGTGAGTCAGCATGGAAATCTTAGACACAGCGACTCCCATCACTGTTCCCTCCTTACTTGCTTTGTACTTTGATGGGAAAGAAACACACACACACACACACACACACACACACACACACACACACACACACACACACACACACACACACACACACACACACACACACAGGTCAACAAAATATCACAGTGATTGTTTGAATTGATTTTTAAAAAATTTCCAAGAGTGTGTCAGAAGATGAATTATCAAATACGTACCATAATTGGGCAACAATACTTAAATTGTAAACCAATTTACATGGTTTACAAAGATAAACTGATTTAATCTAAATAAAAGGCAGTAATTAGAAACACATTATACTGCAAATTTACATTCTGAGAGTACCTCTATGTAGGCAGTGTCAGTGTTGGCTGTGGGAATGTGAGGCTGCCAGTCTTTGGATGGTTTGGTCAGATACTTGGTGTCTGTCACTACCCATTTCATCCTTGGCCAACCTGTAATACAAAGACACAAAGAACATGAAGCACACCAAAACTATTATCGCTGGCACTAGGAAAAAAGCACATGTACTCAGCTGCACTAATTATTAGATGCACTAAATTGACAGTGTCCATCTTTCAATTCAGATTTCAGAGCCAAAGGTAAACCGGCTGGCCCTACACTGGTCAATAAGCATCACCTTGTACATTCCCTTTAATGAGTTCATTTAATGGCTAACAAAGGAACTCAGACAGAGATGACTCCTGCTGAGCAAGCAGCATTAGCAAAGGCAGTTTAGGCTTGCTGACCTTTAAACTGGATGATCTCTCCATTTTGTGTCTTGGGCAGCCCTTTGAGACACACCTCACTAGTCAGCGCCAAACTCACACCACAGCTGCCCAATAGGAAGCCAATCTGCTGGCTGCCTGCATCCTGTGAAGAGAGGTTTAGATCAGGAAACTTCAACGCACAGGGAGAGGCAAGCAGACAAAAGTGTGACAACTAAAAAACAACCAGCACGCACTCTAGCTGTGAATACGCCGTATATATGGATATGTTTATATGGCAATGAGCCACTACACACACACACACACACACACACACACACACACACACACACACACACACACACACACACACACACACAGAGTGATGCATTCATACAACAACAAACATAACTGAGGCTCTCAAATGTTATTATCAAAAACCCTGAGTTTGGTCCCACAGAAGAGCTGACATGACCGCAGTGGTATATTTACCTGCCGGGACAGTGGCACCTCAATAGGCACAGGGATGACTTCAGCTAACAGACAGCCGTAGAAAGCCACCCAGAACATGCCAGGGTCACTGTTTGGATACACCAACGCCACCTAAGAAGCAGAGAAAATTATTTTCCTTGTCATGCTATTTTTACAATTTACAAACAAATGACTGACAAACTCTTACTCGATCTCCAGGTTGAAGTACAGGCTCAGTCTTCGTGCCCAGTTTATTCAGAAGTGTATAGGCCAGCTTCAGACTGCGACTCCATAGTTTACCTGTGTGGGTATATATTTAAAAAAAATAAATAATCTTGCTTTCAAAAAAACCCAATTTTTTCCACTGTTAAATTACTGTGTATTCTTGTTGCATAACTGTTCCATGATCCCTTAACTTCCCAACCCACTATGGGTCCACACTGAAGGCAATGTTATGTGGGAGTTATTCTACTTGGGCCAAAAAATATTTATTCCTTTGATCCAGCTCATATGCAAGAAATATACCTGACATTTATATAGAGTGGACACAGTAATACAGACACCCATATTTGGGCCTCAACATCACCATTAATATTCCTATGATGCTAGATGCTGCTCACCATATGTGAGTGTGTAGAGGGGTTTGCCGGTGATGTCCAGGGCAGTGAGGGCAGGGCTCTTGGCCTGGGTGGCCCCCCAGCGGGCAAGGGCAGCCTGCAGGGCAGGAGGCCAGTTACTGACCACTCCGAGGGGCTCCCCCTTCACTGGAATGATTTGACGTCCCTCGGGCTTTGGGGTGTTGGGGTCTGGCTGGGGAACTAGGCATGAAAATTGGCGGGAAAAAAAAACTATGAATACTGGGTGTAATGCTGTAATAACACTGTGAGCAACAGAATTGAGATGTCACAAGAATTTGGATGATTTCCTAAAGAAGTGAAAGCCTTTTTAAATCCACCAAGAGGATTTCCATGCTGTAATATACGGAACAGTGAAATTCAAGCATGTTACATTGTCTTTCCTTTTCTGAATAGACGCATGTTACATGGCTCACCTTCTACGATTTCCTCAGAGTCATCAAGGAAGAATTCACTGAGTGGTGGTCTTTTGGGACGTTTGAGTGTGTTCAACAGCTGCTGGATCTTAGTGGACACCCTGCTGTTGACAGGCACGCCTGGACAAACACCAAGAGCAGTCGCCGTCACAAACACATGCAAACAAACAATAACACGCAGACACCCACACATGCAAGTCTGTGCTAACATGAATCTCTACTTTAGCACACACACACTCTCACTCACACAAGCAGTATCCTTGCACTAGCACAGTCAGGAACAGAATCAGCAGCAGGAAAAATTTGAAAGGGAAATTTGCACTCGAGGACACAGATTGGACAATTTATTTATTTTTAGGAAAATACCATATAGGAAGATTTCTACTTCTACACCTACAGCACGAGACAAACATAAAGAGAGATAGATATCAGGGTGGAAAGCAAGCTACTTTGGGCCTCTTCAGTATCCCTCCCCTTCCCCAGATTCGATGTATATTACCTTTTCTTTTTCCTTTTTTAAATCAAAGTCAAGACAGGGACAGGATTAATGGACCCAAAAGAAAGAACACAAAATATCCGTCATTAGCAGCATTCACCACACAGTGAAATGAGGATGATGTTGAAGGTGATTCAGGTTGAACATGGGTAGATTGTTTTTCGATTGCAGCGCATTCAGTCAGTTTTCTCACTGCATTGCTTTGAACCACACAGTCAATGCAAAACAGAAATAAGTCATCAGGAGCCGTGATTAGAACATGAAAATGATTGAACTGCTTAAAATGAGGAAAGAACCAAATGACAATCACCCAGGTTCCAAATCATTCAGAAAATCAATATCACTTTAGCAGTTTTCTCCCCACTTTAGCAGAAATGTAAACCCTTATATATATTTATACCACAGCCAGATGTCTATAGACAGTGTACCGTCAGCAGTATCCAGCATGCTGGAGCGACTCTGTCCACGGCTCATGCCCCTGACCGCTGGGGGGAGATCCACCCTGGACCCTCTTTCTTGAGAAGCGGAGGACGTCACATCTGGGGGCACACTGTTTTCTGGTTGGGGGGAGAAAATGAGTATCATGAAGGACAGAAACATGATCACTGGGATGTATGGATTAATGGAGTTCTAGATCAGTAAAGTTTACCAATGCGTGTGTGCGCTAGTACGTCTGCTAACAGTGAAACAGCAGGCTGAGGCTGGGGCTGTGGCTGGGTCTTGGGCTCTCCATGGGAGAGGGTGGAGGAAGCAGATGAGGATGTGGAAGAGCTTTGGACGGAGCGGTTGATCCAGTAATCAGGGCTCTGCAGGGTCTGAGCTAGTACTGCACTGAGTGCTGCCTTCCTGCGCAGTGAGCCTTCATCTTCTGATGCAGAAGATGTGTCTAACAGTAGGAGAAAACATGAAAAACAAAAAATCCTGAATTCAATAGTCTCTAAGTTTTGGGTTTTATTTATTTATTTATTTATTTATTTTTTAGGTACTCCAATCACCACCAATCACCTGATCCCAGAGTGGGAGGAACGAAGCTTACCCGGAGGTGTGCAGTTATCTATGGGAGACTGGACAAAGGCTGAGCGTCTCTTGGTTGGCATGGGAAGTGCCATTTTCTCCTCTTTGTGCTTGGCCAGTGCTGCCTGCACAGCTTCTGTGTGGATGTCTATATAAACAGAGTGAGACAAACAGAAACAGAAAACAATTTAAAAAGTTGTTGATAGCCCGATGAGTTTAGTCTTTGTATAATTTATATATACAGTTGTGATCAGAAGTTTACAAACATTCATCATGGGCATGAATGTCATGGTAATTATGGGCTTTTAACAATTTCTTTGAACTGTTCTTTTTCCAGGGTGGAATGACTGCACAGCATACATCTTTAATGACTCTGTAAAAAAAAACAAGGTGCACAAGTTTGAATTTCTTTTGGATATTCTCTAATCCACACAAGGTCAAAATTATACATAGAGGCTCAAATACACAAACACTCACTTAAATCTATTAATAAGTGGTGCTAAAGGTTCTACAATGGCTTTTAAACTGAAACGGTCAAGGCCTGTTAACTTCTCATTAGTGATCATGATTGACTACAATGGGTAGTTTCTTTTTGATCGCAATCATTGGATTGAAAAATGGAAAAGTCAAAGGAACTCAGTGAAGATCTAAGAGGGAGAATTGCAGATTTACACAAGTTGGGAAGGTCTCTTGGAGCCATTTATAAACAACTGCAGATCATCAGTTCAAACAATTGTGCGTAAGTACAAGTTATTTGGATGTGTCACCGCTTTGCCAAGGTCTGAAAGAAGACCCAAACTGTCACCCACAGATGAGAGGATATTGGTTAGGATGTTCAGGAACAACCGAGGAACCACGAAGGCTCAAACCTGCCATGAACTGTAAACTGTTGGAACACCAGCGGCACTGTCCACAGTGAAGCCACTTTTACATCGCCACATATTGGGTGGGTGTTGGCCAAGAAAGAAGCTCCTGCTCCAAAATCAACAGCGTCAAACCTGACTGAAATTTGCAGTTGCCCACATGGACAATCCAAATGCCTTCTGGAGAAAAGTTTGATGATCAGACGAGACAAAGATTGAGCTATTTGGCCACAATGACAATGACAATCCCTCCAAATTCTTCAGTTTCACCTCAAATCAACAGGAAGAAGGTTGAAACTTGGACACAGTTGGATGTTCCAACAGGATAAAGAGCCCAAACAAACACCAAAACTGGTTTTGGAATGGATAAAGCAGGCTAACATTAAGGTTCTGGAATGGGCTTCCCAAAGCCCCGACCTCAACCCTAATGAAAATTTGTGGCTTATGCTTAAAAGCCAGGTCAGTGTCAGGAAACCAACCAATTTAAACAAACTGTACCAACTCTGCCAAGAAGAGTGGTCAAATATCCAGCCAGAATTACACCAGAAGCTTACTGATGGATACCAAAACCAACTCACTGAGATGCAACTTTCTAAAAGACATCTAACTAACTATTAGTGGGGATGTATGTATATATTTGAGCCTATATGTATACCTTTGACCCTGTGTAGAGTAGAGAAAACTTTTAAAGTCATTAAAAGATCTATGCTGTATAATCATTCCACCCTGGAAAAAGAACAGTTCAAAGAAATTATTAAAAGCCCAAAATTACCATGACATTTATGGCAATGATGAGTGTATGTAAATTTCTGAACACAATTGTAGTTGTGTGTTTTTAAGGAATATTATGCAGCACACCTGATCTATAGCGCTCATCCCTGGCGCCTCCACTGCGGTGTGCACGATGATGTCTGGAGGCTGAAGAGCTGGAGGGACCCGGGGCCTCAGGACTAGGGCTAGGGTCGGCACTGCGGCTCGGGGAAAGCTGCACATCTGGTAGAGGCAGATCCACATCTACAGAACAGAGGCCAATATGTGAAAAGTCAATAAAAGTCTATATTTAGAGGAACACTAATAAAAGAAAAACAAACAAGCTAACATGAGATTCAGGAAATTCAGACATAAACAGAGCACATTCTTGCTTTACATAATGCCATTACAGCAACGTGTAGGCATAAATATTGTATGATCCTCTGTGAAGCTCTCCAAATTTAGCCTCATGCAGAGCCTGTGAACATGAAGTAAAATAAGGACATGCACTTGACTGATGCGAGTTATACTGTTAACAGAGTACATGAAACTGGGTTAGACTGAAGCAAATATATTTTTAGTCAACTGGCTTTTCCTCCCAGAGGGCCTGAGCAACTGAGTCCCCATGGAGATGATGGTTTTGAGGGATAACAAGGATGGGTGTAGGAGCACAAGGTCACCTCTGGAGATTTAAAGCTTTCTGGTGCATGCACTGACATTCAAATCAAGCTACCAGTAAAAGTCAACTGAAAGCAAAAACCACTTAAAAACTATGGGAATTTCATTCAAGTATTAAGAAAAGTATTAACCCAAATGAGATCTAGATTTTTGCACAATTCCCCCTTGTGTGTAATCACATAAATGATGTGGCAGCAAAAGCCAAAACAAACCAAGGTTAAACTAGAGGAAAGGGAAGTTTAGTGGTGCTCTTTTTTTTTTCTTTTTTTTTTAAATAGCTTAGCGTGACACATCAAGAACGATTTTTTTTCATGCGACTGCTAACATGGTGCAATTCTTTCCTAAGGAAACACCACACCTTAGTTTGAGGAAGCTGACAGAGAGAGCTCTGACAAATCAGTCCAGAGCTGACTGACACATAGTAATGCAGAGAAGCTGCAGTACTTCCCCATCACTGTGAACTGAAACCAGTTTCAGAATGCGTCAAGTTTACTGGGCACACCCGCAAAATACACCAGAACCTCTGACAGGAACTGTGGGCTTACTCTGTGGATTTGCTACAGTGGTGCAGTTATTAAAGACATTGGTGCATCTCTGGTTACCTTATGTGCAGTTCTCATTTTTGCCACTAGAGTGCCACAGAAAGCCAGAAATTATTTTGGGCACCTTGGACAAAGACAATTAACACTCACACCAAAAAGTCAGAAAAGTTTTTTTGGCAAAGAGCTGAAAAATATTTTACAATACAACACAAACACAGTTTTTTCTTCACCCTATTGTTCTTTTCAGATGGGAAATAATTATCAACTGAACTGTAAATTGGAGAAAAGTAAAATTATGTCCTGATTTCTTCTGAATTCAGGACATAATTTTGCTTTTTTTTTTGGCTTCTCAGACTGAAAAACAATCACAGTGTTGACAGGGGAGGTGGAAACAATGCAGAAAGGGAAGAAGGAAGGTTTGGACATGAGATGAGAAAACTCAAAGAGCACAAGAACTGGGCTTACTTGGCAAGTGGGAGATGTAGGAGGCCAGCAGCTTGGCTTTCTTCTTCTCATAGCCCTTCTGCGTGATGTCACCTAGGAGAGAGGACAGCAACACCAAACTGTTAGGTTAGTCATAATTACCACACAAACACCAGGCAACTGCGTATACACACACACACACACACAGCTTTCACTAATACATTTGCAAGGGTTTAGTCATAATAATAATCCACTTTAAACCAAATCCACTGAACTCCACATGCTGACAGCTAAGTCCATTTACAACAAGGCAAAGAGATAACGCCATTGTTTGGCCTTACATTAGCCCTCAGTGAATAAACATGGTGAGTGTGCGAAAAAAAACGCCTGCTGGCTATGAAACCCAAATATGATTCCAGCTAGCAGCACGTAACTAGGCAGACAACAATGCCAAAACATTGGGAACAGTCAGGATGGTAAGCAGAGCAAAAAGGAAGCCATGTGAGCCAATTTCACATGGGACTTGGTCATTTATCTCTCCCAACCTTTTCCCACTGTAGACCCAGCACCACCCCTTCCTCATTTGGCCTTGACCTAGCAGGACTCCCACTGATGCCAGAGTTTGCTAGCAAGCTACACATGCATGACAAAGTCCACTTAACTGGGACCCCAAAACACACAGTCTGCTCTTGCAGCAAACATGCATGCAAGACACACCCTTACATACACACACTCCCCTTGAAAACACAAACAATCCTAATGCCACAATCTCCCACATTCTCTCTGTCAGTCGCCTTCTTCTGTGTCCAGTGATAGCACTGTATGCTATGTCAAGTGCAATTCGCCAAACGGCTGCTTAGCCTCAATCCCCTGACACCTCCTCCACACTGACCACCAACAACAAGGGAGGACCTAGAGAGAGAGAGGAGGAGGAAAAAGCTGAGAATCACTGGCAGAAGAAACAGGGAATGTAGACCAGTGTGTGTATTAAGCAACAATGAAAGAAAATAAGGAGAGACATGGTGAGCCAAAGTTCAGCAGGGAGACTGGAGGGAGGTGTCCTGGATAAGCCAGTGCTGGGTGGGGAGTCTCATGTGTGACTTGAGATACAGTGTGTTTTGTCTTAAAGTTTTCTCACACTCTGGTCACTATCCACTGGAGTGTGGGATTTGCCTGTATAAACAAGAGAACCAGAAAGGGAAGTCCCCTCTAGTCCCCTCTAGGACTGCGTATGTGCCTGCCATGATGGGTCAAATATGAGTTATGCAGACTTTTTTTTAAAATGCTTTCAATACAAAATTAAAAAAAACAAAAATAAAACTGAGGTTTCACAACACTCAGATTATGAGGGATAACAGGAAGGAACATTTGCAAATAAAAAGCCAGCAGAACAAAGTCAAACAGTTTTAGGGAGTGTGTGATTTGTCATTCTCTCCGTTTAAAAAATAAATGAATTAAAAAAAAAAATGGGGATGATGATCGTTCAGTTTTGAGTTCATGGCTGGGTTCACACACTAGCCTAAAATTCAGACAGCACCTCGTTGCATTCTTCATTTCGCCATCTCTTTGGCATGCTACAGACTTGTTTATATACAGGAAAACACAAATAGGCAGACATGCAAGAGAGCCAATCAGCAGCAACTTGATTGTAGTGGACTGGAGCATTATTATTGTTGTTGGAGACAAGGTTACACCAAGCCCAGTCCTGGTGCCCAAGTGGTGCCGGGAGGGAAGAAGGGGAGGAGATGGAAAGATGGATGGAGCGCCGTTGGTCATTAACACAGACAGAAGAGAGTCTGTGTTGTTGTGGGGCAAGTACAACAGGCACGAATTGGCACAGCCACACTAGCTCTACGGCCGGCAGTGGGTAGAAAGACACTGACGGGCTCTGGGTTTAAAGACCGACTGTGACAGCTGGTTCAAAACAGAGAAAAAGCTGTATGTGTTAAGTGCAAGAATGTGGTGTTTTTGAGTGTGAGCATGAGCAAAAACAGTACAGTAACTGTGCGTGTGTGTAATCTGAGGTCAGGGGACAGGATATGAGCATTACCCCACCCTGTGTGTGTGCTGCCAAAATCGTCTCCCTGTGTCTGTCTAGAGAAAGAGGAATGTGCTGATTGGAAAACACCATACTAACAGAGAGGGCCAACTGGCCAAGAGAGCGTGCTCATGGGCCAACAACTCCCCTGAGGTGCAGGAAGCTAATGTATCTGTGCATGTGTATGTGTGTATACACAGCTGGGGCAGGTTAAAGGGTGCTTCAGCACACAAGAGAAATGAATGCTGACAGAGCCTGAAGTGTACTGGCATTACAGGCCTTCTCTGTGAGATGTGTGTCAGTATGTCAAACCGGGAATGCGCGTTTCGTCCAAGGATCTGCTGGACCTGCTCAACATACTGTGATCGAGGCACAGTATTAATAAAGAATGTGCCTTTAAGGATGCATAAAATGTGTGACAAATCTCACATCTATAAGCAATTCTCACAATCCTTCTCCTTAGCAGCCAGACTTTTAAAGTATGTGTTAATCGTGTTGGTTGCGATGTTTCCAGATCTCAATCAAGACCAAATGACAGCGGACCTGTGACTGTACACCTCTGACCCCAAGACAAGTCATACAGAGGGCTGATCTCCTAACAGTTGGCAGAGCAGGGTCACAGAGGGGATAAACACACTCACATGAACAGCATTCCCAGCTACACTGACAACTGCAGTGAGCTACAACTTTTTCTGACATAAAGGGATTTCAACAGTACAAGTCATACATTCGGGCATTACGGTCCACTTCAGTTTTAATCTGCACTGGCATTCTCTGCTATGATCTGACACAGTAGAGCCATTTGTGTTTTGGGGGATTAAGTGTTTATTTGTGTGCCGTGCATCACTCCATGCACACACATCTTCAGAGACTTTTTTTTTTTTTTCTGGTTATTTCTGATCATTTGTAAATGAAACGTCAAATGATTGCAACACTGACGAATTTCCTGTGGGGTTTCTTGCTAACCTCTTTGGAAGGACACCATACTTCTCTAAGCAGGAAAAAAAAACCCAGGTTGTGATTTTGACTTATATGTGGCATGACTTATGCTCCCCCTAAAAAAAAGAAAAGACTTCTTAGAAACCTGTGAAAGTGGATAAAGTCAATGGATGCCTAGAGCATCGTGTGCCCCATGACCATGTCAAATCAGATCCAAGCACTGAAACCATCACAAAAAGTGAATTTCTCTCAGGAGCTGCTCTGATGACACAGCTGGATATTAAACATTCATGACATAACATTTGTTCCCAGTGGTTTTTTACAAGCAGCTCAAATACTGAATCATCTGACTGGCTGTAGCTGATACAGCTGAAATTTTGTTTCTTGGCTTACTTTTACCTACAAAGAGAACCTTTCTTCCCTTCAAATAAACCTTAAGAACACCTAATGGTGAAAACATGAGGAGAAAGGAAGAATAGTATGAGAACAGCACAGAGACAGAGTGGGTTGAGAGGGACAGGCTGATCACACTGCATGGGGGGTAACAGACAATAAAACACAAAAACTGAGACAAATTATCACCAAAAACACTTAAAAACCTCCAGCATATCTCCAGGCCATTCAGGAAAAGCTTAAGTTTGTACTGGAAGTGGTTTAATTCCAGCTGCCAATATAAAGAAACAGCACTTAATATCAGATATTTATATAAAACTAAAGCAACAAGGTCGGTGGCTGCCTCAGCATTTCTTTCAATCAGCACTTTTTAATGCCAGTTCCCCCCCCCCCCCGTTTTGTCATCAATGCACAATTCTCTTGAATGAAAAATCTGAATGTTGGGTTTGAGAATCAACCCTGAGCTAACAGCTGATATAAGAATCTGTATCTGTATCTGTATCTGTATCTGACAGTTAACACCCACCCATCCACCAACCGCGCGCGCGCGCGCGCACGCACACACACACACACACACACACACACACACACACACACACACACACACACACACACACACACACACACACACACACACACAAAGGCAACATCAGAGTGCAGAAGATTTGTATTGTGTGTCTGTTGGACGGCGGAGGTACTGAATGGCTTAAGAATCAGCTGATAAGCCTTCTGGTATACATATGCTCATGTTATATGAACAAAAGGCACTGAGGCAGTTTTTTTTTTTCCACTTCTCTGTTGAGGATGTTGCAACAATCTGATGTCATCTCACCAAACATAGATTGTGTCACAGAGAATGCAAACTCCAAGGACCCTCTCCTGTTTACACACATGTATTCAGCCCTCCAACTGAGAGATCTCTATAATTACTGTGAGCAGATTAGCAAGTGGCATGACTGTCACCCACAATTTCCGCTTGCCTCATCGTATCTGTTCCATTCCTTGCATGCACAGTGACACTTACATGTGACAGGTTTCCTGCCAACCCATAACTGTACAAAACCATGAAACACAAAGAAGATAACTACCTAGATTACACAGAAAGCTGTAAATAAAACCCCCCTTTTACATCTTGAAAATCATCCAGTGCTCATATTTTGGGCTCTATCCTAATCTGTAATCTGAGATTACATCTAACCTCACAGATTATCTCTCTCCGTCTGGACGTTAGAGCCTATGGGGGCATAAATATCTGAAATGAGTCTCTCTGCACTGTAGGGCTGCCTTCTAGCCAGGGATACTGGTTTGCTCTGCACAAAAGTGTCTTTGTTTATTTCTTGTTTACAGTCTGTGACAAGTGTGATGCCAACCTACAACACTGTTACTACCCAATATCACAAGAAATAGATAGTGATACAAAAAGCTGCTCCACTATAAGGTCTTCATGAACAAATGACTATGAGAACACACATAGAATAACCACAAAAAAAAAACGTCACACAAACCGCCACAGCATGCACATTTACATGTAAATACAGAGGGGCCGAGAAAGGAGGAACTAACGTCACCCACAAGATCTTATTTATAGAGACTGAGCAGCAACACAAAAACAATGGACAGACTGTGCTGAGAACATGGGTAACTAGCACTTGACAGGAAATGCAAATGAATGAGTGTGACACCAAGGCCATTTAATGGCACCTGGTCATTAGTTAAAGCAAATGTAAGAAGCTTATTTCCATAGTGCATGCTCTAAACGGGAAGCAGTGTTACAAGTTAAAAACGTTCCACTGCTATGCTTTTGCACAGTATGAGACTAATTTCATTTTGATACTGTAAACTAGGGTTAAAATTATTATTTTAATAGATTGGTTGACTGACAGTAAATAATTTTGATAAGTGGCAAATCATTTAACTTACTCTTTTTTACAAAAACTGAAAACATCCCTCTCTCCAGCTTGTTAGCTGTGTGGATCTGCTGCTTTTTATTGAAAAGTCGATAGGTTTAGCAGCATTACAGACTACCTGCACAGCCCGCACACTGCCATCTTTCTTTTACAACTGGGTGTGAGAAGTCAGTAGTCTATATATATATATATATATATATATATATATATATATATATATATATATATATATATATATATATATATATATATATATATATATATGTCGATCTAGAGAGTGAACAAGCATCCCTGACCACGTGTTTTTTCCTCATTGTACTAGCAGTTGATTTTTAAGTATTAACAACAATCAGTTCTCACTCAGGAGATATTTTGTTCATATCTAAATAGTGATTCAAACATTAATGCATAAACCTCCCACCTCCAGGACAATGTTTTCCACTCCAAATCCAGGCCAAAAATTCCTGGGAGTCTGCATGGGGGTTTTCAGGCAGACAGGGAGGATGAAGTGATTCCTGGACAGCTAAAGAAAACTGCCGACCAGCTGAGTAAGGGTCTAAGTAAGTGTACTTTCTCTTGACAAACTCTCCACTAGAGACTGAATTCATTTTGTATTTAGTTGGATGGAAACAGCAACTCTTAATTCTTAACTCTTAGTTAAACTGCTCAGCCTAAATCATGATTGAGCAATGGTGACCAAAATATGGTCAGTTATCATTCATCACTTTAATCTTCTGAATGATTTTTATGTACACATTACCAATGGTGAATGATGCAGAAAGCAGGTTTATTAGATGCAACTAGTTAAACTCTAATACAAGATCCCTCTGAGGGATGCTTCCAGCACCTTGTTAAAGCTATGCCATGAAGAATTAAGGCAGTTCTGAAGGCGAATGTCCAACCCATCTTGATAGGAGGGTGTAAAAAAAAGTGGCCAGTGAAAGTAGCACGATTATACAGTTGATTCTCTAAAACAGTTTCAATAAAGATTGAACATTCCTGGCATGACTGATATATTAGGCCACTTTAGTTTATGTAAGTGTCCCTAATGAAGTTAACCTACATATAAAATTAGATACAAGATGCTTTAATCAGGGGTTTCAACAAGCAAGTAGGAAAGGTGTGGGAAAATCTCCTCCCACCCCCCGAAAAAATTAAAACTCATTAAAAAAAAAAAAAAAAAAAAAAAAAAAAAATGGTGACACTAAACATTTAAATAAATGATAATTTTGCTGGCAGTAGCAGGCCCCTCTGCTCTCCTATTACCATTCAGTTGTACAGTATGTGAAAAGAACAAGTGCTATTGTAACTACGTAGTTTCAGCTGCTCGCTTATTTCCCAATGGGTCACCACAGCGGATGGATCCACATGTTTCCATGTGGCACAGATTTTACGCCGGATGCCTTTCCTGACGCAACACTTCCAATTATCTGGGCTTGGGACCGGCACTTGGAGTACACTGGCATGAAACCCCCTGGGTTACAAGCTGGGTTTGTATCTCCTCCAGGTTTCAAACTGAGAATCTTTTGTGTGTATGCTGAATGCATTAACCACTACACCACATTTAGGGCTAACACCACTATTATTTGGAGGGGGGGTCAAATATTTCATTTTAGATTTTATTTATTGACTTACAGTCTGATCTAGACTGGGGTGACTTTTCCTTTCTGGCATATTCTTTTTAAAAAAAAAAAAAAAAAACCTCAATAAAACGCATGCAAGACATGCGAGAAACCCCCTGATCTGTGCTCAGATTAGTTCAAATGAGAAATTCTTGTGTGGTTTTTCACAGATCAACAATGTGTTAGACCAAATATATATAATGAAGGCAAAGAGGATGTAAAGGAAGAAGTTCGTCATACTGAGAACTAGAAGTGAAACTATCATAGTGACATCTGTAGCAAAGGTACACCTTACAGGAAGTTACAGAGAAGGGCAAAGAAGAAAGATTCAGCAGAACTCAAGGTGGACACAGAGTGTTAGTGTAACAAATGTGAAGCAATCGCACCTTTCAAACTCAAGACCTGAGAAACGCATGCATACATATGAAGAAACACCCGCGCACATGCAAACACAACGGCCATTTCAACCACGCCCAAGTAAAGTACCTAAACATTTGGTGAAGTCAGACTTCGCAGTTAAAAAAAACCAAAAAAACAAAGCACTTCAGATTAAACATGCTGGCAAAATTCAGATTAAAAAACAAAAAAAAAAAAAAAAAAAAAACAGGGCTAGTATACACTGTAAGAAACAATCACAGTCAGCATCCTGAAACTTAATTTATGCAAAGAAACAAAACAAGTGTTTCCTCTGAGCTTTTAAAGCATTCATCTTATACTCAAGCCCTACTAACTCCATTACTTCTATTACACTGTACATTTTATACAGTGCAGCTACAGCACTATGTGAGTTTTGAGCTGGGAGCCGTTGCAGCAATAAAAGCTATCAGAAAGCCACAATGAAAAAAAGAGAGAGCACATTTTCTTTTATTTTTTTCTATAAGTGAGGTAATTTGAGACAGTTTGTTCTTCACTGAAATCTTACTACTGTTGATGTACTGCGCACATTAATTTGGGTCACGCCGTTTCCCTCTAGATCATCACATGCAGGCTGTACAAACTTGGCAGTGACAAGTAGTTGTATAGATAAATTCATATCACATTACTTCATCAAAGTAATAAGGCTGGCAAACAACTGAGAGAACAGATTGTGGAGTCACAGAAACTGACGTCAGACAAGCACAAGTGAGCTGTTTGGGTTAGTAAGCAGCGAAGGTTAATACAGGTTATCCTCACTTAGACTCTGAGGCAGACTACAGCTGCAATGAGCCTTTAACCAACAGGTCTGTCTGCATAAATGAGCGAGACCACCTGGGACACAGGGCCAAATCCCAGGATGATTTCCGGTCAGATTAGCTTGCTACCCTCCCATGAACTGGATCTCCTATAAAACAGGTGCCCCCCCCTTCCCCTCCCATCTCCTAGAACCATTGAACAGGTGAATAATTACTTAAAAGACATTGTTGAGTACAGATATTGCATCAGTTTGATCATTTATTACAGTTTTCACAGCACTGACTTGTCACAGTAGTTATTAAAGAATTTTATTACACCTGTGCTTCAATGGCTGCATTTCATTTACAGCAGCCACTCTGAGGGTGTCATTGTTGTGGGCTGGCTCAATGAAATGACATACTGAGGTCATGAGATAAACATGTAGTTTCCTGCTGCGACAGGTTAAAATGGGTGCTGCACCAAAGGTTTGTTAGGTAGAGGCACTCCACAGTACTAACCCAGCACTTCTCTGTGCTTTTGTTTCTTCTAAACTTTTCATCTTGCATTCTTAAAGGGGTAGTTTGACATTTTAGGAATTACTGGTTTTTACAGTTGGACATGAAGATGGATACCACACGTTTATGAACACGAAGTACGAGGCCAGAATCAGAAGCTACTTACATTAGCTTTGCGTAAAGTCTAAAACAGCTAGCCTTGTCAAAAGATTCAAAAATCAGAACAAGAATAACCAGAACAACCCAGTGGCCCACTGGTTATGGTTCTGGGTTTCCAGGTCAATCTGCCACATAATACAGTACCAGTCAAAGGTCTGGACACACTTACTACTGTTTAGAATTAAAAACAAACAAACAAATTAATTTGCACCTCTTTTGTTCCATTAATATCTAAACCAGAAATGTGTGAAGACAAGTAGTGATCTTATGAGGAGCTTTAACTCTTTCTTGATAAAAGTTGTGTTAGTTATGCCACGACTACATACTGATACTGATGATTAAAATGACAATTAGACTGATATCCAATCCTACCTTTTAGAATTTTACCAAACTGTATACGACACAACAGATTAAAACCCTCTTCCATAAAAGCCATCTGATATGCCAATATCAGTCCACATGGCCAATATCATCCAATACAGATATTCAGGAAATATGTTAGTCCATCCCTAGTAGTCCCTAGTGTCTGAAATTATACACATTCAATGCCCCCTGTGGTCTGAGCGTAGTTTCTCACTCTTATGCATGGCTAACCCAGAAAGACAACATTCACACTCATAATTATGCCAACAGCCAATTTAGAGTCACCAATTAAGCTAACATGTATGTCTTGGGTCTGTGGGAGGAAACCAAAGTACCCAAGGAGAACCCACACAGGCATATGGAGAACATGCAGTTTCCACTCAGAAAGGCCCCAGCCAGCCAGTGGTTTGAATCCTGGACCTTCTTGCTTTGAGGTGACAGTGCTAACCGCTGCACCGCCCTATTTCTTTTTCTCACATTACTGAATATAGAATAAATACAAATATTTGTGGCAATTCATGCTGTGATGTGCTACTCACATTTCTGTCATTCGACTGCCATGATAGTACATGATGCTTGGGTAGAAAGCATAGTTGACTGAGTCATAGCAATATACACTGTACACTCAGACAGCTCTACAAAATGACAAACTCGTGCTAAATTGAGAAATGAGTGATTTCAGACATTTTTTTTTTTTTTTTGGAGAAAGCCAACTTTAGGTTACCCAACATCCAGTCTTTCCATCAAGCTGTGGTGGCACTTCTGTGCAAATAAAAACGAGCCTACAATGAATATGGAAGCCTAAACAGCAAACATAAAACAACAAGTAACCCCTGCAAGCTACCACTACGGCACATGGGTTACTTTGTCTTAAATCAGCTTTTCAGTGGAAAACACTGTGCCTCTGCACATTAATTCTCTCTCACACTGACATGAATTACTTGAACAGTCGAATGAAACTGAGTCACTGTTGATCCTAGTGACACCTGAGCTTTTTCTACCGTGACAAGTCATAATGGCTGCCATGAAAAGGATCGAGTCATGGTATAAATTTTGATAGCGCCATAAAGTGAGTGTAATCAAGACAGCAGCTTGACTCCCGACTAAATTCAGTACATTGTAAAGAGTATAAAAAGAGAAAAGAAGTGTATTTAGACAGAGGCATCTTGGCTAGCAAACTGCATAATAGACTAGTGTCTCAGCATTGCTGGGTAACCACAGGGTATTGAGTGGTGAAAGTGAATGTAGAGGTATCAGGTTTCACTGCAGCAATGTGGTAATGAAGAGAAACAGGGGTCAGAAGTGCGGGACGGACCTGACCTGAGGGTCACTAAGCACATCAACTCAAGTGTCATCTGTGTCTTCTATTCACCTACACATATAATTTATTGCTCAGCCATATACACCCTATGTTGCATCTACCTCTAGATGGCACGTGCAAAGGTTGCTCATCAACTATGCCTAACAGCTTATGGCTTAAAAGAGGACATTAATGCAGGAGGAGTAATGTTAGGCAGGAAACTGCCTCATTAAATCAATATTATAATCTCATAACAGGCCATGAGCAGTCTTTGAGAAACACTTTGATTCTGGGTGCTGAGTCCACAGCTGACGCTGAAACCGCAGACCTTATTGCCTACATTCCACTCTCTGGACGGCTCATGGTCCTGACCTCATACCACCCACCACTCGCAATCATTAAACAGGCTGTCATCAAGATGCGAATCTATCACTGCTCTGAAAACGATGGCTTTCAGCTATGTGGAGATGCTCAAAGAGATGCAACACTCAAGAGAATGTGTAAAAGAGGCACACGCTGTGACGAAAACAGGTTGTCTAAACGCCTGTCAAGCTCTAAAATACCCAAACAAAGCAGTGACAACATTTCACTTCACATGCAACTGAAAGTGGAATGTCAGAGAGGAGGGGCTGTGTGAGGTCATGCATGTGTGCAATGAGCTACTCACCAAACCACAGGCAGGTAATGTGGGATTAAAGTGTGGTCACTGAAGGAAAAGACCAGCAACTGAAACTGATGTGGTTCTGATTCCCCTTAATGGCATTCGAAAACCAGAGTGCCCAACCTCAGCCAACAAAAACAGAATATTTTAGAAGCTTTCTGAAGCAGGGAGGCAATACTACCATATCCTGGCAACATATCATTTTGTAGCAGGGAAACAAGTAAATATTACTTATAAAACATCACTTTACTGCTTAAAAAGTCTTTCGGCTCAACATCGCACTCTCTTTGAAAATTCAGTCAGCGTGAAAATGATGTTGTCGTAAACAGACACTGGCCACTGACTCTGTTCAGTAATCTTTCAGGCAGATGGGCTGATCTCAGTCAACAAGGCCGATACCAAAGCGAGCCTCTGCTGAAAACATTAGTCTGACTTGATAGCATGAAAGCAGCTTTACAAAAATGACAAATGGGTGTCATGGTATTTTGGAGAACGCAGACTAACAGAATGCATATTTATTTCAAATTGGCTTAAAGCTGGTTTGAGTCGCTGCTGCAGGCCAAATATAAAAGTTAGAGTTTTTTTGTTGTTGTGGCATGATAATACAAAAACTGCCTTATTTTTATATCACATACATTAGCGGTGCCAAGCCAGACATGACGTGCAAGCTTAATGATACCCCCGTCTGACAAAAGCTCACTGTCTGCTGTCTCGAGACGTTTATGTCGTCATGTCAGCACATGATCGAAGGCTAAAAGAGAAGTTTTATTGGCTATTGTGGGGAATGCTTTATCACTACAATCACAACAGACAGCTGTCATTGGTGCATGTAACACATGACACAAAGCCACGTTAGACCGAGGCAGAAAAAAATTACTACTCACAGTGTTATGTGCCCCCCCCCCCCCCCCCCCCCCCCCCCCCCCCCCCCCCCCAACCTGACCCCCACCTCAAAGTCTGAACTCTGACATTACAAAATATGGTCCAACATTCACATAAGAGGCTCTTAACACAGTTCATGCTCACACACAAACAATTTTAGCTCCTCTTCGGGAAATGACTAAGGTCAGACTTGCCAGAACAGCAGCCATTTGAAAATATGAACCTAACGCTTCCTTTCAAGACAATGAAGAGGTAATATATGGACTTACACGACCAACAGTGCTATTGAGAGTTAGGGATTAAGAGGCCTAAGCCACACCCATTCTGTGTGTTTTCAAGGCCTTTGTTTCACTCTCTGGAGAGTTGAATTAAAAAGGGGTCCATGACTACAAGCCAAGCTCTAGCACAATGTGTGCTGAGGGGCCAAGAGGGGAGATACTCATCGGCTTGTTGAAGGGGCTTCCTGAGGACTTCTACTCACTGGGAATTTTTGATAACCCTTTGCCTCTGCTCAAGTATTAGGAAGGGGTCTATTCAAATGCAAGGCACATTTCCAAAAGAACCAAAAAAACAACAGCAAGAAAAAAAAACATGGCAACTGACCTTTTGGAAACTTTCATTGTACATTTACAACAGGAATGGATTACCACTGAACTCTGGTTTCCCATCAGTCCTTCCTGTGACGCAAGTCTGCGTTTTCATATATAGAAACTGACCAGCTGCTGAGAAAATACCTCCTGTCCCTCACACCCACTTCAAAGGGCTGAAATGATCAGCTGTGGCTGATCAGCTGAAGAGCCACAGTGAGAGGCAGAGTCAATGAGACAGACAAGGAGAGACAATGGATAACAAGAGGCACCAGGTTTATGGCCAGAGTTCTGGATATTTAATGAGTTAATACCACCCTTTGTAACTATTTCCAGGCAACAATCATGTGAATGTTTATTAGTCACATTTCTTTGATAGTGAGGGAAGAAAACAAGCCTTTAAAGATATATCCAAAATGCTCCTTTAGCATCACGCCTACAATGATCAGTCTTGACAACATATCAAAGTAGCTACCTAACATTCAAAATGACCAAAAGCACACTGATGTGGATTTGCTGTACAGTTAGTTCACCAAGAAATATGTGCACTAGATTATAGGGGGGGAAAAAAAGTTATTCGCACTTTATAGCACTTGATATCAGGCTGTGAATATTTCACTGGTGCTTGTTGATTACAGCACGAATGCAGCTTAAAAACATTGCTAGATTATAAAATATGTAAGGTTATAAGCATCCCTTGTGTAGATACATGGGCATGTCGTAAGATCCAAAAACACAAAATGTGATGAAAATGACCATTTTATGATGTGTTTAAAAAAAAAAAAAAAGCTTTGCCAAAATCACTGTAATTACAGATTATCCTAAAGTCCTTGTTCTTCTTTCATGACTTACCAGCATGACATGAACCCAGTAAGCTGCATGTAAGGTAAGAAATGGACCAAAAAAAATCTCATACTTGGTCAGTTTTGCTGTTAACCATTAGCAGGTAACATGCTAAAAATACCCGAAACCACTGGCTTTAACAATTAGCACCTTTCTAAGAACTTTCTGAGGGCATCAGAAACCAGACTGCGATATTTCCCACACAACCCACGGGCGTAACAGTGACCCACATGTAGCAGTCAACCAGCCAGTTGGTCAGTTGTGGATGAGTTTGCCACTGGCTGATGACTACTAGCCAGGAAAAATCAGCCTCAGAGAAAGAAATGTACACACAATTAGGACTGACTCCTAAGGATTTCGAGAGGGTGGCCTCCATGCAATAATGGGGGCGCTTTTGTGTCAAAGAGATGCTTGTTTTCTCCTCCTCAGGCATGAAAGAGAATTTGTCTTGCCAGCCAGGTCTATTTATATTCACAAGAGCATTCTTGAGCATTAGCACGGTCACGTGGCTCACTGGGCAGTGGATATATGCTAGCAATAGATTGGAGGGGGCTCTGTATTAACTCCCAAACTGACAACACCATAGAAAAAAAACACAACTTAATTTCCATGAGCCTATCAGACATAGATCAGTGCCTACATCAATGAGCAATGGCAGGTATGTCACAGCTTGGGTCTGCGGGGCACAAAAAGAGGTACATTGAGTCAGAAGATACAGGGGTATCTTCTGACTCAATGAAACTGAAACACCTGTCATTTTAGTGTGGGAGGTTTCATGGCTAAATTGGACCAGCCTGGTGGCCAATCTTCATTAATTGCACATTGCACCAGTAAGAGCAGAGTATGAAGGTTCAATTAGCAGGGTAAGAGCACAGTTTTGCTCAAAATATTGCAATGCACACAACATTATGGGTGACATACCAGAGTTCAAAAGAGGACAAATTGTTGGTGCACGTCTTGCTGGCGCATCTGTGACCAAGACAGCAAGTCTCTCTGATGTATCAAGAGCCACGGTATCCAGGGTAATGTCAGCATACCACCAAGAAGGACAAACCACATTCAACAGGATTAACTGTGGACGCAAGACGAAGCTGTCTGAAAGGGCTGTTCGGGTGCTAACCCGGATTGTATCCAAAAAACATAAAACCACGGCTGCCCAAATCATGGCAGAATTAAATGTGCACCTCAACTCTCCTGTTTCCACCAAAACTGTCCGTCGGGAGCTCCATAGGGTCAATATACACGGCCAGGCTGCTATAGCCAAACCTTTGGTCACTCGTGCCAATGCCAAACGTCGGTGCAAGGAGCGCAAATCTTGGGCTGTGGACAATGTGAAACATGTATTGTTCCCTGATGAGTCCACCTTTACTGTTTTCCCAACATCCAGGAGAGTTATGGTGTGGAGAAGCCCCAAGGAAGCATACCACCCAGACTGTTGCATGCCCAGAGTGAAGCATGGGGGTGGATCAGTGATGGTTTGGGCTGCCATATCATGGCATTCCCTTGGCCCAATACTTGTGCTAGATGGGCGCGTCACTGCCAAGGACTACCGAACCATTGTGGAGGACCGTGTGCATCCAATGGTTCAAACATTGTATCCTGACGGCGGTGCCGTGTATCAGGATGACAATGCACCAATACACAGAGCAAGACTGGTGAAAGATTGGTTTGATGAACATGAAAGTGAAGTTGAACATCTCCCATGGCCTGCACAGTCACCAGATCTAAATATTATTGAGCCACTTTGGGGTGTTTTGGAGGAGCGAGTCAGGAAACGTTTTCCTCCACCAGCATCACGTTGTGACCTGGCCACTATCCTGCAAGAAGAATGGCTTAAAATCCCTCTGACCACTGTGCAGGACTTGTATATGTCATTCCCAAGATGAATTGACACTGTATTGGTGGCAAAAGGAGGCCCTACACCATACTAATAAATTATTGTGGTCTAAAACCAGGTGTTTCAGTTTCATTGTCCAACCCCTGTATGTTGGATGAGTGGTAAATGAAAGTGGGTGGCAGGCTGCGATAAAGAGCCTGATATGATAAAATCCCCATTCATTCTTTCCTTATGATGACTCAGAGTTTGCATCACACCTATAAAATTGGGAGGCCTGAACAGGTTTGCTCACTTTGTGGTTGATTGTTATGCCCTGGAGAAGAGGACACGCCTAACTGCAGTGACTCACAGATCAACAACAAGACAAGGGTGCAGGCTTGCCTAGTCGGTAAACATGTTGTTATCTAAATACTGTCGCTTTAAATTGACATCCATAAACAAGCTACCTGTCCCATAAATGGGTGGATATTTTTTTATGTTAATCCTCAGCCATATACCTTAAACAACGTAAGATCAACCATCAAACAGCACTGTTGGGCAGCATCCTGCTTAAACTTAATATCTGAATATCTGCTAACACGTGTCTGTGACGCCACTCTACAAACACTTTCGCTTTTTCTTCTTTTAAACCTTCTTTTTATTTCAAATTTTCCAACAAATTACAAACACAAAAGATAACAGAATCCTCTCACAACTATATACATCCATGGAGAAATAAATCTACACCAGACTGGCCTTACATTTTTTTTATACATAAAATAACAATCACAGATTACACAATAAGGAGATGACACACCATGACAAGGCAACATAAATTTAGGGGAAAAGAAGGAAAGAAAAAAAAAAAAAAGAGAAAATGGGGCAGGGGCTTCAATTCATTATCTTAAAAAGGTCTGGTCTAAGGGGTTTAACAGTTTTCCCCAGTGCTGTTTAAAGACGTCCATCTTTAGGTTTACAGAGAAACTAATCTCTTCCATCTCATACAGTTCCACTGCCACATCTATCCAGTTCCCTACAGTAGTCACCACATTTGTCATCCATCTTTTGGTAATAGCCTTTTTCCCTGCCATTATCAGAATGCCCAATATATGTTGATTGATGCCTTTTGCTAGTGAAAGCACTTCTGGCTATATTTGTGGTGAAGTCTATCCCATATATAAGGTCTTGAAGTCTGACACAATTCCATTTTTTCAAGGCTTTCATATATCCTTTTTGACCTCCACATAGAGTACTGTGCAAAAGTCTTGAGTCATTACCAAAAATGCCAATAATAACACAGATCGACGGACATTAAAAAAAAAGTATTTTTGCACCAACAAGGTGACTCCCAAAGAGTTATTAGCCACAAATTTGGCATATCTCAGCATGGTGTGCAGTGTGTTCTTAAAGGTTTTGAGGAAACTGGACATGTGTTGGACTAAAGAAGAAGTGGCAGGCCTAAAAAAAATATCTACAGCAGATGAAGAGTATCGTAAAATCATGTCTTTAAGAAACAGGAAAAAAAAAATCCAGCCAAGACCTGACACAGGACCTGACAGATGCATCTGGACCTTCAGTTGATCCAGCTACTGTTCAAAGGCTCAGCAGAAATGGTCTCAATAGAAATGTGGCTGTTAAGAAACCATTCTTAAGGAAGAGAAGCAGGTAAACAAGAATCAGTAGCAACGGGTCTGATGGAGTGATGAATCCACATATGAATTTTTTTGGTTCAAATCCATGTCACTGTGAACGGAGGAGGTCAGGAGAGAGGTACAACAGTGAGTGTCTGCAGCCACCTGTAAAACACGGTGGAGGTTTGGGCTGCATTTCAGCCATTGGTGTTTTGGGTCTTCACAAAATTGATGGAATTCTGAACACATAAATGTACCATCAGATTTTGATCCACCACACAATACCATCTGAAAAGCATCTGATTGCCAACAGCTTCATTTTTCAGCAGCAGGGTTATAATAGTTTTGGATTTTACATTATCGTTTAGTTTTAGTTAGTTTTTACTTTTTTTTCTTTAATTCAGTTAGTTTTTAGAGTGGTTTTGCTCGTTTTTATTAGTTTTTACTTTTGGTTTATTGCTTAGTTTTAGTTTAGTTTCGTTAGTTTCAGTATTAGTTTTAGTTTTTCATACTTTGTCAGGTGCAAGATTCAAGGTACAAGAGTAACTCTTGTGTAATAAAAACTCAACAAAAGATACCCTTTAAAGAAATATATACAACAATCCACTGTTCACAAGACAGAAGCACTACGTGCTAAATGTGTGTAATATTAAGGACACACATGAACATCAACAGGGAGAAACAGAAAAAACATGAACTCCCAAACTCAATAAATTCTACAATAAACTCCCAATAAAGTTCAGCGTCAGTGCAGCAGATTAACAACAGCTTCTGTTTTGGAGCTAGCTTGGTTAGATGCTCGATATGTGGCCGACCTCGTGTCGCATTTCTGCTTGTGTAGCTGGATTGTGTGTGTTCATTACCTTACGGTCGTGTGCTGGTGTTGTGTATGCGGTGCTGGCTGCAGTGGCGGATCTAGGATTTTTCTGAGTAAGGGGCCATCAAGGGGCCACAGTATTCATAGAGGGGCCAAGTATTTGTGGTAGATGTGGTGATGTACGCACCAATAAAAATTAAAGCCATTACATTAAAGTTATGGCAAATCTTATCAGCATGGGGTGTAAGAATTCCATGAACTTATGTGCCATTTCACTAAATAACAATATCAGACATTTCATACATTACAGCATTAACTGTTGTTGCTCTCCCTAAATGATTTCTGACCTGATGAAAAGGGACTGGAGGTGCACTGCTCTTGACCAGCCTCTGATCTACTGTGTTCTGCCTCTCTCTCCCTCCTCTCACCCTGCTCATTTTCAGCTGGCAAACTGCTGAATTCCCGCCTGAGACTGACCCTTTCTTTTCATATTCTTCTCTATCACTGCCAGACATTATAGTTAATGTTAACACACAAATGCAAATTACAAAGAAGTACATGAATTAGTATTACATGAATTATTGAAATGCTAACATTCATGTCCAAACACAAGTAGGGCCTCAGTTAACATTACTCTTAACTAACTTTGCCTCTTAATTTAATGTTTATCAGACTTACGCTATGTGACAACTGTGAGTAAGAAGGGATTTATGACTTATCATTACCAACAAACTCATCAAAATGTAGACTGGCATCAGTTGTCGGTTAAAAAAACTTTATTGCCAGATCGTTCAAATCTTTTTCTTCTGTAAGCTTTATTCACCCTGAGCATTCCTATTTGGCTCATTAGCGCTACTGGTGTTTCGGCATGGAATTGCATCCACCTATAATTCGATCCTCGCTCTCGGACAGATGAGTGACAGGACAGGGGCACTTCAGGGGGCCAATTAGATTTCAGATGGGGCCAATGCCCCTGTGGCCCCGCCCCTAGAACTGCCCCTGGCTGGCTGGGACTTCTTTTGGTCCTCGCTCAGTTTTTTGGCTGCAAACAAATTTGTCCCTGTTTTTTCACTTTCTTCATTCCCTCGCGTCCATTCCAACAGTTTTAGCAGTCTCCCTCCAGGAATTTGCTGACATTTGTGAGCCCTTATATTGATTGTTCCTGATTGCTATGCTCTCACTGATAAAGTGGCCGGAAACACACAAGGACGGAACAGGTTCATCACAACGTTGCGGCTGCCTGGCAGCGAGGAGTAGTCACATTTCTCCGGAGTTGAATGCCAGATTACGTCTGTTCAGAGCAGTTTCCGTAGCTGCCTTGTGTGTGCTTCTCAGGTGGATTTTGATGGTATTTTTTCCTCACTGAGATGTGTTCCATACATTTTTCATCATTCACAACAAGACACTCTTCTATCTGTATTATCGGACTCAAAGAAACTCCATATGCTTAACAAACAAGGCAACATTGTTTTACTTAAAGCAGCTGTAGAGCCGAGCCAGAGCATTGGCCAAGCTAAGCGTTAGCATGGGTCATGCTAAGGGAAAGTGGAGTGGTGGAGACAGTCAGCTGTTCCTGTATCACTGATTAGGGAAATCATGTAGTGATGCTGCAGCTATTCTGTGGAAGGTATATCAATTATCTGATATCAGAATGTTCACATCACTGAAACAGAAACACTGGACTGGCCGAAGGCTGTGATCGAGGAGACACGCAGCTGTCATCTTGCTAACTGCTACGTGTTTATATGTGGAAGCCACACATTGTTTAAGCTTTGTGTAGGCTGTATACTGTAGTGTCACACTATAAATAAAATAACGTAAAAAAATAAGAGGCTGTACATTAAAGGAAAACTTAAAACATAAGGAAAAAATACGGTAATAGGATGTGCAACTGGGTAGTATAATTTGAAGGAAAAAGAACAAATTTACAGAATAAAATAATTTGAAAAAATGTACAGACTGATGTAGTGACAACCGACAACAGCACAAGTTGAATCCGAGCTCATGTTCCAACTAATAAAACCACCTGTTACAGCACAAAGTAACCGAATTATGTCATTAACTCTGGCTCTAACTTTGGGTAACTGGAAGTATAAAATCGTACAGCAGAAGTAGCCGTCTGTCATGGCAGCCTACGTATTCTCTTTCAGAAACCCGTGGATTGACTGTCGAGCTTGTACAAACTCTGTTTTTGCCTTATATACTGTATGTTTGCACATTTCAGTAAATTTTATAAATCGTAAACATATTTCCCAGTTTTCGAGCAAAATATAAAGAAATGACAGATGGCTCAAGACTTCTGCTCACTCAGTACTATCATTTAACAGGCCCATGCATCAGCTATTGGTGGATGGATATTACAACATCAGATTGAATGTTTCATGTTTCATCTTGTTATTTCTGTCTCAAACACACATGCATAATTCATTCATTGATTTCTGCCATATTGCTTAGCTCCACCTCACATCACAACTGAGCTCGCTCAACAAGTTTAGCATCTTTGACAGTAAAAAGTAACTTTCTCACACCAGAGATGTGCAGGTCTTAAGAGCTGATGAGTGGGACGTCAATATTGCCCCTGGCACAAATTTAAAGAAGGTGGGTTTTTTTTTTTGTTTTGGCATGCCTCAACTTGTACCTGGGGAACATAAAGAAGTCATGCTGACTAACCACACACACACCAACACACCCACCCACACTACTCTGTGAGGGTGTCCTGGTATTTAATGAGAGCATGTGAATAATTCAGCCAACTATAAGCCTGGAGGAGGGAAAGGGACTCCAGCCATCATTAACTATTCACAGAAGCTGTATTGTGTCAAACTTGCATGTGCAAAAGTACAGCTGACACACAAACACAACAAGACCTTTACCAGAAGAAATGCCCCAGCTCTAAATCTATAAGGAGGCAGAGTAATGCTTTCTGGAGTCTGAAACCTGTGCATTATCTACTACAATATGTAATCACAAAAACATAGCGTGATGACACTGCTCAAATCGCATTCAAATGCAGTAAGAACTAATGGATAAATGACCCAACTATCTTGGGAGCAGGGCTGGCCAATAAATCATTTTTATTGTTTACAATCCCTCTTGATAATCACACTGGAAACGCAGTGCAATGTATCCTTTTCAGACACACTGGTGGCTCCATCAATCTGTTAAGAGAGATAGCAATCTGTCAGACAACAGTCACTTTCATGTTCACACTCCTCAGGGCTTCATTCAGACATATTATAGCCTACACACAACAGCAAAAGAGAGAGCCTGCGATATTTTACATATGTGCAAAAGACTTGTTACGCTTTATGGCCACAGGCATTGTCATCATCAACTCTAGTGAAGTACAGCGCTATTTCTGAATGGGTCTGCACTGTGCTGAAGCTGAGAGAAAGCTACATCACATTCGCTGTTTACAGGTTTCCACAGAGAGCGAGCTCTCTCCTGGATTGGGACAGACAAAAATCTTAATCTTACTGTACTTTGTAAACAGATGTGGTGATATAAGGAATCCTTTAAAATGGATTTAAACTCCCCCACAGTTCTGACAGTTTCAGCTCCTTCTGTAGATTATTCCAGGAAACATGGGCAGTGTATTAAAAATGCCATTTTCCCCCCAATTCTGTTCCAACTCTGGGGACAAACGTTTGTAAAATGCTGTGAGAGCAAAAGCCGTAGTGGTTGTGGTTTTTACACATGCATGCAAATGAAACAAGAGCAAAACATTTGACTCAACTGGATAAACAACCTTTTAAAAAAAAAGTCATACGCTTCCATAAAGGAAGTTGCAAAAAGTAGTCCAGTAGCTGAGTATGTTACCAGTTTGCTTCTGAAGGCAGACATTTGTTGTACATCATTACCTCCTCTCTCTCTCATCTTGTGTACTGTTTCTCTAGATGATCAATTATAAAACAAAGACAAAAAATATAGCAACAATTTTACTGTATTTCCACCTGCTACTTGCAAGAGATCACTGTAACATCTGTAACCAACATGTAGTAAGACCAAGAAGTTGAGAAAAAGAATCTGGGTAATGATTTCTTCTTTCCAGTCAGCGTAAGAGGCCCCTTATTCCTCTTTTTGCACCAGAGCAGAGGGCACCTTAAAAACACATACACTGCAACACATGTACATGTACAGTTTGAGGAAGTGTCCATCACATGTCTGTCTTAAAATTAGCACTTTGTGTAACAAAAACAACTGTCTGCTGTATAACACACTCATAAATACTAAAGAGACAAGAGATTTTTTAAAATGGGCGGCGAGTCCTCCTCAAGGATTCATCAGGCTTCGCCCTACATGCTGTCACTGATGACTAAGGTCAGGAAAATAGATGGCTAATACAGGCTGAGTCCGTATTAGTGCTGACATGCTCTGCTGAGGACCATCTCCCTTAATACACAAAGGAACACAGCCTACTTCTGCTGCATATGAAGGATTGGCCTAGAAAAGACGACTCTCCACAGACTGATCTGAGATGCAAACAGACAGCGACCTCACACACATATAAACAAGCGCGCTCCACACACTAGAAAGCGCTAAGAAGCAGACTAGAAGGAAATGCCAATCATTTCCAGTTGTGTTGCAATGTCAAAACATCACCTCGGCACGGAGCATCAGCTGCTAACTGACAGGCCCGAAAACTCATGTGTGCACAATTTTGCTTGGGTCAGCAATTTGTCTCCAGCAGACCTGACAGATGGAGGGTGATGTCAGCCAGGTAGGCTGGATGCAGGGGAGAACCAGACATGAACTTTTACCTCTGGCCCAGCAGAGAGACGGGAAGCCGTGCACTCCCAGTAGAAATACACACTACACATCATCTTAAGTATGACCAGTCAGTGGCCCCTCCCTTCTCTTCATATGGAGGCAGCTCATTCCAACACGCACACAAAGACTGGGTTCAGCTGAATGGCCTAAATGGCAACGGAGCTCCTGGTCACGGCAGCTAGGACCAGCTGAATGGTCCTCATTGTGTCCACCACAGTCACAGGGGGCTTGCAGAAATTAGTTGTTTTTTAAGAGGCCATTTAGCAGGCCAATGTTCTTATCCGAGCAACACAGGAACAGGCATTTCCACTTGCTTTAGATGAGGTCTTGTTATGGACTCAAGAAAGATGGCCTATAAGGCAGAGACATGAGGCATCCATCCAGTCACAAAGAGAATAACAGGCTTATACATACATGAACGTGAAATGGATGAGACTGTGTTTGTACCCTCTTCTTTTCACTACACTCAGTGTTTTACAGATGGAATTTAAAAAAGCATTACATTCATAAGCCATGATGTCAGACAAATGTGTGTTGAAGGGTAAATGCTAACACCAGAATGTGAATCTGGCTGCTTCTTCTAGCAACCGGTTTTTGAATCTCGTGCTTCTGGCAGGCGCTCACCTGCCACAACAACGCAGTTTTAAAAGTAGTTCATAAGAAAGAAAAGGAGATAATAACTCGAAACTTAGAGTTATACATCTCAAAATTTCGAGTTAGCTCTGTGGATCACAAAGCTCTGTGAAAGAGGCCATTTTCTTGTTACCCGGAAGCAGATGACGCCAACACGTGCGCACTCAAAATTGGGTAGCAACACTATCAATTAGCTAGCAGTGTCGCAAACATGAACAAACTGTTGTCATGTTCTTAACCTTGGAATGCCTTCTAGCGAATAAGAGCTGCATAAAAAGGTATGGAATGAATGTTTTCGTGTTGAACTGTTGGACAGCTGATGCCTTCAGCCTCCTACTTCCGAGTAACAAGGAAATTACGTACTTCCTAGTTGGCAGATACGCAACTCGAAATTTTGATTTATTTTCTCAAAAATTCGAGATATTTAACTCAAAATTTCGGATTATGGATGGCAATTTTTTTTTCAGAGGCGAAAACAAGCTTCCATACATTACTTTGTAAGTGTGTAACTGACCAAAAATAAAGGGTGGCGTGCTGTGGACCACAAACACTAACCATAAGCAAGTGTCAAGCATAATGAGGAAGATGACCTCATGAATAACCATAGAGAACTGCTTGGAACAGAAAAACAAAAATGTACCTAATGATAAAACAGGGGCAACACAGGCACAATATCATTGCATTTGTAATTTTAAAATCATAATATCAGTCTAGATTGTTATATAAAAGAATGCATTCGAAAATTTATTACAATTTTGGCAAAGAAGAAAGCTGTCAGAAACTGTTGTTTATGGCTAATGTCTGACACACTTCTACAAAACAATAAATGTAACCCACAATACACCCTGAGATGTGTTTGTGTGGTTTTGTTTTTGCTTACAAGATTTAGAAGTGTTTTATTTGAATGGCTGTTTCACTTCATCACCCTTTTAAAATAATGGCCTGTCATTTTTTTAACGAAGGTTTTATTTTTGCCTAAATTATCATATTTTCAATGTTTGGTTCAGTTTTTTTTGTCTTTTTCTGAAAAACCTGAAAAAAAAAAATGACTTAGGCCAGTTATCAGTCACATGCATCTGGCTCTTATCTACACTTTTGCTTTTTATGTAAATGCCTTCAATCAGCCACGGACAGCAGATGAAAATTAGCCTGTATGGCCAAATCTGGTTCTAACTGTTCGTCTTGTGCACGTGCAATGGGCCTTTTTTTTAGATAAAATAAACACAAAGGGATAGTCGGTGAAGGAAACCCCAAAACATAAAAACCTTTCTTAAATAACCTGTCACAGAATATGCACTCTCACAGACCTCAATTTCTCTCCGGGGTATCTAAAGGTGTCGGCCCAAAATGACCCCCACCAAAACAATCCCTCTAGTCCCACTTCACTGCTGACTGGCAGTGGTGTAACGAGTGATCTCCACCTCCTTGCTGTTCTCTTGCCAGACAGCCACTCTAACCTACAGAGGTCTAAAATGTTTAGTGCACATTACTGCGTTGCGTTTTACTATATATGGATGCATTAATCTGTTAATGTGAGATGTGCTATTCACAGCCCCATGTCTCATTTAGAACACGCCACTAAAGGAAGACAGTTTAACTTCCTTCAGCGACGTGTTGTTTAAAAACGTGACATATTACTACAAGACTAATGAGAAATTTCCACATTCAGAGTGTACCCACCCTCTCGCCCAATAGAAGCTGGGAAAGGCTCCTGCCCCAGTGGATGGGTGTACTGTATATACCATTTATGTTTTAAAGGGCTACAGTATCCAAAACAGAACAGCTGAAATTCATCAGCAGTTCAGATCAGCACACTAAATTCTGTTTGAGATATACCTGAATAACACCTTCAAGTAATGGCTGATACAAATATAAAAGTAGCAATACTACTCGGATGCTCTTGTACTTTTGCTGCAGCAAGACTCTTAAGGTCTGTTATATAGTGCCATAACCCCCTTTTAAGCCTTTATTACTTCCGTGTATGAAATCATCATGTATTTATATTAAAACACAATCAAATCAATCATGGGAGCGTTAGCTACATGAAGCTATATTTACAAAAAAACAATAACAAAATGCTATGGACTGCGGATAAATACAGGGGTCACTGCACAGGAGGATTAGATTGAGCTGCCTGTATGTAGCCTGGGTGCCACAAAGCAGAGGAAGGAGGGGGATACTGTCACGGATGTGTGACAGCGCCTCATCGGTTGGGTAGTGGGGCAAACAGCTGCTCTGGGGGAGGGGCTGATTTGAACCCTGTTTTGAATAAATGAATGGTCCAAATATTGGAATCACTACCACCTCATGCATACACACCTGACAGCAAGCTGCACATCATTGACCACAGCTTCAGGGCTGTGTAACACATGAGGAGGAGCACAGGTACGTAAACCTATGATTCCAGTAATAACAGGTTCACACAGGTGTGCAAGGCTCTGTAAACAGTCTGCGTGATCACTCCAGTGAATGTCAGTGAGGTCATACACGACGTGTGGTAATTACAGGCAGTCATTCATGGCAGACTGTATCTTCATATGACACCACAGCGGATGATGACTACAGGCCTGCTCATCTTATTTCAACACCACTCAGCGTGACTCACAGTTTTACAGCAATCAAACGGATATTTCTCTTTCTCTTATCTGAAAGTTGAGGTTTCTATTACGTCCAACTGGGAGCCATGTGGTCACAGCTGATTCAAATGTATTTATGAAGTATAACTAGATAAAAGGAAAAAAGGGGGTCCAGCCCTGAAAGCCTCTCAAGACAGACACACACACACACACACACACACAGAGTGGTCTTTGACACCCATTCACACAGCAAATGAGAAGATTTCTGATCTTCTGTATCAGCCTTTAGCATTAAATGAGCTTCGAGAAGAAAAAACAAAAGAAACAGGGCCTTTCTCTTCCTCTTGTACAATGCTGTTTGCCATACACTGCTAGCTCGTATGCCCACATTCTGTACTAGCACAAAATAAGCTAGGTGGCAGAGCCCTGAAGCATGCTCTCATTCAAATTTTTCATAAAGGAAAAGTAGATGCTGAGAAGAAACTGGTGATTTAATCGATGCCGGTCAGCCCGAGGCAGCTGATATACATACACAGAAAACCTGACAATCTGCTATAGCATCCTCACCCCCTCTCCCCTCCATCAGCCCCCTCCCCTCATTTACCTTCAGACAGCTCCAGATCCAACTCAGCCAACTGGTCTCTAACCTCTTTAGGCAGGGCGGACAAATCCACGCCGCGGTCCGCCATGGCTTCGCCGACAAACTCGAGTGCGGTCTAGTTGAAAAGAAACCGGGCTGTTGCGGGGAAATGTTAAAAAATAAAAATAAAAAACAAAACCCCTCCCTCAAGACACAAAACAAGCATCAGAGTGGGAGAGACAGTCCATCCGCACGGCTGGCCCTTCCGCCATAATGGGGAAAACTCACTAACGGCAACGGGCGGTCACGTGACCGCATTTACCTCGCCTTCATGCGTTGATTCGCCGCAACCGAAGAGGAGGCGACGGGGGACTCACCGACACCGCTGCGCCCTCTGGCGTTTCACTAGCAAACACACACACACACACACACACACACACACACACACACACACACACACACACACACACACACACACACACACACACACACAAACAGAGGAACGGACACACACCCTGTTCCAGCAAGGGCCCTTCACTGAGTTCATGTGGGTTCAAAGAAGACGTTCAAGCTTCCTTATAAAGCAAGTTGATAGGAGGCATTTGGAACAAATATAACGGTTGAACCCAGAAATCCACAGGTTCTGTGTGATAATTTACTTAACTGTGCATGTTTAAATTCATGTAAGCTTACACAGATGATTTTAAAAGGAAACCATGTTGTACTGAAACTGGTGCAGCATCTTATTCATGCTGCTAGTAGGTTTCTGGGGCTCAAAGTATAGCCTAATAATAGATGTAGACTAGAGACACACAATTTACAGAGATATAAGGTAGAGAAATTCTGCAGCAAACTCCCATTTGAGAAACTAGAAGTAATAAATGTACTGGGGAAATGTATTTTCCACCTTCCCGATTTCTTATTTGTTTGTATATTAGTCACACTTACATGTTTCAGATCATCAAGGAAATTTAATATTAGACAAAGATAACCAGAGTAAATACAAAATGCTGTTTTTAAATGATGATTTCATTTATTAAGGGACAAAAGCTATCCAAATCTACCTGGCACTGCACGATAAAAGTAATTGTTCCCCCTTGTTCGGTTATGTGATTGTGTAACTGTGATTAATTTTTTTGGGAAGCTGAGAACATTTCCATGAGCCACACCCAGTTCTGATTACTGCCAGACCCGCTGAATCAAGAGATCACTTAAATGGAACCGGTCTGACAAAGTGAAGTAGGCTAAAAGATCTCAAAAAGTAACACATCATGCCTCTATCTAAAAAAATAAACAACAGCTGAGAAAAAAAGTCACTGACATCAATCAGTCTGTATAGAGTTCCAAAGCCATCTCTAAGGTTTTGGGACTCCAGTGAGCCGTTATGCACAAATGGAGAAAACGTGAAACAGCGGTGAACCTTCCCAGGAGTGATCGGCCTACCAAAATTATTCCAGGAGCACATCAATGATTCATCCAGGAGCTCACAAAAGAACCCAGAACAACATTTAAAGAATTACAGGCCTCACTTGTCTCAGTTCAGGTCAGAGTTCATGATTCAATGATACAAAAGACACTGGGCAAAAATGGCATCCATGGGCGAGTTCCAAGGAAAAAACCACTGCTGACCAAAAGTAAACAAAGGCTCATCTCACATTTGCCAAAAAACATCTTGATGATCCCCAAGACTTTTGGAAAAATACTGATGGATCAAAAGTTGAATGTTTTGGAAGGTTTGAGTCCCGTTACATATGATGTAAAACTCAGCATTTCATAAAAAGATTATCAAACCAACATGGTGTTGGTAGTGTGATGGTCTGAGGCTGCTTTGTTGCTTCAGGACCTGGATGACTTGCCGTAATTGATGGAACCGTGAATTCTGCTCTCTATTAGAAAATCCTGACGCAGAATGTTCGGTCATCAGTTTGTGCCCTGAAGCTCAAGCGTACCTGGGTTATACAGCAGGACAATGATCCAAGACGGGTGCCCAGGTAATTCAGTGGTGGAGCAGGCAACCACATGCATATGCCACGTTGCGGTGCGGGTTCAAGTCCCAAACAGTCGCCAGCTTGCCTGCGTGTCTTCCCATTCCATTTCCTGTCTCCCTCTACTGCCAATAAAAGCTGCTGTGGCCCAAAAAAAAAAAAAAAGGACAATGATCCAAAACACACCAGCAGCTCCACCTCTGAATGGCTCAAGAAAAGTTTGGATTTAAATCAGATGGAGATACTTTGGCATGACCTTAAACCGGCCGTTCCTGCTTGAAAACCCTCCGATGTGGCTGAATTAAAACAATTCTGCAAAGACGAACGGGCCAAAATTCTTTCAGAGCGATGTGAAAGACTCACTGCCAGTCATCAAAAACACTTGATTGCAGTTCTCGCTGCAAACGGTGATACAACCAGTTATTAGGTTAAGTGGGCAATTCCTTTTTTAACACAGTGCCAAGTAGGTTTGGATAACTTTTTTCCCCTCAATAAATTAAATCATAATTTAAAAACTGAATTCTTGAACTGAATCAAGAAGGGAGCGTATACTCTTTCACAGCACTGTCTATAGATTATTAATTTATAACATTGCCCATTAGTTTCCTGTTTACAAATCAATTACGTTTTTTCCATTCTAGTAAAATGCAAACAGTAGGCCTATATATATATATATATATATATATATATATATATATATATATATATATATAGGCCACATAGGCCTATATAATGCAGAGAGTTAGACAAACGGGAATTTGAAAAAGCCACAGCACATTAATCTGAAGAATTTGACTTTCAATTGTTCTGTGCAAAGTTTGCGTACACACACTTGCAGTGCTAAAACTGCCCCTGTATAAGCTCATAAAATTACCCTGAGCACTTATGATCATCAATGTGGCATCCTGACTGTAACCGTTATAAAAATAAATATTCCCTTCAGCCACTCCCTCTGCAGTTAAGCTCAAAAACTTCTGTTCATGTCTTCTTTTTTTTTTTCCTTGTAAGAAACATGGGACATTGTCTTGCAAGGAAAACAAGCTTCAAAGCAAACTGAACATAACAACATAATTGCAGGCTGCTGTCACTCTGCATTTCCAAAAATACTGGATTACTGGACAGCAAATGCCAGCTTAAAAGCAGGGCCACAGCAAGTATTTTCTAAATACTGTGGCTAACAAGAAGCCCCTCACACAACCCTAATGTCACAGGTAGTTAGGATTCTTTACTCGTTTGGATTTTGAGTTAAATATTTAATTATATGTACTGTAAATTTGCAACAGGCTCCTAGCAGCCTGTTGCTAAAAAGAAAAGAAAGAAAAAAAAAAAAGACATACTTTGTTTCCATCTCCTTAGTTGAATCTATGAAAAATGCCAATGATAATACTGGACGGACAAGTGGAGGACTAAAGAAGAAAGGGCAGGGCTAAAAACTATCTACAGCAGATGACAAGTGTCTGAAAGTCATGTCCTTAATAAAGAGGAAAAGATCCAGCAAAGAGCTGACAGAAACTAAGAGCTGCATCTGACCCTTCTGCTGATCCATCTACTGTTCACTGGATCCTCATCAGAAATGGCTTCAGTGGAAAGGTGGCCATCAAGAAGCCATTCTTAAGGAAGGGAAAAAAGACTCAAGTGTGCCAAATTACACAAGAACTGGACTGAAAATCATTGGCAACAGGTCTGATGGAGTGATGAATCCAAATCAAATCTTTGTCACTGTGTGCGGAGTAAGTGAGGAGAGGAGCAGCAGTGAGTTTCTATAAAACACAGTGGAGGCTCTGTCATGGTTTAGGGCTGCATTTCAGTCAACTGATGGAATTATGGACCTCAAAATTATTAAAGCAACATAGGATTATCTAAAGGCAGCCAAAATCCAAAGAAGAGCTTTGAACATTTATGTTTATGTTTGCAGGTTTCAATAAAGCAGTGCACCCATTTCCCTATAAAGATATAAAGAAACAAGGGGGTGGCTCAGGATTTTTGCACAGTAAGTACTTGAAAGAGTATTTTACAATGTCTTTATATACATTTTGTTTCCTTTCATATCACATTTCATAGCACTATAACCCTCCAGTATTATCACTCATATTAGTAATTACATTACATTAACAGAAAGCATGTTTTTTGCTCTGGAGTCAAAGTTGAACACAGACAAAAACAGTATAAATGTTCATATGATGTAGTTTCTTTAATTAAAACTGCAGGACTGTAAGTGTTCATGGTATTCCACTTGGACATGCATGGAAAAGTAAATATATTCATATAGTACAGATATGTACAATACAAGGACAATTTCAGAAATTATCAGTCCAAAAAAGGGAGTGTGAAAAACCATCAATACACTATGTGTAATTTTCACATTGTTGTATTTCCCACTAAATTGCTCTTTTTAGAACAAGTCTGGCCCATTATTAATGGGCCACAGACTGTAAAGATTATTGTTATTTGACCAATTAAAACAATAAGTTAGACGAGGAAGCTCAAAAGACAGAAGGTATTAAAAGGTATTTAAAAAAAAAAAAAGAAAAGGAGGGGATAAAGTTTGTTTAAAAAAAAACGTTTCTGTGGAGAAAGCAACAAAAAGACACATATCTTTGTGTTAAAGAAATTAGTCTCTATATTCATCAGCATAATCAGAAGCATTATGACAAAGAGCGCATGGTGCTGAAATCAGCACACAACAAAAGAATACAAGAAATGTCATGAAAACATGAATGCTAAATACAGTTTGAATTTTCATTTCAAATGAACAATCGTCTATTTGTCTGCCAGCCAAATATAGTGCCAGCAAATTACAGAAAATGCCGGGGTCGCCATTGGGACTGTAGGATTAGAGGTTCAGTCAAAGGTAAAAAGTATTAAAGTTGCTCAGCAAATTCCCGTTTGTGTATACAGTACAGATAACAGAAAAAAAAAATACAAGGTCTGATATCTCTGGGGGGGGGGGGAACAAAAAGAACAAGAAAGCTACAAAAATGTAATTTGAACAGAAATACAAAGCAATAGTTAACCTGCATTACTTTAGTGCATAAATGTCCTTATGTTAATAGTCAGATATCCTGTATTTGAAATATCACATTTTGCAAACATATTAAGAAAGAGGGCAAAAGAGGAACAGAAAGAAGCAAACCACTTTGAGCATTCATGTAAAAATATATCGATATCTGGGTAAAATATCTGGGAGAGGTTGTATAAGAACCTTTCAGAAAACAGTCACAAGACGTCTTTTTTTTCTGCCTTTAAAGCTCTCCCAACTGAAGATGTCTTTGCTCTGTCTCTCCACCAGATGACAGACAAGTACTTCAATATTTGTTTAATATTTTAAAAAGACACTTTTGATGTGCTTAAAGGTTTCAAAAACCTTCAGCTAGTCATTAAATGTTATATTTATTATAGTATTTATTTTCACCAATTTATACACTGACTAATATATTTCCCTACGGCGCTTACATCCAAGCAAATCTGTGTATATTTTACTGTAAGGGGTATTGGAGGCACAAATGTGATCTTAAGGCAAAACGATCAAACACTGTGTGAGAGACTGTGTGTGAGTGCAAGTAACAAGCAGTGAGATACTGTCAATAGTGCCACTGCAAACTGAATCACAAAATAACAGTCAGGGGTTTTCACTTCCTGTCCCAGGACAAGTACCAGATAGTCTTTGGAGAGATCCATTATGGCTTCATTTTGGTTTGGTAGAGAGCATAGAGAACAAGGGGCTCCATCGCATTTTCAACGAGCAGCAAGGATGTGCAACCATCCTGAGAAGTGTGAAAATAACAGTTACAGTAAGTCCACGGCCCACACAGAGAAACGCAGTCGCCAGAATAATTACATATAAAAATGGAAAAAAGGCATCCATTTACATACCAATAAACTGCCTGCCTGCTTCAGGAAATATGAAAAGGTGGGAGAAATTTAATTCCCTTCAGGTCAGGAAAAAAAAAAGTCTGCTTGAACAAACTCCTTTTAAATCACAATCTAACATCTTTTGGTTATGTGGGTGAATCTGAGGATGTGCCAATTAGTTAAAAGAAACATAGCTGCACATACTGTATCAAAAACATAACACCCTATTAGAAAAGTCACATGCTAACAATCTAGGTAATAATGCATCAGATCAGGAGTAGGCAAACTGCTATGTTCTGATGTACATAAATATACAATCACACACACGCAGTTAATACACTTTATCATAAAGGGGTGTACATGAGGTAAGGTTTTTGGGTCCGTGTTGAGATCGCCTTGAAGCTGAAACCATTTACAAACGGTCTGAGTTAATAATTGAGATATGACTCAGAATTCTAGAATTACCATATCTTTAGAGCTGAGGATGTATAGGGAGGCATGCTGTGATGGTATGTGTGGGTGTGTGTGCAAGGCTAAAGTGACGAGGAGAGCAAGGCACTGTTCCCTGCTGAAAAAGTGTAAAGCCCCATGTGCTGTTTGATATCAGATTTGATCAAAAAATGCTTATGCAACATCTGTGCGGTACATTTCCATGTGGGAAGTTCAGTATGGCAGTATACATGATGCAGTCCTACAGTCCAGTGAAGAGTTCTTTTGACTGAGGGTGAGGAGAGATGAGCAGGGATGCACAGGAGGAAACAGGGGGGAGGGGTATTGGAGTCCAGCCCCTGTAGTCTATGGCAAAGTTAACAGGAAGCTCTCTTAAAAGTCTCAGTCCATTCCCAGAAGGCTGCTGATGAGCTCCAGGCCCCAGCCTGATGGCTCCCCAGGAGGGTTAGAAAGACCACAGAGGGGAGGTGGGGCAGAGTAGATCTGAAATTCTGACTCCAAGATCAGGGGGGTTGGGAGGTGGGAGTCTTTTCTACCCTGGGTTGGGAGCCAAGTCTGGGCCATGGTAGCATCGCTCATCATCTGGCAGCAGATTGAGACTGTGCAGCCATGATAATGTGAGAGGGTCCACTCTCAGCTCTCTGCTGCTGGCCCATTCCTGCCAGCACTGACATGGCCATAGCCTCAGCTGCTGCCCTTGAACTCAGGCCGTTTTGCCCCACCGAAGGGCTGGGCGCCAAAGAGCTGTGCTGAATCACTGGGGCAGGGGAACCTGTAGGTTCTGACGTTTCTTTCATGCTCTCTTCGGCAGCTAAATAGAAAAATAATAAGGCAACATAAGTAGAGATGTTTATCTTGTTTATCTTGAGCACATTCCTCAGTTTTCATGTTGAAAATCTTTGGACATTTTGTTGGTGTTAATAATCAAGTAACTTTATCCTAGTCCAAAATCTGGGAAAAGCCTCCAAAAAATTATAAATAAAACTAAAAGTACTACAACAAAGATTTTGCGATTTGATTACATTTGGGGTTTTATTTTTTGTTTTGTTGTTTTTTTAAAAACCATCGGCCCTTAGCAATGTCACAAATTACTCTAAATTGCAGATGTTGCTTCTTTTTCCAAGTCTAATAGTTTTTAGACACATTACCATCCACTGTGGCGGTTGCCATAACAAACTGAACCCTAATTATTTCAACAAAATTACAATTGCTTTGTGGGCACTGAAGAAAACAGCTCACTGGAAGATACTAAAGCTACAGCAGCATGGCTACTTTGTGACTGTGTAGCGCACCACACAACATACTGAGACTCTGCTACAAAGCTGTACATTTAGTTACTAGTGAAACAATAAATGTCAGCAATTTTTGAGGTGCTAATTTCATTTCAGGTCTTTATGCTTTGCGCAATACATTAACTATATTTCTACGTATCTAATACATGAGATTCAGACTCAGGTTTCCTGTAACTTTAAATAGCACCATGTAAAAAAACGGTGCATAGCTGTACAGGGCTCACCTAAGTAGGCAGTCTTCTTTTGTAAGGTGGTTACAGGACAGTCCTTGTGGGCCAGCAGCAGCTGCTTTAAATGAGCCACCTCATTACGCAACAGAGACACTTCATTCTGAGAGGGCGGAAAATCAGAGTGATTAGTACTGTAATTTCAGAAATTATACTATACTATACTCCCCAAACCAGTGTGAACAAAAAAACAACACACGCACGGTCATGTAATTGAAAATAGAGTACTTCCCATATTTTTCTTCCCTAATGGATTTTCTAGTAGGAAATGATTATGTTGAAAAGGTTATGCTTCTGCTGCAGAATCGTTTGCATTCACCAGTAAGCGTAAGGTGTAAAAATTACCTAAAACTACATCCAACAAAATAAAGATATGAAAGAAGATGTTGTGGTTTCCATGGTTTCAAGTCTATTAATGGCATTCATTTGTAAAATTACCCAATGTTAACGCAAACTCATTTTGCTTATCTGGAATCCACCTCTCAAACTTCAGTAACTAGTTAGAAGCCCCTTCACCTGTGCACAGTTTGTGCAACATCATATCCCCGTCCACCCACTCACCGACAGAGAGACGTTCAAAGTGCTGAGCTCCTCTGCTTTCTTCTCTAGGGAGCTGACCCACAGTTTGCGTTTCTGTCTGCAGCGTGATGCCGCTGCCCGGTTCCTCTCGAGGAAACGCTGCCTTCGTTCATCTGGGTCATCGTCGGCCGTCCGTCGTCGACGCCCACCTGTAGGCTGTGCTGGAGATACCTGCGGGGGGGGAGGGGTAGAAGGTTAGAAGGAAACACACAGACAAGCAAGATGAGTGGAAGAAAGACGAGAAAAGGGAAGTATGAGTCATAGTTTCATTTTAGCCAGCACACATCACAGTCATCTTGGCACAACAAGAACATCCCCAATTTTCTGTTAACTAAAACAGGTGATGTGACATATATTAAATAAGTTTCGGCTGACAAGTTTCGGCTGGTCATCTTTAACCCAAGTTTGGCAGACATTTGGTATGGATGTGAAAACCATGTTACAGTCAGGCATTTATACTTAATATAGAGTACCTGAGGTTGTGCAGGTGATGGTGCATCTGGCTGTTGGAGAAGCAACTGACTGTGCTCTGCTTTTTGAGGTACCATGGGGCTGCTCCCCATGGCCATGATCCCCATACTCTGTCCTGACGGGCTTTGCAGCGCAGCCTTCAGACGCTACAGAACATCAGTCAAATAAGCAACATCAGTAAGAACCACAGGAATTAAATAAACAGGCCAAAATAACTTCAGGGAAAACTTCATTCCGAGTTTGTAGGAATCTACAACAAGGCAGAGAATGCACGTGGGATTCAGTAGCAACAGCATGTTAACAATAACACTATGCCAGCTCTACTGATTTACAGTTCGCAATAACAATCTAAACTACACCTTAATTACTAATCTTTGATACGCCTTAAAATAAGTTGTTGATCACACTTAAGTAGAAGATAACGTGTAATGAAATGTAGTTTATCCCTACTAGAGAAGCCTGATTCTCTAAGAAGATCATTTACAGAGGTGCTCTATCTCTTAACTGTTTTCAGCAGCAGATTCATGGGACCTCCTTCGTTCAGCTCTGGAGGCTTTACATGTTTCTCTAGCAATTTTCAGATGATGTTCCTGGATGTTGATGATGTTGCTTTAATAATGACTAATCCAGCTTAAAGTAATGATTAGAAAACAAATGACTGCAGCTCTGAAGGCGCGCAAGTGATCTAACAATATATGTATACAGCAGCCTCTTGATAATGATCATATTGTATTTAGAGTGCTAAGCATGGAAAGATTCTGCACATCAGCAAAAAAACAAAACAAAAAAAAACTAATCTTTAATTACACCGAGGATCTTCCTTCTTATGACTGGAGGAGTGTGGAGCTTGTGTAAACAAAGGGCTCTGCTAAAGGGGATACTTTGTGTATATTTTTAATCCTATAAACAATGACTGCACTCACTCAGTTTCATCTGGAACAAGGCTGAAAGGTGGGAACTGTACATGAAGCTCTGTGTGTGCATTGCAGTATCATAAATTGAGTGGAAATTGTGTTGTCAGGTGAAAGGGTTACATAAACAAGTAACCGCAGTAAAAGATCATATGACGAAGAACCTAAGCCTGTGCAGCGGAAGGCCGGAGGGCGAAGATGGAGACAAAAAGAACAGATAAATAGATAAAAATAGAGAGCTAATCTAGTGCTGACCATCTTGGCCTCTGAGTGGATGCTGTAGCCAGAGGGGGAGTTAGAGCCGCTGCTGCTGCCTCCCAGAGGAGGACCAGGGATCCCAGGAATGTTGGGTACCATGCACATGGGTCGGGCCAGCTGGAGATCAAATATGATACACAAATACGTGGATTAAAACTAAACCAACTTCTAAGCTGTAAAGTTAAGATACAACATACTTCGACTGGTAGTCTGCCTTACATTAATGACAGATGGCATTTGAACAGGACCAGGCAGCACAGGCACTGCCTGACCAGAGGGAAACATCATCATAGGGTAATGGCTCGTCGGTGAACTGGACGGAGAGAGAACAACAAGAACAGCAGATTCACTCATGTGTATCAGTGAGTTTTAAATATGCTTTAAAAATCCACACTTAAAAGTGCAAATGAAAGCTTCTCAAACACAAACATTGTAAGAGATACAACATGCAGTATGTCAGTTAATGATGGGAAAATATTGGATAGATTCATAAACTGAATTAAAGTTTTTTTTCTCCCAGGGTCAGCCACAATCAAATGCTTACCTGTGTAACACACTATTATATTCCTGTATATGATTTAGCATTAATCAAGGTTATTATAGTTAACTGAAGCAAAAATAAAACCTAGAAAAAAAATATAACTGAAATGATTTTTGTCAACTTGGAAAACCAACTAAAGTGAAAAAATATTGAGGAAATATCCTTAGTTTTATTATTTGCTAGCTTGGTAAAAAATGTTATAACAACCTGCCTGAAGCATTGATGGTCGTGTTTATTGAGGCGCTGGATGTCCACAAGACTGGGAGTTAAAAGTTATGTTTTTACTGTAATACTAATTAATCTAATTTCCCTAGATCTTGCCTCTGACAGATGCTCTCAATACAAACTGGAGTGTGACAAGCGAGGGATTTTTTTTTACCCGCTCTGAAGCTGTTTTTCACAAATGTGTGAAGATCTCAACTTTGTCTGAAAAACTGCAGTCTGTGCATGATTTGAGTGATGCAACATTAAATATTAAAAATTACTTTACCATATTTAATTATTTATAACCGCTATATATCTCATGCACGATATTGCTACAGGTGTAAGGATAAGTTTTTTTTTATTACATTACAGACATATGGGATAAGTTTTTTGCAGGATGTTGCAGGCTGTGGTGTCCATAACAGTGATATACAACATAGGGCTTATATGCAATACATTAATATGCAAAAATGGGAAACATTTTGTTTTACCCAGTTTTATGTCCGATTTAAAAATAGATGATTTTTTTAAAAAAGTGATATTTAGTAAACTTTCACTTATTAGTGTGTTGTTTTAAATGAATGATGTAGAACATGACCATCTATTCCATTATGCCAAGATAATATCCAAATTGTTCCTGTGTTACTTAACAGTTACCTGTACATGAAAATAAAGACATCTGCCAAAAGAAAAGATGTTTATGGTTGAAAGTGCAACAGCTGGTAACTGTAACAACCTTTCTGTAATGCCCATAACAGAAAAAAAATAAAAAATAAAATAAAATAAAATCAATGATTCCCTTCAAAGATGTGCTTCTTTATTAATCATGACTACTTAACAAGATTTTACACTTTTTTTTTTTTGCCAATAGTGCACAGCTTTTGGCTGTTTGTCTGTGGCTGACCTGTCGAGAACACAAAAACAAAAACCCATTAAAAAAAAAAAAAAAAAAAAAAAAGAACATGATTGCATCTTTGATATAAAAGGTTCACTTGCAAGAACATGGGATGTTGTCACCATCGTTTGCAAAACATGTTTTTTAAGAGCCTTAAAGCTGCACAAGGTTTCATTTTAAGTCGCAGATCAAACTTAAAGAGGTTAGCAAATACCAAGCAAAAGAACTGGAACTTGACTCACACCAAAGTACGATTTGAGGGTGGAGCCTGTGTGATGACAGAGGTGGGTGATGGCATGGTGGGCTGAAGAGCATCAAAGCCCAAATGTAGTGGGAGGGAACCCGGACGCACAATAGTCGGGGTAGGAGCTGAATTCCTGGGCGGTGTGTCCTACAAGATTAAAACAAAAACAAAAATTAGGCTTTTATGTCACACATCATTTTAATCCCCAAGCAAATTTCTCTATAAACACCGCAGCCATACTGATGTATAGTGAATGACTTGTAACATCACTTTGTGAAACACCTCTTTTCTTTACACTCTCCTGCTTATCAAATTTTACTGTACCTTTCCTTTAATTATTGGCTCTCCGTTGCTGTCTGACTTCCCAGAGATGGATTCAGGGCTGTCTGGTGGTGAAGAGTCAACCTCTACAGGTGCCTCCTGTTTCACCTTCACTTCTGATGACGTCTGTAAGCTCATATCCAGAGCCACAGAGTTGGCAGCAGGATGCTGAGAAATGAGTTACAAATAAAGAGTATAAGCTTACACTACTTATAGACCAAAGTATGTATATATTAAAAAAAAAAAAAAAAAAAAAAAAAAAGGAAGTGGGTATTCATTACATAAGCTAAAGAGCCACAACACCATTTCTGAAACACAATATGAAGTGCAATAAAAAACTGAACATTTTAAAAAGAAACTGTGGCTATAACTGAAATGATAATGAGATGCAGACTATGTGTTAGACAGGAACTTCAAGCTAGTATTTTTGACTGCTTCTACACTTGAGGTAAAAAAGAAGGAAGTAAAATTTAATTTTTCATTTCATGTCAGTCTCTGTAGAAAACGTTCTCAGTCAATGTATACTGTAATGCACATGTCACACACAAGCACAGAGACAAGGAGACAAAATCCCCAACCACAAGTGTTGCTTACAGAGTTCTTGGCCCTCTTGTCATCATCATCTTGTTCAAAGGAATTGGCCAGCTCATTGAACAGACCAACCTCCTCGCAGTTCTTTAGGAAACGAGTGGGAGTAGGTGTCTGATCTAGGGAAAACGTAATGAGCAGATGTAACTATTCAAAGTAACAATAACACAGTTAGTTCACACTTACACTGAATATAAAAAGCCCATGTGATATCTAGTGTCAAAATCAATGTTAGGCTAAATATTGTTCATCTGAATGCTGTGGGAGGACATTTAAAAACACAGTGAAGCTGAAGGTTTGCCTCATATGGACAAGAGTACCTGCAATAATAACAGAGTCGGTCCTGGCCGGTCCGAATTTCAGCGTCATCTCATGTTTATGTTTGTGCACCGCCAAGTGGTCCTCGTTGGTAAACCTCTGGAAAAGTGCACAAGAGGAAAAATGACATGAATTTGCCTACAGGAAACTGCAACTGTGTTCTGTATAGACAGTCGATGCAACCCTAACTCAGATATCATAATGCTATAATCAGAGACAGATAATCTTGTACGTGTGGCCCAACACATGCAGCCTATGGAGCTCACAGTAAGTGACAAAAAGGTGAAAATGTCTACAACTTGGTGAAGTTGAAGAAAAAAAAAACCTAGCACAGAAAAGTAAATGTATCGACAAAAATTGCACAAATAAGTGTAAATGCACGTGTAACTTGATGTCAAATGAATTAGTGTGTAAAACACATGGACACTGAACTGTGAATCTGTAATGCCCATTTTAATCTAAATTAAATTACTTTTGGTATCTGCATTGGAAGCTATAAGACGTCTGACATTAGGACAAATCAACCGTGCAGAGGACAGCATTAACAGCCAGCCTCAGAGACATGGAACTTCTTTTGAGAAGTGGTGAGGTGATTCACTCAAGAGACGGAGGAGGAATAATCTTGGCTCTGGCACCAGCCTATTCACCATTCACTGCAGCCTATTTTAGGGCGCCGCGATGCAGTTGCGAGTTCAGTCGTGAGAGTGAAGTGGAAACACAGTCAAGTGTCGGGGGGCTTATTTTTAGCCCGACCAGGAGCATCACCAATACATGTCTCATCTGTCTCATTCCTGTGAACAAGGCTGCTAGGTCTTGTGGAGAAAACTATCTCCAACTAATCTCCACGTATGGGAAAGTGGCAGCTAGGATTACCCCTCCCCATGCAAGAAATACTGCGCATCATATAATAGGGGGGCTGTTGTTGTTTTTGTTGTTGTTGTCGTTGTCGTTAACTTGGTAAAAGGAAAACCCTGCGCAAAGCCAGGAGTCAATCATCCTTGTTCTATTATGGGCATGATTCAGACTTTCCTAGTAGACAACTGTTGCATTTAAGAGGGCAGCATTAAAAGAGCATTTGGAAATAAGGTACTTGCAGAATAAAGGATGTTTCATATCTAAATGTACAATAATAATTAGCAGCAAGTTGCAATAATTAAAAGGCCAGTATAACACAACTGTAAAGGTTGTACAGACATTAAAAAAAGTATAAATGTATAATGAAACTGGCTGGCAAATGTGCAGGACTGCATACTGAACCTTAACGCTTTTAATACCAACAACAATGTATTCCTAACAGAGCAGTGGAAACTGTCAAATCTAAAGCTTTGTTAGTACTACAGTGTAAATTTTAATTTTCCCCAACTTCTACTTAAGTACAGTTAGAAAGTACATTTCTAACACAATAACCCATGCCTATTAATAATTTTAAATTACTCCTGTTTGAACTGCTGTGTCATGTGAATGGGGCCACTTGCAGTAACAACCAGAGAACTAAACAGAGTTTGTGTTGGTTTGGTTTAACAAAAGAAACTCCATCCTGGTTCCCAAAAATCTGATAGTGTGGCTCCATCTCCAGCAGCAAACTGGAAAAACACTTTATCCATGCTAAGTCGTTAACAAAGTGGATTCATTATCAGCTACAGAGCCAGATATTTATCTCAGACGTGGGCAGAGATGAAAACAGAGCTAAAAGAAAGTGATATTAGACTTAGGTGGTCAGAAACATGACTCCAAAAAAATATTTTAACTAGTGAGAAGTGCACCCTGACAACAGGGTTGTTATTTCAGTTTAACTGTTTATTTTTTAATTCACTGAGGTCTTTGGGTTTTGTGTTTAAAGCAACCTTAGGTTTCTTGAAAGGTACTATATTAATCTGATTTAAATGATAAATGGACTGGTTTTTATCATGCTGTTCTAATCTCCTTGAGCACTCAAAGCACTTTATGCAACATATCTTCATTTATCCGTTCTCACACAGACTCACACAAGCACTTTGCTTTCTCTCTAACATTCACACACACAACCACACTCCGATGAATGCATCGGGAGCAACTTCAGGTTCAGTATCTTGCCCAAGGATACTTTGGCATGCACACTGGAGCAGCCAGGAATCAAACCAACCTTCTGATTAGTAGATGACCTGCTCGACTTCCTGAGCCACAGCCACCCCTATTATTATTATTTTGTTATTATTATTATTGTTGTATATTCTGTTGGACTCTGATGTAATTTTTTTTTTAAAAGGTTTGTTTATAACCTTGTGTGTGTTTTCCATAGTGAGGTGACATTGTGATACTGACAACATACCCAAACATCTAGCACCACACTAAAATCCCACACCTGTTTATACAACTGTTGGGCTCTAAAACAATGCCGTGAGAGTGACACAGCTGTAGGCCAGCACTGTCATCCAGATCACTTTGCCTTGAAAAGCTTCCATAAGTCTCTGCTGCTTAAGCAAATAAATGAATAATAAGACCAATAAAATATGCAGAGTATTTACATCACAAGAACATGTAAAGACAGAAAACCAGGGGTCCCTAGGTGTCTGATGTTCTGAAAAGAAAATTACCAAACAAATCATCATTTATTTATCGACTATGCATGTTCAACTGCTTTACATGACTGACGTTCAAACCGCAATCCCATTCTTCCGGTCAGAGACTGGAAGAAGTCCCAAGGATCCCGAATGTTTCATAAACACAAACCCGTTCTTTCTTCAGATCCCAGAAGAGATATTTCACTACTAGCTCTAAGGATCTCATAACCAACTGAACACGGCAACAGACATGATGATTTCCTGTGTTGAATAATCATGAATCCAAGAACAGACTCCTTTTTAATTTCTTCTTCTCTTCTATGATATCAAGCCAAGCCTCGACGAAACACCACGTAACAGGCATGTGAGTGCACTACTGGCACTCAGCTGAGTCACTGCCTCGGCTCAAACCTGTGTCTGCAGGCGCTAAAAGTCAGCAGTGACAGGTTGAAACAATAACGGTGCTCTGATTACTCACTGGAGCTTCCAGTGAGTCATTGCAAAAGGAGACAGCATTGTCTCACAAAC